>NC_068381.1:10374372-10974372 GCF_023724105.1 Carassius gibelio
CGAGACTGGCAGAAACTGTGTCATATTGGCTTTAAAGACAACCACAGCTGACGCTTAATTAGCTTTGAGCGAAGAGTGGAAAATATTCATGGGTAATTAACTGTTTTGCACTAAAAGTTTTGTTCACATAATAACTGGACCTTAGGGAAAATGTATTAATTCAAATGGAAAACGAATGCTCTGTCAGACAACTTGACTCAGCGACTTCTCTAGAAGTGACACTGTGAGGTGAATATCCTTGCTCAAGTGCCATTCAGTGTGGAAATGTTTTTCTCTTTTTGAGGCTTGGTTACGTTGAGTTTCATCCAGCATGATTTTAGTTTGAGTCTATAGACATTCTAGTGAACACTGACTTCACCAGGCGGCAATTTTTTTTAGATATGCCTCGCAGTATTATGTAAGTAATAAAGCCTCCGGACACCATCTCCCTTGTCTCCGTACAATGAGGGCTGTAATTGCATCTGCTTAAAGAGTGAGGAAATCAATTAGACATCACAGCGGTGCTAAGGGGTTAGTGCTGACATGCACTGTCAGTGTCAACACTATCGCATTCCCCCTCCATGCCTCGCGCCGCCATGTGTTACACATCCCTCACTGTCTGTGTTAAATGGCAGTGTCCGTGGGGCTTCGAGCCAGTGATTGGTGGGAGGGAGCCACAACAAAGAGACCAAAACACAGTCCTGATCCACAGAGTTATGACAACATGTCCTCCCTATAGGGCTTGGTGAGGTTATAATGAGAGCAGAAGGCCAGTAGGGGGCAGGGGAGAGAGAGGGAATGTGATGTCAAAGAGGACAGAATACGCAAAGAGAATTAAGGCTGCAGCACCGGGCTACTCCCCCAGTTTCACTCACAGCTTCAGGTCCACATTAGCTTTAGCTGCATTGCAGCCTTTTCCAGGTACGGATGAGTTATGCTCCTTGTGCAAAAGCTGCAGGGATTTTTTAAGTGCTACCAACCATAGAAAACGGTCTTTGAAATAAATAGAGAACAATATTGTGTCAATGATAAATACAGAATTTTTACGGTGTTGCAAGTATTGTTACTACTCAGAAATACTGTTAAGGCATTTGTTTGGCTCTATCTATTGTTATCTATCTGTTCATGCATCTGTCTATCAGTTGTTCTGTCTGTCTGTCTGTCTGTCTGTCTATCTATCTATCTATCTCTCTGTCTGTCATTCTGTCATTCTATCTATTAATCTGTCTATATATTGTTCTATCTATCATTATATTGTTATCTGTTATTCTATTTATCATTCTATCTTTCCATATACAGTATATATAGTTCTATCATTGTCTATCATTCTGTCCGTCTATCTATCCAGCTGTCTTTTTGAAATTCCAGTGAATTTTATTTATTGAAATTATATTTAACTGCATTATATTCAATTTCAAATTGCAACCCTGCATCCTGATTTTCTCTGTTCAGGAATTGATTGAAAATTGAAAGACAATCTCATTTCAATTCTGAATGACGCACATCCCTGATGTTACATTTTCTATTTTGGGCTTCTATTTTGAATTCTGGTCGGTCTTCTCTTGCACATCTATTTGCATATTGAGTTGCAATTGTTCAATCTTTTCTAGGCTGTCTTGAGTTGATTTTTCCTCAGCTGACCAAAAACAAGTCCACTGAGTGTCATGACAATAGCATCTACTGCAGCGTTTCTGTCACGGATTTACGCTGCCTGAAGGAATACGGAGTCGAGGATAAACGGAATAAGGCTTTTAATATATCCAACATAGAGGATATCCAACATGGAGCACAGAGGTAGACACATGTAAGTAGCAAGTGGTCACAAGTGAGCACAAGTGAGAAGACCCGACAAAACAGAACTGAAGGGACACGGCTTATGAACAACAGATAATTGGGGAAACACAGGTGGATGGAATCATGAAATTAACAGGGACATGGAACACATGAGGAAGATAATGGACACACCTGGGAACTAATCAAACACGGAAAGACAGAAACTGGGTCACGGGCAAAAACACATTAAATGAGTCCAGGTGTGTGACAGTACTCCCCCCTCCCGGTAGGTGCGTCCTCGCACCGTAGAAACAACAGGGGGAGGCGTAGGTGGGAACTTGGGAGGAGGTTCCGGTGGAGGATGGACTTCCAGGAGGGGGCCAGCAGACAGGGACCACAGAAGGAGGAGCCAGGGAGGAGACGACGGAGGAAGGAGCCAGGGAGGAGACAGGAGCAGGAGGAGCCAGATGGTCCACCAGAGACCAGCCAGGACGGAGATCCAAGGTGGGGTCGACGGCGGGAGGAGCCATGGTGAAGGAAGGGTCGACGACACCAGGGGGCCGACAGGCGGAGACTGCACCGGTGGGTGAGGAGCCCAAGATGGAGCAGCACAGCCGCAGAGCCAGGGTGACGTCGAGGATCCGGAGGGCCTAGGTGGAGCTGAAGGCTCAGGCGACCAAGGCAGAGGCGGGGTCCTGGCAGACCGCTGTGGAGCCGGAGTGACCGAGGATGGAGGTGGAACTGGAGGGAAGGAGGAGCCTGACAGAGCCGGAGGGATGGAGTGACGAGGTGGAACCAGAGGAGTGGAGTCCCGAGGCGGCGGATGGTCGACGACTGACCAAGGTGGAGCCGGAGGGACGAGGGAGCCCGGTGGAGCAGGTGGGATGACAGGCCACGGTGGAGACGAGGGAGCTAAGAGCCAAGGCGGAGCCGCTGGGTCGAAGGACCGAGGAGGAGTCCAGGGCTCGGAGGCTGGAGGCGGAGACAGGGCCTTAACACGCCAAGGCGGAGCTGGAGACTGGCAGTCCAGCGGCGAACCACCGCGCCCCGATGGCGTGGACTGAGGGTGAGCTGCGGGACTGGCTGGCACCAACAGGGATGACGAGGAACTGGCTGGTCTAGGAGGAGGAGAGAGGAGAAGGATGGGAGGAAGGACAGGAGGATCAGGACTGGACGGAACCAGCGAAAGAGGAGTAGAGGGACCAGCAGGTTTGGGAGGAGGCGGGAGAGGGAGGCTGGGAGGGAATACAGGAGACACAGAAGATTCAGGGCTGGGTGGAACCAGCGGAGACACAGATGATTCAGGGCTGGGCGGAACCAGCGGTGAAACAGAAAAATCATGGCTGGGCGGAACCAGCGGAGACACAGAAGATTCATGGCTGGGCGGAACCAGCGGAGACACAGAAGATTCAGAGCTGGGCGGAACCAGCGGAGACACAGAAGATTCAGAGCTGGGCGGAACCAGCGGAGACACAGAAGATTCAGAGCTGGGCGGAACCAGCGGAGACACAGAAGATTCAGAGCTGGGCGGAACCAGCGGAGACACAGAAGATTCAGAGCTGAGCGGAACCAGCGGAGAAACAGAAAACTCAGAGCTGGGCGGAACCAGCGGAGAAACAGAAGATTCAGAGCTGGGCGGAGCCAGCGGAGATACAGGAAACTCAGGGCTGGGCGGAACCAGCGGAGAAACAGAAAACTCAAGGCTGGGCGTAACCAGCGGAGAAACAGAAAACTCAGGGCTGGGCGTAACCAGCGGAGAAACAGAAAACTCAGGGCTGGGCGTAACCAGCGGAGAAACAGAAAACTCAGGGCTGGGCGTAACCAGCGGAGAAACAGAAAACTCAGGGCTGGGCGGAACCAGCGGAAATGGAGCAGAGGAAATGACTGGAGGAGGTAGGAGTGGGAGACTGAGAGGGTATACAGGGGAATCAGGGCTGGACGGAACCAGCGGGGAAACAGGAAAATTAGGGATTACCTCCATAGACCAGTCCATCAGATCCAGAGCTTGCTCCTTATGACCTTCAGAGACTGTATACAGCTCACCCTCAGTCGCAGGAGTGTGGGCAGGGCTTTCCTCCACGCCCTCGATCTCCACGAGGACTCCCACGATGCACGGTGTTGCCGGCTCACACACCTGGTCAGTCGCGCTCTCGAGTTCCGGCTCCCTGTCAGTGGATGGCTCGGGCTCTGCGGCTGCGGTGGGCTCTGGCTCCGTGCGGCGTGATGGTGGCTGGCTGGTCTCTGGGTCGGGAGTGGGGCTGGCGAGGTCCTCTATGGGGCAGACGGTGAGAGGTGACCCATTTCTCGCCAGAGTCCACTCCACGTATGCGGCGAAATCCTCTCGAGGACCATCTTCGGACGACAACGCTCTGCATTTGGAGTTCAGGCTGGTGTTGTAGAAGGTGCAGAGCGCGCCGTCCGGGTAGCTGGTGGCATTAGCTAATAGGGAAAACTGTCTGGTATGGTCCTCGAGAGAACGTCCTTCCTGCTTCAGCAGGAGGATGAGGAATTCGGGACGATAGAGGGGATCCATAGACACTAAGAAAAGAAAAGACTGTGAAAAAACAAAAGCAAAACAAAAAGACTGAGAAAAAACGGAAGCAAAACGGAGGGAAAGACGCAGTTTTCTACTTTCTCTTTCTGGTCGGGTCTTCTGTCACGGATTTACGCTGCCTGAAGGAATACGGAGTCGAGGATAAACGGAATAAGGCTTTTAATATATCCAACATAGGGGATATCCAACATGGAGCACAGAGGTAGACACACGTAAGTAGCAAGTGGTCACAAGTGAGCACAAGTGAGAAGACCCGACAAAACAGAACTGAAGGGACACGGCTTATGAACAACAGATAATTGGGGAAACACAGGTGGATGGAATCATGAAATTAACAGGGACATGGAACACATGAGGAAGATAATGGACACACCTGGGAACTAATCAAACACGGAAAGACAGAAACTGGGTCACGGGCAAAAACACATTAAATGAGTCCAGGTGTGTGACAGTTTCATTTACAGAGACCCGAAGCCCTTAAAGAGTTTCTTTAAATTATAACACAATCCTATGCTGCCATACAAGCGATGGCATTTGCTCCAGGAAATGCAAATCTAGTTTAACTGCATCAAACTTAATTTCCTTTTCCTATGAACTCTGTCCTAATGCAGTGCTTGCAATAGTCACATGTCATGCACTCCAGCCCTTTCAACTCATTGATCTTTTCGCATGCATCGTTTGCTGTGAGTACAAGTGAGTGGTAATGGGGCTATTTATTCACGTGCCTAAAGCAATACTTTTTCATTGGTAATCATTAGATCAGCATTGCAATGGAGGACATGAGCACTCTCATTTCTCTAAATCATTTCTCACAAACCCCCTTGAACACGCACATTCCATTCATGCCCTGTTCGCCGCCGCCGCTTGCAAAACAATCTCATCGCTTCATAATCAAAATCACATTATTCAAATTTTGGAATGACGCAGCGGCCACAGGGCAAACAAGAAATCAAACAGATTTTGAACCATAAATGAGTTTTATTCATGCGCGCACTGCCCGCGAGTCAAAGTATTAAAAGTTTTGAAAGCCCATCCTTTTCAATCCATTCACTCCTTGTCTAAAAAAAAAAACTTTTCATGGTGTTAAGAACTAACCAAATGAGACCTGCTTGTTTAAGTGTCTGTTAGAAAAGGGTAATTACTCGAGCAGTGACAGTAATAGCCATCTCTTCTTGCTTAGACCTGACAGTGAGAGGATAATTCCAGTGAGTGTGTCATCTATATATCTCCCTGTCCAGCATAGTGTCATTATACTGTATCAGTCACCTGCATCTCATCTCTGGCTAAAGCCCGGCCATCGTCTGATTATATTTAAGTGTGGCCCCTGACAGAAAAATCCTGTCTACATTTTAGCATTTTGATATGGATTCACTTTTGATTTAATGGCTTGGCCCCTTCAAAGTCAATCTAGCCAAAAAGTTCAACGTACAGAAAACATTTCTTTCTTGTCACTCCTTTCAAAACCTCCCAGGCAAGTCTTATCGTAATCCCCATTAGGGCCCTCAGCATCTCAGCACCACAACTGGAGAAATTGTACCGCTGTGTGAGGGTATTAGGCCTCTATCTAGAACGCTGGTGAAAGTGGGAAACATAGCACTGGAGTTGAACGTGGGATAGGATTGTTCTATTGGTTGAGCTTAGGGGGAGGTATGGATTGTTATCTTGCTGTCAGACTCCCAGTTCTTATCTCAGTTAACAGCCTGGCTTCATTTACACTGGATTTATCTGTGTTTGAGCTGAAGTTGCCTTGCTAGGACATAGGGGCTACATTTGATGTGTCAATGGATCTGTGATGTTGTTTGCTTGTGATATGGATAAGCTCCCTGGTGAAAAGATCAGCAGAAATGATCACCAGCGGATGTTGTTTTGTGGTTGCTGGTGTGTTGTGCCCCTACTGTACTATTGCCTAGCCAACCGTTTGACTTCTTGCATAATGTATGGGTCTCAAAGCTCATTTTGGCCATGAATTACTTGCATAGACAGATGAAATGAAAATTTATCAGCTGCAATTCATTTAGCCCCTTTTAGCGACCAATATCTTAGATGATTGTGACAACAAGAATGGATTTTCATGGAAAAAGGCAAAACTGGCTAAAGAGAATAGAAAAAAATATTGCGATATATTGCGAAAACTGTTGTTCTGCGTTTTTTTTTTTGAAAACTATTTGCAATGATTTTTTGCAAATAAAATCATTTATTTGAAATCTTTTGTAAAACGTACAGTTGATAGAGAAGGATTTGTCCTAAGTACAGTAAATAAAAGATTTGCAAGTAAACTTTGAGGCCACTAATCTAGTGAACTTTGCCAGTTCCCTGAAGTTGCGTAAGGTTTGGAACCGACAGTTTTCTGCTAGCGCTTGCCAGATTGTATGCAATGTGGGCATTCTATTCTTGCCAGGTCTCTAACTAAGGCCTCATTTACACTAGTGGGTTTTCGTGTGAAAATTAAATGAAAATAATTCTCATCTACACTTGCGTTTTCACTGCTTTTCAGAAACGTTCTCCGTCCACACTACACAACCAAAAATGCATGTCGCCTGACCATTCATGCAGGTACAACAATCGAGCATGTGGTTATTGTTTACAAGGTCATCTAGGATACGCAGAGTGAATGTGGGCAGCCACGCCATTGTTTTCAAAAGTCTCAGTTTTGGTTTGTTTACACTGAAACGCAACCCCAGAGGTTTCAAACTAAAACGGGGTCTGCAGCGTTTTTGAGGGTCAAAAACACCGGGGTAGTATAAACGACAGGCGTAAATATAGCAAAAGTTATGCGATTTAAAATGAAAATGCATTAGTGTAAATGTAGCCCAACTTAACTAGCACGACTTTGTTAGATCATGTACAGTAAGTTTCATCAACTGGTAATGCTGGTGAACGTCTTTGTTATAATAGTAACCCAGTTAGACCAGCACTAGCCTAGAGCAGGAAAATTGATATACATTTGACTGTAGTGCAAAGATCATTGTTCTTAATGTTCTCAAATTCCATTTATTATACAAGTTAATATGTTTCTCTTTTTGTTGCCTAGGAGATTAACTTGGTTATTTCCATGGTGATGTGGAGTGTTAACGGTTATAGCAGCAGCGGTTTAATGGGAAACAGCATGTTTCTTTCCCTGTGAGGCTGTGCACATGGTGTGCTGGGAGGTGTACGCTTGACTGGGCTTTGGGCCTAATTATTTGCACCTTAAATTTCAGACATTGTTCTTTTATAATTTACACATCTTTGTAGCTTTCACATGAGTTCTTCAGAGACCAGATCTTGCCCTGTTGCTGCCTATTAATAATGATGGATGTTTGACTGATAAGTAGCAGGAGAGGGGGTCTGTTCATGCTCTCGGGCTCCGTCATTGTTCTGTATTTGTTATTTTAGGAGTCAGCGGATTCATTCAGCCCAATAAGAGATGAAGAATGAGGGGCTCACTTCCGTCTGCCACCCCTGGCGCTGCTCTGCGTCAATGCCTCTCTGTCCCTCACAGTGCTTGGGACACCAAACCAAAGCCCAATTGCAGCGTTCTGCCAGTCACACACATACATACACACACACACACACACACACACACACAAACATGAAATATGCTCTCTCATCTGCCCAGTTATGACATTTACACACTCTCACACAATGCAATAGTCTTATTATTAAGAGGTTGCTGTTCATTTTACTAAATAAACTAAGCAGAGCAGTGTGTCTTTAATTAAATTTCAAGTGACCGCCATTCTTATATGAGAGATTGACTGTACAACTTGCAATTTCAAAACATTTTAAAGATCTAGTTAGAGATCTAGTTGCCAGAAACTGTTTTGAAAGCACAAACGTTTACGTTTAGCTCTTTTCCACCAAGGTAATTCTAAGATAAAGTGTAAAATAAGAAATATAGAAATAAAGAGTCACATTGTGAGAAGGAAATAAATTTGCAGTTGTGAGATATAAAGTCACAATTATATTTCTATTCATTTAAAATAGATTGCATATAAAGTAGATACAATACAGTTTAAAAGTTTGGATCAATAAGATTACAAAAACAATTCAGCAAGGTTGCAATAAATTGATCAAAAGTGACAGTAAAGACTTTGTTGCAAAATTGTTTGTAAATAAATGCTGTTCTTTTAAGGATGAATCACAGATTTCACCAAAAATATTAAGCAGCACTGTTTCAACATTAATTAATAATAATATTAATGTTTCTTGAGCTTCAGATCAGCATATTAAATTGATTTCTGATAGATCCTTTGACGTTGGAAACTGGAGTTGCTGAAAATGCAACTTTGCCATTATAGGAATAAATGAAACATTTCAAAATATTATTGTTTTAACTGTATTTTTGATCAAATGAAGCATTGGTGAGCATATATATGTGTGTGTGTATATATATATATATATATATATATATAAATATATATATATGTGTGTGTGTGTGTGTGTGTGTGTGTGTGTGTGTGTGTGTGTGTGTGTGTGTGTGTGTGTATATATATATATATATATATATATATATATATATATATATAATTATTTCTCCTTTTGAAAATTGTTACACTTTAGAACCATTTAAATTTAGATGAGGATGTTAAACAATGGTGGGGGAAAAAATAACAGCAACAAAATATTTTCTATGTCAACTACCCATCAGTATGTATAAATGGTCTTTGTTCATTCATCTTCCAAAAACAACCGATCTTCATAATCTGGATACCCACCCTTTAGGAAAGAGTGAGGAAAGTACATGAGCTCAGCCTGTTCTTCCTCAGCAAGCTCAAGTTCTACTCCGGAAATGATATTGCTCTTTCCTGTGGTTTTAGACACCCTGATAGCACACACAGATAGTACACACATTCAGTGTTGTTAAAAGTCTGTGGGAAGAGCCCTTGACCTCACACATGCCTGTGTTCTCTCTGTACTCAGTCCTCTCATGCCCCCTCACACACACATTGACACATGTGAGGAAAGAGAGTTGGCAGTTGAAGGATTTTCACACAGCACCCTGATAAGAGCCTTATAAAAAGTTGGCTGTGCTCACCGAACTCTCTTGTTCTCTTTGAGAGCAAAACAGCAAATAATTCACCTGGCATGAATCGATATTCAATTAACCAGACCAGCCTCTTGTTGTGGCCGTTTATCAATAGCTTGTTTTAAGTGCACTTGCTTAATCACATGCTATTTACAGCTGCAACCAAATAAACCAAAGTATAATAACTATTTAGAAAGTTTTTCGATAGAGAAGCAGACACACCTCAAGAGGAAAGCGCCTGGGTCATGTCAGTGGATGTGCCAGCGATGAATAAATCACCTGATGCCAGGCTATTATCGTTTTTTAATTAGTTAGGTTAGCCTGTCCTTTCAACTTAGCTTTCTGTAATAGTTTACGGTTTTTCAGTTGTAATAATACAAAAAAATGGTTTGGGGTTTTAGGGCTGCCAATGTTAACACATTATTTGAGCAAATCATACTTTTTTAACAAACACATTTAAGTTTAGTTTGATTATTATTTAGTGGAAACATTAGGCTAAATTGGAAATTAAAATGATTTCATTTTGTTCTGTGTGTTCAGACGATCATACAAACACAGCTATCCTGCAGCATATTTATATAAAATGATGGAGAAAGATCTTTTTAACAGATGTATCTGTTTATTATTGTTTACTTTACAAATCTATATGTCTTATACGACTTTAATTAGAACAGAGATATTTCATTCCTATTGAGAGAAATGGATTATGTGGAACACAGGTGATAATGTGGATGACTTAAAGTGTATGACTTTTACATTTTTAAGAAGCAAATGTAGCCTACATTTCATTGAACTTCTCCAACATTTTAAGTCATAATTGTTTTGATACATATATACATACACACATACACTAGTGTTAAAAATTTTGGGGCCAGGAAGTTTTTTTTTTTTTTTTTTTATCTTTTATGCTCATCAAGGCTGAATTTATTCGATCAAAATATAGTAAAAACAGTACTACAGTGAAATATTATTACAAAATATGAAACAACTGATTTTTATTTTAAAGCATTTTACAATGTAATTTATTCCTGTGATGGCAAAGATGCTGATTTGATGCACAAGGAACTCCTCTTCTTATCATCAATTTTGAAAACAGTTGTGCTGTCATATAATTTTGTGGAAATGGTAAGATTTTTCAAAATTCTTTAGTGAATAGAAAATTCAAAAGAGGAGTATTTATTTAAAGCTGGATTTTTTTTTAATGCCACTTTTGCTCAACTTAATGCATCCTTGATTCATTAATATATATATAAAAAATCTTCCTTGCCCCAAACCTTAATACATTATGTATTAAGTACATATTTTTCTCCATATCACACCTTAATATAGTTGATAATGAAAGGTTAATAATTGTGTGGTCATGCCAATCAGAGCTGTAATGATGTCATGTTAATTTTTGTTAGCAAGTAAGTTCTGAATATCTTACTGTTTACTCATAATCAGAGATAGTACTTTCCAGCGACTGGATTACCTTCATATAATCATAACCATCATAAATTTGACCCTGGACCACCCTGGTCTTAAGTGTAATTTGTAAAATTGACATTTAAACATCATCTGAATGCTGAATAAATAAGCTTTCCATTGATGTATGGTTTGTTAGGATTCGACAATATTTGGACACACAATAAAACTATTTGAAAATCTGGAATCTGAGGGTGAAACAAATTGAAAATACTGAGAAAAACACTTTTGAAGTTGTCCAAATGAAGTTAGCTGTGCATATAATACATAATCAAAAATTAAGTTTTGATATATTTTCGGTAGGAAATTTACAAAATATCTTTATGGAACTTGATCTTTAGTTAATATCCTAATGATTTTTGGCAAAAGAATATACCCTAGTGACCTAAGACTGGTCCTGTGGTCCAGGGTCACAAATGATAGCCATCATAAAAAAAAAACCTGATGTAAAAGTGTGTGGCATGTTTGCGAATCAAACCTCTTAGCATGGGCAGTTCTGAGCTTTTTCTTAAAGAATTTAAGGCAGCATGAAAGCACCCTTGACTGCAGACCTGACTCTGTTTGGCAAGCGGCCTGTGCATATTCTTGGCAAAAGGCAGGTGACAACAGCAAAGCCTGGGATAAAGCCTTGTTGTATAAGCCATGGAACAACTGTTAGCTGTCCAGTTCCTGCCCTTTGTCTTTTCTCACTGACATTCAGCATTGTTCACTCTGGGTCCTTTGTGCGGCCTGGTATGTTCCAGTCAATGGAGGTGATTTTAATACGACTGAAATCTTTTCACTGTTTTCTGCGGAATGGAAAAGCCACAGAATATGAAACGCACTGGACTAGATTTTCCCTAACATGTTTCTTTTTCTTTCTCTCTCAACCACTCCTTCTCTTTCTCTGTCTAACTTTCTCTCTCTTTTCTTTTGAGTGACTATAGTGGATTTGAAAACAAAGCTCTGCCTCACTGCCTTTTTCAGCTGCATCTCAACATGAATGGTGTTAGCACAGCAGATGTGGCGCTCTTTCCAGCTCATTTCTTATGGAAATGAATCCGTTTGGAACCTACTAAAAAACTTTTTGCGACTTTTGCTGTTTTTGCTGTTTGTGTTACATTTGAGCCATCTCTCAATCATGAGTGAGATGGATGCGAATGAAAATCCTGAGACAGTAAACACTTAGTTTGTTGTCATAAACTGTCAAATTTTATGCTTGTTTTTAGTGTGGATTCCTCTGTTGTGCCCCATTCATTTCTGGCATCGCTTCCTGTGAATACTAATGAGGATGTTTCTCAGTCAGAGCCGTGAAATGATAGGTGTTCGCTGTTTTTGGTGTGATGGTTCACATTTGCCTCTCTCACTCACACCTCATCAATTTGCTCTAGGAATTGAGTGATTTTGCTTATTTTCAGCCAATGTTTTACTTGGGGATTGTAAAAGGCACTCCAATAAGAGCTGGTGTTGATTATAGTCATAAGCAGGGGTTAAATTCAGCTGGAACAATGTTCTTCCACCCTTGATTCAAACTAGATGATTGGCAGTCAATCCAATTCACTTCAAATGTGCATTTGTCTCTGCATTTGGTCTTAGATTGGTCTTCGAATCTAAGATCAATTGCTCTAACAGCTGATAAAGGTATTTATCTTGACTGGCTCTTTTTGGTTTAAAATTAAAAACCCATGATATAGATTGATGAGGTCATATCAACACAATAATGAATTGTCCTTGCTATTGCTAATCAAAGGCTGGCATTTTATTGAACTTAAATTATGGTATTTTCCTGTTTTTTGTTTTGTTTTGATTTGTTTTGTTACCTTTTACCCCAGGTAATCTATGAGTCAATAAAAAATCTTGAATCTTGGATGCAATGCATGCATAAATTATTTTTACATTTTTATTATTATTATTAATATTATTATTATTATTCCTTGTAAAACATGAACCGATAGGATGAAGATCTTGAATGCAGTGTAGATAATTCACATTAGATGAAAGCAACTGACAAATGCTAAACAGTTAATTATTTATCATTATTATTATTATGTAACTCCAGTTCATACATGAATTAATATAATGTAGACCTTAAAAGGAATATAATTCACTTAATAAAAGCATTTCTTTTTATTTTATTTTAATTTCTTTTCTTTTTTTTCTTTTTTCATAGTTTTGCCCCAGTTAATGCATGAATTGATTTTCTAAGGATTTTCTAATCTTGCTGATTTTACGGGGCAAAATACATTGAGTCAAGTCAGACAATTGACAGCCATAATTACTGATGTTAAAACACAGGGAAAATGTGTAACGAACGCCTCACAGATAAAATGGGGTAAATAATGTTTTATGTTTTGATTAAAAGATAGTTAACACTAAACGTCAGTGAAACCATATAACAATTCATAATTTTTACAATAGTGCTCTCATTATAAAGTAAGCCATATGACAGTATAGTTATTAATGTTCTGCATTTCTGTTTTGAGCTGCATGTGTTGAAGTGAGCATTTGACAGCAAGTTTTTAATCAATGGGATTAAACTCATAATTTCATGTAGAATACGCTTCGTCATTTATACAACATAACATTAATATTAGGATTTATCTGCAAAAAGAGCCCGAATGCAAATGAACATGTCTGCACGGCTCTGAACAAACTCATTTTGTGGACGCGTTCTTCAAGCAACAATGTGCAAAAACACAGCAGTCAAACTCTAAAAATACACTGTGTTTATTATAATTGTGTTCTCTTTATAATGGTATGTGTTTGACAGTCCCAGTCATAGTTATTAATATTCTGCCTTGTTGTTCGTCCTGCTCGCTTTGCGTGCTAAAGAGAAATTATCACCAAAGTATTACAATGAAGCGCTTGACTCAACCAAACGCATTTTATATCAGTTAAATAACATATCAACAATATATATAAACCAGCTGAAATGTTTTGAAATCTTTTGAACCCTACCTGATCAAATAAATCTGCAGGTTCTATGTGAAATCAGACATTTGAGCTCCCACATATAGTCAGAATGGCATAATCATAACAGCCCGTGAATATTCGACTGTGAGATTGGTAATCAAATCAGGCTCCTCGAATCGAAGCATCGAATCGTCGACTATTCGTGGTCACCCCTAGAACTGATATAATGTAACTGGATAATCTGCCAAATGCATAAATAAATAAAAAAATATCAACAGATCTAATGATTCCCCCACTTCTCTTTCAAAAGGCTAAATATTTGGCATAAATGAAGGGGCATTTAATGTTATGGATGACCTCAAGGTTAATCAAAAAGTAATATACCAGCATCTCACTGAAAAGCATCGGAGCTTCTTTTATTCCCATGCCTAAAGGACATAAGACTGTTCAATCTGTTGCGTAAGACTTCTGGGAAAGGATAAACCATTTTGGGTCTGCTTCTGAAGACCAGAGGGCTTTTGAAAATCAGCCCCAAACTTTTGACCCTGCGAGGAGATTGATTGCTTTCAGTGTAATTCTCTTCACTTCCTGCGTGCAGGGGGCCGGAAAAATAGTTGTCCCTCGTGTCCAGTGCAGGGGTCTGCCCAGTTCCTCTCCCTCTGAGTTGAGTCGACCCACCCCCATCCACAACCTCATGAGTGGGGGAGCGTTTCCCAGGGACAAAAGAATGAACATGTAATGAAAAGAAAGGGAAAGGGGTAGGAGTACTCATCAGAGTAAATAGATGTATCCAACCTGACAAGTGTTTGTCAAGGGATCAAGGAAGTGCTAAAAAGTCTTATTTATTTTCCACCTCTTCCATGTAAGTGCAGTTACTTTCTTATTACAAACTGCTCAGATCGGGGAAGCTCTCCAAGGCAAAGCCTGCAGTTCAGAGTTTCAGAAACATCACACTTTAGCTCCCTCCCTCTCTCCCCCAGAAATCTGGCACACATGGTATGTTCCGTTAAAAAGAGAGCATGTCATCTCTCAATGCACTGTGTTCTCTCTGGAAGCAGCTGCTGGGAGCGCGGCTTTTCAGCGGGAACTCTCTCTCACTCCTCTACCTGCTGTTTCGTTTGTCTGTTACGTTCTTTCACACGCTCTCTCTCTCTCTCTTATTCTAGCACACGCTCAGCTGTCTTTCAAACACTAAGAGAGGACAGGTAGTGATTAGGTCTTTTCTGCTGGGATAAAGAGGAGGGGAGTCAGACTTGGAATTTTTTTCCTCTTCTCCAGCATGTGTTTCGTATGTATGGTCTAAACTGTGGCAGCCCAGGAGGGATAAAAGGGGGACCGGGGACCCGCAGCTTGTTTTACCCCCTGACAGAGCCCTTGACACCATGCAACTCTGTGTGGATTTGCTTCTCAGGGCAAAATCCTGAAAATGATGGAGGACAACAAGCAGCTGGCTCAGCGGATCGATGGGGCCATCCAGTCGGCTAGCCAGGAGGTGACCAACCTGCGCTCTGAGCTCTCTGCCACCAGCCGCAGACTGGCCGAGTTGGGGGCTTGTAACCCTGTTGGCCTGGAGAACAACCAGCAGAACCACCATCACCACCTCCACGGTAAGATGTGTGTCAAGTTTTGCTTCAGTGTTTGGTCTGTGTGCTACAGTTCAACTTGTTACTGTGGAGACCGGAGAACAGTAAATAGTTAATTTTTAAGGGGGTGTGTGGGTGGGAATGAGCTTTTGTTGAGAGAAGAAAGTAAAGAGGGGAGGACAGAGGCAGCTGATCCCGTTCTTCACTGCCATGTCCCGTTTCCTGGGTAGCCAGTGGGACGGCTCTCCAATGCAGCTGTGACATATCAGGCAGAGAGAGGCCAGAGAGAGAGAAGAAAAATGAAAGCTGACATCGGGACCGGTTGTCGTCATAACTTCGCTCTCTGACTGATTCACAGGGAATAACATAAAACATGTGGATCAGTTCTGATACTGAAACTTAGTTAAAGGTAAAGTTTGACTTTTTTATGATGTTAATACAACTTTTTATCCTATCTTCTAGCATTTAGATGACTATTAAGACAGACTTTTTTGTAGAGTGTTGTATCCAAAAAGTGTCTTTTGTGAGCATCTTGACAAGCCCAACACCGCAGTATTGACCTAACCAATGGCATGAGGTGATATTGTCTGTTTGTCGACCAATGGCAGACAGGATAGTGTTTAACACTATTATTTTTTGCAATTTTGATGCCACAGAAAAATCACATTCAATCTGATGATAACTGCAATTTTAAACTGCAATGTTTAACATAGTTTAACATTGTTAGTTCATGATACTTAATTATTAAACAGTATTTGGTTACACTTTATTTTGTGTCCTTATTACAGTGTAATTATACATTTATGTACTGAGTAATATTAATTAACTACATGTACTTACTATATGATTAGGGTCAGGATTAGTGTTTAGTTTAGGGTTACTCGCATGTAATAATGCATAATTAATTTTTGTTATAATATTAAGTACATTTATTCTCACTCAGCTGCCATTAGAAGTCCTGGTTGCTATAGAAACGTACGCATGAGAGACGTACGCATCAGCACTAAGTGTTTTAATGACATTTGTGCGAAAGAAACAACATTTATGAGACCATTATTGTCAGATTTCATTGGTGATTTTAAATATAAAATTGAATCTTAAGTATAGTGAACAGTTTCAGATAATTTGTTGTTTCCACATTCAAAGAGATGCACTTGCATCCTTGTGAGGTGTTTCAAAGATGGCCACTGAATGGAATGAGTGCCTTAAAGAGACTGTGATATTATCTTAGTTTTAGTAAATGTTTAACATGTCAAGTTACATAATACAAATACATGTACATGATCATTTTAAAAATGCTTTTGAAAGAAGTCTCTTATGCTCACCAAGGCTGCATTTGATCAAGAATACATTAAAAAGGTATTTTAAATTACTTTACTGACAGTTTTGATCAATTAAATGCATAATTTCAATGCATTCTTTCAGCCTTTTCATGAAAACTGAATTTATAATGAGCAAAAGTGTATTTATAACATTCACCTAGATTAACAGTTGTTCATGTTGAATAACTGTTGTTTAATGTTAATGTTATCAATTGCATTAACTGATTAAACCCTATTGTAAAGTGTTACCAAAGCTACCCTACATGCTCATATATCATTGTGCATTGTGACTCATCTTCTTTTGCTCGCCCTCTCAACTTTCACTTCATGTTCTCTCCGAAATGGAAGTTAGGTGTGGTGAGAGCTGTCCGGTTCAGTTGTACAGATTTCATAGCCCAAGGCAGTTTTTTATTCAGGCTAAAGGTCATGTTAAGCAGTTTGAACAGTGTCTGGGTGTGCAGGACGTGGACTAATATATTGATAATTTGTCAGGTTGATGATGTTACTGGGGTTACAACATGCAGGGCAGCCCAGTGGTGGGCGGCCCTCCCCCTGGTTGTCTTCTGCAGACTGAGATGCTTTCAGATGGATAGAGCGAGATGAAGATGAACGAGAGTGAGAGTGAACTGTGTTTGAACAGGTGTCATTAGCAGGACCAGCACAGCTCTGTCCTCTCTATCTCTTTTCACCTAAGTTTAAGGCATCTCACTGCAGTGAACCCACATTCCTCTTTACCAGCACACTGATGTAATGCTTTTCCCTCTCTCTTGGCCCCCCCTTAGCCTCTATTTCTCTCTCTCTCTCAGTCAGGTGACTGTTTACATGGGAGAGCCAGAGGCTGAAAAGGCAGAATGTAATCAGATACACATTCCTCTGTCCTGCTGTATATGGGAGTTGCTCTCATAGTTTACCACACAAATCCGCCCGCCTCCTGATTCAAAAAACAGCATTCCTCTAATCAGGGTTTCGAGTTCATTTGTGTTCTGCGCACATCCTTCTGTTGTTATCAAGCCAAGGGCTAAGGCCATGAAAAGTCATGTTTGGTATAGGGCTGGATTTGGATTGGGTACAATTTCATTTCGCAATGGTTTCTTTATTTATTAATTTTTTGTTGCAAAAATGTATTTTTTCCACTATTCTGACCTTTTACGAGCCGCACAACCATTTACTGCCACTAATAACGTCTTTCACTTGGTTACAGACACGCAAAATGTTTACCCCGTGTTGCCGGCGAACACACTCTGAATATAAACTTGAAAGCGGGCAGGGGTTTAATGAGCTATGACAGCCTAATGGAGAGATGTGGCATCCTCCAGTTGTTCTCTGGCTCTGCTCCATCTTCAGATGACAAGTGAAGATTATGTGATGACAGGATCTGAAGGAGAAGACCAGATTGATCTGTAGAATATGAAGGTTTGCCACCAAAGTGGTGTGGGTGTAGTATTATTATGTGAGCATGTATTAATATAATAGCAGTATTGTATGATTTCAGAATTTGTAAGTTCTCTAAGCCTCGGCTGAGGCACTCTGCTTGAGAACTACTGTTCTAGATGGTTATGGCCAAACTGGATACAGCCCCCCCCCCCCCCAGCACCCACTTGTTTTGATCATCAAGTTGGATTATTTACAAAGATAATATCTTACTTCTCCTCAACAAGCAGCACAATTTGCAGTATAATTTGCATAATTGGTTATGCTGCAAAATGTGATACTTAGATTTGTTTAAATTCCTAACCCGCAGTATGAATGTTTGTTATAATGATACTTTTCTTTTACTTTAGCAAGCACCACTAACAAGGAAAAAATTTTATCAATACAGTGCTTCTTTTTTTTTTAGTAGAGAGGATGTGATTTGGCTTATCAGATTGAGATTGAAATTCAGACTTGTGTGTAACTAATTATCTTAAGAACAGATAGCATCAGATGATATTTAAAAGGAATTACATATGTGAACGTGTAGTTGCACACATAACCCAAAAATGTATAATCACCCATAAAAACATTAGAGCAAGAATTTCCTTTGATGTTACATTTCTTCAGACATGTTGTTTTTGCATTTTCTGTATAATTTTTAATTATTGTTATTTTTTTATTTAATATTTATTTTTCAACAAATTATCATAGCCTTACAATTTAGATAAAACTGAAAATCTTCAGAATGTCTTTGGTTTCAGCAGAACTTCATTTACGATAATCTAGTCTTCATTTTAAACTTCAGTAAGAGCAAAAAGAAGAAAAGAATGTGTGACCTTTTATACAGGGAGTTCACATGCTCAGCGTTCTTATGGATGTTGTAACTTTTTTTTTTGTTTTAGTTTTTTTTATTCCTAAAACATTCAGCCACTACAGTTATGTTAACTGCCAGTTTAAATTCTCAAGCACTCGAGTTGATTGTAATCAGGCAAGAATATTTGTATTGTTTAGCAGCCAAAAAATAAAAAATCTGAATGTGATTCCAACAGTATTGTTTCCCTTTGCTGGGATCATTATATCTGAGGTGTGGTCTTAGATCAATTATTAAAACTGAATGGTTATACAGTAGTGGTTATAAAACTACTCCAGCCAACCTCTGTTCTGATTCTGTTTTTTGCCTTTGCCATCTGCATGCTATAAATATTTTCTTCCTAGTCAAGGGTAGATAGGTAATTTAGCATTTTCATAGAATTTTCAAACAATTTGATTCATAAATGAATGGACTAAATTACCATAATCAGACACACATGAAGTCCCAGGAGGGAAAAATAAATGTACACACAATATATATTTGCTGATCTTTTAAAATGGAAACAGTTCTCTAAAAATCAATACTGGTAAAACATAATTTATTATTCACAATTCCATCTAGTTGGTGCTTAGGTGTCAAATCTACATTTAAAAAAGAGGTATCACGCCACAAAGTTCAAATCAAACAAATTATGCCTCTAAATGCAAGTGACAGTATGTGAAAAGTATGATAATGAAAAGTGGGTCTAGCAGAGCTCTTTCTCCTACATCCCATCTGAGAAAGATGGCAATGAGTCTTTGTGTCCCTGGAGACAAACACTTACATGACAAATGAGAAAATGACATCTGCACATTCTTGACTGCCTGATGGAAAGTCTGAGGTTGCAAAGTGGAGAAGTCACCATCCAGATTAAGTAATGCTTGAAAGGACAATCTCAATGACCTATCATGTCACAAGAAAGAATGATGATGGATGGTAGTGAAAGGATGTAAAAGAATCAGAAAAGTGATCCATACTACTTCTATTCTCTATATTTGAAGGCTTTTTAAAGGGGTCGTATGAAATTGTTAAAAAGAACATTATTTTGTGTAATGCAATGTGTTTATGGGGTTTGAGGTTCAAAAAACACTTTATTTTCCACATAATGTATGTTAATGTTGCTCCTCTATGCCACTTCTTTCTGTTATGCATTGATTTTTAAAAAGCTCATCAATCTGAAAAGGCGAGGTGTAAGCTTATTGGCCAGCTATCCAGTGCATCGTAATTGGCCGAATACCTCAAGCATGTGATGGAAATGTTACGCCCCTTAGCATACCGTGATGCTGTGTCCTGATGCTATGAGACAAAACCAATATAACCCATTACAAATGAGGTATTTGTTGCATCCAGTGGGAACATAATTACTTATTATAATGACTTAAACTGTCTTTTTACGTGATGGGTTGTGTATCGTGCCGATTAAACATAAAACCATGTCTGCATATGTGATCAGAGAAAGAACAAACAACAAAACTTGTGTTTGAATCATAATTGGGAAATTATTTCAATATAAAACATGTACTTACAGGCTGTGAGTCAGAAGAGCTAGACTGTCATTGCAAAGTTGAAATTGCCTCACTTTTTATAGAAACAACCTTTGTGCACAGCCTTCCCAAATTCAGGAAACAGTCCTTCGTAAAATGCGCTGCACAGATCTGAATATATGGGTTGAACTGTCCTGTAACAGCATTGTGAATACAACTTAACCACTAATTTCTAGTTGTTTCTTCTTTAAGAAGGCCAAACAAAGTAGATTTCTTTAACAATGAAACACACAGCGTCTCAACGACATGCCAGTGGTGGCAACAATACTTCAGCAAAAATCAAAGTTATTCTTTCTTTCTTTGCGTGAAAAGATGCAGTGTTGTGCAAATCTTCCCACACAGTGACATAGACATGGGGGGGGGGGGGGCGTGTTTAAACGAGGCGGTTAAGGAGGGCGTGGATGAGTCTTAACTTTTATAAAGAATATTTCTTTGGGTTTGAGACTTTAATCTTTGCCCATTTAGGGATCTCATCTATGCACGAACGGCTTGTAACATTCCAAAGAGAAAGAAAAATTTGAAATTGCATCATATGACCCCTTTAAACAGCTAGGTGTCAGTTTAAATCAGACAATTGCCATATTGGCAAATGCAACTTTTAAGGCAGAGTAAACAGTGAAAGAGACATTTAAAAAACGAGTAAGTGAGATGGAGAGTGGAGGAGATCGGGTTAAGGTTGATGTGTTTGCAGAAGAGAAAACATGTTAGCAAATCGATTGGCCATTTCTCTGTGACTGACCGATGGTAATAGTGCGAATGGGCCCCTGGTATTATTTCTGGCATGAGAGAGCTGCATGCCTCATTGACAGCTATAGCTGTGAAGTCTGATGGTCCATAGACCAGGACAAGCAGTAAACAAGATCTTCCAAGAAGTCAAGCCAAACAAATTCACAATGTGGTCTTAATCAGATGTATTCACTGGCACTTTATTTATTTATTGCATTGGACATAGACGTTCCATTTTGAGCCTTTAAATGTTATATAATATTTTATGTGTGTGTGTCTAGCTCTACATAATACAGTAAACTTTTAATACAGTAATAGTACTATTATTAGATTTCAATTAAGCAACTCAAAGTACCTATGTGATATCGCTCTACATGAGGTGGCCAACGGCTGTATCACAGCCATGCTGATATAGAGCAATATCACATGGGTACAGTTTGACAGCACAAGTGTCTAAATAGACAAATAGATAGATAAGCAACCGGGTGTCTTATAAAATCATTTTGTATGCAGAACTACAAATTGACAGTTTAACAGCTGAGCCCAAGCCTCCTTGACTATTTCAAAAACATCACTTTAGAACTTTAGTAATGAAGGAATGAACGTTCCAAGTGTATCCAGTTGTAGCAGAAATGAGTCAAATCAGACAAATCAAAGAGTCTATCAGAGCTGTGTGCATTGAAACATGAGCTGAATTCCTCAGGGAGTCATAAATCAGTTCTAGTGCCACAAGAACCAAGCAAGATAACCAACCAACCAACTTGTTCACACAACAGCTTTCAACATTAACACCAATAGAACAATTATTGACAATTTTAATTCGAAGAAGAGATTGTCAAATTTATTGTTTGTGATTGGAATGCAACGCTGGACATCACATGTAAACCCAGGAGATCAAGTTAAATACTTGCTTTGACTTCCCCCCCCCAGAGAGTGAAACCAGACTGAAATTCCTAAGGGGGAAGGGCTTTAGACCTTTGTCTTCACAGAAAAGTCCTTTGCCAGAGAATGGCAAAGAAACCCTTTTTATACATTATATATGGACCAGAATGAACTCAAAAAAGACTCATGAATGAATCATTCCATTGCTTAACTCCATATTCATTTACGTGTAACCCACACATTTGACTATCATGTATAATCACTTATTGTGTATGTCTTTTGATAACTATAGGATACCTAGTCATGTCTAGTATTGAAATAATCGCATTTTCTTGCTTGATATTGTCCTGACAATCATTTATTTGTAAAATATATCATAATCATGTTATAGGAATCATGTCCAAAATTAGACCCTGTGAGGCAAGAACCACATGCTTGGTAAGATAAACAAATGATTTATGATACCCACCCCAAGAACATATCTGATTGGTCAAGGCAACATTTGAGGGGTGGCCAACAAGGAAGTTTTAAATACTTTGGATCCCATGAAATTTTGCTTTTAGTCTGCTTTTAGTTCTAGTCTAGCTGCTGCTATTAGCCATGTTGGCTTTTAGTTCTAGCATTGCTTGGACATCAGTCATGCCTTGCTTTTAGTTCTAGTCTAGCTGCTGCTATTAGCCATGTCGGCTTTTAGTCTAGCATTGCTTGTGCTATCAGTCATGCGGGCTTTTAGTCTGCTTTTAGTTCCAGCCTTGCTCGTGCTATCAGTCATGCCTGCTCTTAGCTTTTAGCTTGTAGCTTTGCTACCTAGCTTTAGCTTTTAGCATCTAGCCATGCGGTTAGTCATCAATGTTCTTTGAGCGCGGTTCCAGCGTGCCTGCCTGCTGCTACGATACCACGAAGAAAAGGAACACAACCTAGTCTCGTCAAACTTTATTTCTTTTCTTTTCCGTTTGAGAGTTTCGTGTTCTGAGTTAAGTTTTGTAACGTCCATTCAACTTCAACCAGCGAACACGACTCTGCACTTTCAGCCAACGCCCAACAACCACGGGCTTCCCAAGACGTCACTTCACTACTGAACTTCCAGCCAATCAGCGACACCGGGATACCCCTTTCAACTGGAGTCCCTTTCACAGCAAACGAAGGCAACGTACTCCCAGATATTTGTTGTGCTGGTGTATCTAATATAATTTTAACCCCATTGAGGAACTCAATGCGAGCGCTAATTACGTGATTGATGGTTGTTCATGTCTATGCAATTTAACGTATTGCTGTTAACTTGGGATTCCATATTTCCATTCTCTTAAACTCATCTTTCCCTAACTTTCGACCTTCCTGCAACTTGTGTGAATGTGTGCGTGCGTGCGTTTATATGTTAGATTAGTTTATATGTCTTAGATTTATCTAATAAAGCCTTATTCATATTGAAAAGAGAAGTATCTTGTGTTTTGTGCTTACAAGTTAATGTCTTAAAATGTCGATCTTGTTACTGTGCTAATTGATAGTGTTTTCACTATAGTTTGGATATTAGTATCCAGCGCAGATTTGATGTTAAATGGCTCGTTCACTGAACCGCAGGCGCGTCTCCGTGAGCAGCCGTGAAACAGTGATTCTGTTCAAATTCCCTTTAAAATCTTAAATGATTCCCTTTGAGCTAAATTGACCTGTTTCCCTTACACAGTTGTGCTGTGTATCACACTTCAGTATTATGAGAAAGATACGGACTGAGCGAGTTTTATTACCTGCATCTGATACAGCATTCATTGTTCAGCTCAATCTCATATTCAGCAGAAAACATTAGTTTGAATAAAAGCAAGGCAAGGCTGCTCTAGGCAGGTTCATAAGCATTGAACGGCCACTGATGACCTGGAGCTCACATCTCTGATAATGCTGAAGCTATTTATCAAATGGGCATTATCTTTATTAATAAACCACATATCTGAAGTCCAAACAACTACTTTCTTGCGTAAAAAAAAACAAACAACATGTGAACAAAACCTTATCAGATGTTATCTTCACTTAAACTAGCCCAAATGAGCTGTGAGACGATCTGAACATGTAAACCTATCAGCCTGTCTTACCTATAAAAACAATAACAGGCCGTTTTTCCTTCCTAAGCTGTGCTGAATAGAGTACCACTCATAACTGTAGCTCCTCTGCCAGGTTGACACAAAGCAATGCTACATGCTACATGCTAATACTATATTTAAACTGCTAAAAAAAAAAGATTGTCACAAGCCTGCGGTGGAGCTTATGGCTTTGCATTGCCCTTGTGATTTATGCCAATACTAGTGGGACTCATGCAAGATAGGATGCTAAAACCCCACGACCCTGAGAAAGTGATAAGCAGAGAGAAATGCGATAGAGTGAACTTAATAAAGTCCCCGCAGACAGAGGTGATGTTTTAAATTGCTTTTAAATCAGCCTTTGGGAGGTGTTGCGCCTCGTTGGTTTTGTGGGATTTTATTTTGTCTGAAAAGTTTCATTTGTGGGTGAATGTTTGAGGATTTGTTGGAAAGGTTAAGCAATGTTTGTTGGTTGTTACATATGTCCCTTTTTCACAGACAAGGTGCCAGTTGAAGAACCTGAGATACCATTTCTGAAAAGGTAGTTCTAGGCCACCTCTACACTAATTTCCACACATTTCTCCTGTCATTTGTAAATACTGAAAAAAAAAACAATTCTTAAATGTAAACATTTGATTCCCAAAGAGTTTTTTTTTTCCCAAAAAGACATTTAGAGCTGAGCAAATCTAGAAAATGTTATGTAAAGACAAAATATCTTTTGTCAGTAATACAGGTTTGGAAGGTCATGATGGCGAGTAAATGATGACAGGAATGTTCGTCATGACTTCTGAAGTTCAGAAAATACATCTTTAAATTAGATATTTTTAGATCTTCTACCTGACAGGGTGTTAAAATACACTAAATCGGTGAAAAATGAAAGTAGTGACATTTGCTACAAATATATTAATTGTGTGTGTGTGTGTGTGTGTGTGTGTGTGTGTGTGTGTGTGTGTGTGTGTATATATATATATAGTGTTCCAGTAGCTCAATTGGTAGAGGTTGGGGGTTCGATTCCCCGGGAACACCTGAATGCACTGTAAGTTGCTTTGGATAAAAGCATCTGATAAATGCATAAATTTATATATATATATATATATATATATATATATATACACATAAATATTTATTTATTTATTTATTTTGTATAAATGCTGTTCGTTTGAATATTCTACTCATCAAAGGATCCTGACAATGTGTCCACAAAGATATTAATGTTTCTTGAGCGGCAAATCAGCATATTAGACTGATTTCTGAAGGATATTTTTCTACAGACCAAAAAAGTTTACTGTACTGTATGTTTCAAAAGACGTACGTCTAGTGCATATTTAAGAAATTAAAAACAGTGCCGTTTTTAATTGAACTCTCGAACGCGTTCTGTGCAATCGGCCCTTAGTTCTTAATTCGGCTCTCAAGTTACTTGAAAATGAGGGCTGGATCTGAGAGAGCGCTGCAGGTATTGCGGCATGAGAACTAGCACAATTTCCAAGGAAAGGAAGTAATACTAGCGTGGTGTTCTCTCTGGTTAGCTGCACCAGTGCACTTGAGAAGAATTACAGAACAGCTTTGTTTTCAAAAAAGAGGGAGTATCTCTTTCTCCTTATCCCCCCCATGGGATATCCCAGTTTTCCTGTCAGCTCCTAAATAGTGGGGAAAGCATTCAGAGAGCCCCCCTCTCTATTTCTCTCATCCCTCCCGTAATTTCCTTCCCTTCTCGTCTCCAAGCCGTAAGTGTGGCCTTTCTAAACCACGCCCTGTCTGTGACCAATGCAGTGTGAGGTGAACTGTGTCCAAACAATAGCCTTGAGGCATGCCTTCACCGCAGGGGATGGGCAAATAACCCAAAAAAACATGCACACATTTTTCTCTGGAGACTCTATTACCAGCCCTGAGTTTAGGCTCATTTTGAGAAGGAAAATCCCCTAAATATTTTCCCCAGTAGCAAAACCATTCCAGGAATCACTAATTGTCCATTTCAGTGGTTAAATTGGTCTAGAATAAACCACTCCTTTTGGGGATGTGACCTTATGGGGATTTAAACATACAGCTTTTTTGTTAGTCACTGGTTGCTGGTCACTCATATTCAATCCAATTTCACCAAAACTGAAAAAGGGTTAATCTCGCAGCAACATTTTCGAATAAGTATTTATGAATATATAAACCTTTTATGAGCAACTGCCGGAAACCAGGGGTTGTGCTGCAATTAATCATCATTTGTCACTGATGATGGACAAGCCTGTAAAACTTTCATTGTGATCTATTTTTACCCATCATATTTCTCTGATGGTTGTATAGAAGTATGCCATTCCATTTGTGTACACAGATTAACTATTTGAATGCTTAATGTCAAACTGAAAAGTTGAAAATAAAATATTCACCAAAAAAAAGGAATGCTAAATGTCAGAGTTTTAATATAGCCACTGTTGAAATTATTTTGTGCACATTCTCTGTTACCTTAGTAAGTAACTTAACTACCATGAAGGGTATGTATATTATTAAGATGAAGTTTAATTTTATTTTTATTTAAAACTTATTTTTTCTGTCAAAGTGATGGGCCACAGTTTCAAGTATTTGCGAATACCTTTAAAAAGTGTATAATTTCAGCAGCATTAGCTTCACCAAATGAGATATGTAGGGTACGTTATTAATGCTTTTGCTGTCATAATTGGCCTATATGGCTGAATTGGCTAAAACACTGGTTAATTCTGTTAACTTTTCATTTGTATTTATTTGTCAGTGCCTTTAAAGAGTGATTAAGATGAAACGCGTCATTTCAGTGGCATCTAACACTATTAAAAGATAATAATTGTTTTCAAATGGGTTTCCCGGGCAGTTGTCCATTGGTCATTATGGAGATAGTGCTGTGCACCGTTGGTTGAGCTGATGTTTCTATGTAGGGAAGGTCAGGATGCTTAAACATATCAGTGTTTACACTTTGCAGGAAATCAGGCTACAAATAACTTATAACTGTTCCTGTAAATTAACCTTGCAATAAATGTCACCCATCACCTTTAAATGGTGAATATGTCCACTTAATGTGTCCCCTGTTGGTAACCCTGTGCAAATATGTTAATGTTCCGATAATCTGTAGTGATTTTTCTTACTTTCATGTTGGAGCTGATAGCAGCAGGTGTGAATACAGACCGCTCTGTCAATCATCTCAAGGCTCTTTACCCTTCTTTGGGAGACTGCTCAAATCTGCAGCAGGTGACAACATCACCGCTGGACTCGGCAGCAGATGGCCTGTCCACTAGTCAAATGCAGAATCTGAGTAAAATGGCCACAAATTTGCTCTCTTGTGGTGGATGCTTTCTGGCACTGGCCAAAGTGAAAACGAAAGTATGTGCAGCTAAAGAAATGGTGATTTTCATTTGGCCTGAATGGTGTCACATTTTTTCTATATATAGCAGAGAAAAGATATTGCTTAAATAAACAGACAGTGAGGATGAGTAGGCGGTAAATGTCTCACAAAATCTCACTTTGCCTTGATGTGACCTGTCTCTCAGTTTGCTCTTCAGTTTGGTCATCTCTCAGCCACGGGTGTCTTGTGAGAGGCATATTTCTTTATCTAAAGAGTGAACGATTGGCGAG
This sequence comes from Carassius gibelio, assembly GCF_023724105.1. NCBI lineage: Eukaryota > Metazoa > Chordata > Actinopteri > Cypriniformes > Cyprinidae > Carassius > Carassius gibelio. The sequence continues at coordinate 10,402,017 of NC_068381.1, forward strand.
GCAGAGCGCAGGGCCCTGTTACATGCTCTAGTGCCGCACCGGCTGCAGGCTCTTCCCTTCTCGTCTCCTCATCTCTTCTCTTTCCTCCTTCCCTGGTTCCTTTTCTTCACAGCCCACTGAGTGCTGTCTGTCTCTCAGCATCCCTTGCTAGACCTTCTTATCATAACACAATAGTTGTGACACACCACATATTTTTCTCAGTAGACCGTAGTTACAGGGCTGGGGCTCAGGAAATGAGACATTATGCATCGTTCAAGTCAGTTATATCACTTTGTGGGAACCTGGGGTTTATGAAGACCATATGTTAGTCACTTTAAATTTCACTTTATGTACTGGCAAAATGAAATAGTGCTTCCTGTGCCCACTTCGGGTGGATACATTAGATGTCTCACCCACCCTGATGCACATCTGGAGGGAATCATGAGAGCTGGGAGTGAGATTTTCAACTGGGTCCTGCAGCCTGGGAAGGGGGAAAGCTGCTCAAGTGTGCACGTGGGAGTGTGATGAAGAGATAAGAAAGGGGTTAAAACTGTTGTTGACTAGTGTGAGTCAGTTTTGTTTTTTTGCCAATAATATTATTTTTAAATGTAGTCAATATTTTGTCATGTGCTATTAATGCAAATAATTTATTCTTATTTTAAAATGTAATTTTAGTCTATGAAAAGAACATTTAACTTGACATGCTAAATTAAATCAAATATTAAGATGTTTTATAGATGTTCTGACTAGCACATAACAAGTTCACTGGTGCATTCACATCATTTCGTACCAAACCAAGATCTAATATTACATTTATGTTATTTATTTATTTGATTTATCTTATGTTATAGACTATAATTAATATGACTATGAGTGACTGATTGAATTAACTGAACCACTAATATTCTTTCTACATTTTTCTTACACAGAAGTCATGGTTTGATATTTACCTCGGTTTTGAGGTTACATTTCTGTCGGTTCGATTCAAGTTTGGTACAACAGGAAATTTATTTTTATTTTATTTTGAAAGGACAGTATTTTTTACATGTGGTATGAACAGTTGCTACATAAGATACCTGCACAAAACAAAAACAGCAGTTGTACTTAATGAAAATACTCATTTATTCTCTGACAGCAGGTGGCGCTTATTGAACAGCAGCGATTTAGCATTTCTTTGATTACTGCTGAAAACCATAAACTGCTGTTTATAACCACTGCTTTAATATGCCTTATATAGAGGTAAGAGGAAAATAAATGGCCATCAAACCATTTCTTAAGATGGTCAGTTCCTCTCAGAGATGCATTCATATAAATCTCCTCATATTTATCTTCCTATATTTCGAGCATAGCGAACAGTGAGCTTGATCTGGCTGGTACAGTGTTTTCTCCTCTTTAAAGACTTTATAAAAAAATTCCTCTCAAATTAGAACCAGAAACTTTCTCACACTGCTGATTTAAAACAAACAGGCAGTTCTTCGAGCCCTTGTGTGCCATCTGGACACACCGGCCTTGTCCCAAATGGCACACTTCATGTGCACTTGTGGTCCTGCGGACTTACAATGGCTAGCATGTGTATGTGTCCATTAAGTTCACAAGACCTTATGGTCTCCCATGTCTGTCATTTTAGCTTTCAGAAGGGTGCTCGCAAACACCACCTTTGCAGCCGCCGTTCGCCATTAGTAACGTACTTATGCCGAGCTCACACTGAGGCAATCTCAGCAGCAGACTTCTACCTGACAGTCAAAGCGGCATTATTTCATGAAAGTGTGGGCTCATGAGGATTTAGGGTGCGGTTTGGGACAAGCCACCATTCTTTTTTTGGGTTAGTGTGTAAATTGTCTGTTCTTCTGCACTTTCGTGTTGTGATGGATAGCGATGCAATATCATGCACTACCCCTTCTGGATTGATCTGACGTCACCTTTATCAGTGATGTTAAAACATCTGGTCAGGGTTGACCAAGAACTAAGAAGGAATGTTATTGCTCCTTCTTGAAATGAACAGGGAGTAGCAAAGGGTTTCTAGTTCTACCAGAGCACCACTTGGCTGTATACACACACATAAATACTGAATACTTTTTTCCTCACCACTCCCTTTCTCTTTTCTTGTATAGGAGGTGGAGATAATGATCCGAGTTTGAGAATCAATCTCCCATTTCATTTTTCTTCCTGCACAAATCCAGCCTTGAGTTTTCACCTTCCATCAACCAAATCTTGCTCGAGTCCAGACTTTGAACGACTGTAGCTTTGCGAGGAAGTTGAAGAATGCTTGAGCACTCATTTGAAAAGTCCCAGCTCATCCCATTAAAATTTCTCATTGCTTTAGCTGCTAGAAGAGACCTTCCTCTGGCAGTATGTATGCATTCTGAGACGGGATCTGACAGACTGAGATGAAAAACTGGTGTTCAGACCTAGATCATTTGCTAGACCCAAAGTCTTGAGATTCAACCAAGCAGGTATGTAATACCTGGAGAGAGCTATCCATTAGCATTCCCATTCATCTCAATGGCAGCTGTACAGCTAGCGCAGGATCTCTCAGAAGAAAGCGAATTTGCTCATGTGACCACCTTTTCTTGTAGTTGTGCATCATGATAACCACCCAAACTTTGCATTTTTGCTAATTAAAACCATATTTCTGTGTGTGAAATTGTTCAGGTCTCCAAGAAGAGACACTTTTCCTACTGATTAGTGGAGTAAAAGTACACTTGTTATGAAATGTGATGGACATTTTACGGATCTAATTTGTTTCCAGAAGATGCTCCAAGCGTATTTGTGACGATCACAGTAAATAGTGTCTGTCTCTCAGAGGAAGATTATGTTGAAATTAAGGTCCTCAGTTTGATCAGCTGTCATATAATTTCCATTGCTCTGAGGCACAGCTTCATGATAACTAGCGAAAAATAAATAGCTTGAGTAAGATATTAAAACCAGACTTGATTTTGGCTTTATCACATTATCATACTCTACTATTTATTTTAATTTTGTTTCAACAGGTATCTTGATTAGAAAATTGCTTGTATTGTATTGCTCGTATTGTATTGTTCTCCACATGCTTAGCATATGATATATGATGAGACTTTCTGGCACTGAGAGTCGTAAAAAGACATCTCTGAACTTTATTTCAGGTTTAGCAGTCTTGTCCCAACCTCTTAGGTAATCTCAGCCCCGTAATGAAGGTCTTGTTCACATGTTGCCGTTTCTGCCCTTAATAAATTACTGTGCCTTAATCTACAGCCATAGTTAAGCCTGCCCTCCAGATAGCAGTTCTTTCTCTTGAGCCAACCATTTCATTTTCCTTCACCATCTAGTCTCAATAAATTGGCTTTCCTCACCATATATTGTGGCTCTTCAGAAATGGTAAAGTGGTGATATCTTTCCCCTTTATTCTTGGAGAGGAAACAATGAAATTCATTCATTCACCATTTTGACTGGCTTTAGCTTCATAATTAACAACGGCCAGTCTGTCAGCTGTAGATTCTGCTGTGGGATGTTGTCCGAAACCCAACTCTTTTTTTGCTCCACCTTGAGATCCCTGCTCGATACCTCTGCCAGTAGAAGGATTGTGGGCATCCAACATTAGCTGGTGGTTGAGGGATCTGGAAAGCTTGTGCTTCAGCAGAATGCGAGGATGGAAAATTAGCTTTTGCAGTCAGAGTAAAGAATGATTAGTTACTTTTAGCTCAGCGCTAAATAACCACACAAGGAAATCTTTCGAATGTGTGGTTTATTTCAGTGCATGAAAATTTCTGAGTGAGTAAACATTTCGGAAATAAAACCATCCATCACATGAACAATGCAATGTGAGGAGCAATTTGAGTGGGGAAGAAATTGTTATATTTACCTTAAAAGACAAACTGCAGTTGAAAAAGAAGGCATTATTTCCACCATTATTTCTGTTTATGTGCAATACTGGCAGCCTTGCAGCCTCAAGGCAAGACTTCAGCAGAAACTCATGTGAAATGTTGTGGTGAACTGTATATTGCCAGCACCTAGAAATGGAAACATTACAGATGGCAATGAAAGTTGTGGTTAGAGTCAATGACTGTGTATATGCTCATAGTCTGATAATGGCAAACCTTCTAAATCTTTTTTATATGCTGCTTTCCCTTTTTATTTTGTTTATTCACTCAGAAACATACTAATCTTTCCGACATTTTGTCGCTGTTTACTTGTACCCCAAACCACAACACAACATATTCAAGTCAAATGCATTACACATTTGTTGCTGCTGTTTTTATTTGCGTGCTTCATATGCAAAATGTTTGATTCTAGGGTTACTTGATTGTCTTGAATATGTGCCTAAAAATATCTCCTCTTTGGTGTTTCTGATCATCAATAATCGCATGATGTCTACATTACATAAAAATCTAAACACAGACTGTTTTCTGAGCTTTCTTCAAATGTGATGAACATTTTTTTTTTTTTGCAGTATTAATTGCATTTTTGATCAAATAAATGCTGCCTTGGTAAGTGTAAGAGACTCTAGACTCATAAAAAAAACCATAAGAATATCATAACAACCTAACTTTTAAACAGTGATGTTTATAGCTGTAAAGTTAAGTTAAAACTGCAGTACCTCAAGTATTTTACTGCAGTTATGATTACTGTAATTATGAGCATAATCATATTAGCAAAATCACAGTATTCTGTTTACATGAGCTTCGATTTAAATGCAATACTAATTTAACCTTATTAAATGTAGCCAATCATGAGGACAGTGTGGAATAAAATTATCATTTAGGTCACTGATGTTGCATTGCACTAAAAGAAATACAATAGCTAGCAAGAATTTTGCAGGATCACTAAGGTCTGGCTTTTAGCCTTCAGAAAATAGTGGTATTTATTTGTAAACAAATAGTATAGTGCTATTTGCCCCTGGATTTGTTGTGTGCATGTGCTGTCTGTTTGCAGTCCTTTCACTGAAAGGATTGATTTTGCTCTTGACACTATATCAGCTGTGAATACACAATACACTGATGTACACAGCCCGCTGACAGGTAAAAGCATTGCTCGCACACTGACGGTGAGCTGAAAAGCAGGGGACTTCACACTTTTGAAACGAGTGTGAAATGGAGTGTGGCACCTATCACGGTTGTCTTTTTCAACAGTGCCCACCAGGTAGCTGCCGGGGCAGACGTGTGCCTTTAAGTTTCAGACCACAATGGAATCAAACTCAGCCTTCATGTCAGTCTGCAAACCCTGACTCAAACCTTCATGAATACTAAGTCACTGTACAGACTTTAGGCACTGCTATCGTTAAACCTCTGCCAACTCGGAGCTCGATGGCCCTTTCCAGCCAGCAAATATGGCTGCCTTACAAACCTTCTGCTTGACCTTTTCCAGTTGATCAGTCCAATCACCACATCCTGCAGGTTCACCTTAATTCACCGCCTCGGTCCAGATGGGGAAACAAAGGTTTATGCTGCTTTCCATATTGGCATTATAGATAAAAGAAAACAACCACCATCTGGACACAGAACAGATTGTAATTGCCAGTTACTGTGTCCTGTTTCATTTCATAAATGTTTTTTTCAATCTGTGATGCTTTTTTTTTGCTTTTATGGCATTTTCATGTTGTGGTTATTTAATTTAGTTAGCTAGAGTCATAAAAATGCATTTTAGTTTCAGTTTTCACAGTTATACTCTCATTTTCATTTAGTTAAATAAACAAACTTTATGGCTTTTTTGTCTTTTTTTAGGAGCCTGATGGACACAGTCGGTACAACTGTTGTTGTAAGACAAGTGCTACATGATGATTTATAAAGAAATAAAATAAAAATCAGTTTTTTTATAATCCACAGAAAAACAAGAACACATGGGTTTGGAAAGACATAAGGATGAGTAAACATTTTTGGATAACTCAGCCTTTAAATAAATATTTATAGTGTATATTTATTTGATCGTATGATTCGTTTCAAGTCTGACAATAGAATAGCAAGCCGTTCATTTTTATGCTGTCATGTTGATTCTGAAGCATGCATACAGTATATACATTCAAATTGGCTTTTACAGATGCTATGTATAACAGATTGCCAGACTTCTCACTCCCAATATGGTTGTGTTTAGGTTAGGAAGAGGTAAGACAAGGCAGTCTTCCTCCACCACTGCAATGGGATTATTTTAGCAAGACTCCACTCTTCTTTAAAAGTGCAAGGGATAATTTATAGAGGATCTTGTCAAATTTTGTGTCTCCTTTAACCCTGTAGTGCAATATTTACACAGTATGACAAAGACCATCTATACCTTCTCTACGAATGTCTATTTTAAAATTACTAAGCAACGCTGTTCTACACTTTTGTTCTTTGGATACTGTCATTATGGGCCTTAGTTACAAGCCCCGTGAGGAACAGAATTACTGTTCATGGAATCTCTGCATTACTGGCTGATGAAAGTAAACTGGCAGGCGGCTGATAATGGCTGTGAGTTAGTACACATTGAAAGGAATCCAGGATTGAACAACAGGGGGCTTTTGAAAAGTGAATTCACAATTTATCAGCACAAATGTGTAATTACAAGGTCTTGTTTAAATCTGTTAATTTCTTCTGTTGTTGTTTCTTTAATTCCATTTTCGCCTTTTAGAGGCCAGCCGTGTCATTCAAAGTTATTTTAAGGCACAGATGGTATTTGTTCTGTTTGATGGGAAAATATTCTTGGCTGTGGTCCATCTTCCTTTCTGGAAACAAGGAGGGAAGCAGGTATATGGTATTGTTAGAACAGGAAGGAGCGGAAGTGAAAGGCCAAGAATATCCAGGAAGGTAATTATCATTTGCACTGGACTTTCATGCGTCTCATTTCAAGTTAAGTGAGTGTATGGTTTGCAAATTTCCATTTTAAACCGCAGCTTAAAGTTAACTCAAAGTTTTTTGACTTTTTTGTTTTTTACTGACTTGTTCCACTGTCCAAGGTGTAATAAGGAGCACTGTACAGTATTTTGTTGTGAATAAAAGTCAATTAAGCCTACAAGTGGTCTCCACATGCTTGTCTTGTAAGCAGATTTCCGCTTGTGTGTCTTGGAAAGGAAAAGTTATGAATAGAAGGAGTGTGTCGGGATCATCCAAAATTGCATCCAGCGCACATGCTTCACATGATGAATTGAGTGGAGAGAAGTCTTTAATTGTCAGAGGCAGGGAATGTGCCCGTAGTAATATGCTGTTAGGCTTTAATTGCTTTAAAGCGGCAGACTGATGGGGGACTCTCCATCACGGTGTATTAGAATGAAGAGCCAGGTGGCAGGTGTTCGCAGGGACAGTTAATTGCTTTATTATTGTTCTTGCACTTGAGATTAAGTTTGTAACTTTTTGGATTTAGTCATTGTAGTTAAAGCATCCCTGAATCATTTGATCTTTCACTTTCTTTAATAGTCTCTTTTGCATTCTAAGCACACATACCCACCCAAACTTTTAATTCCAAACCCAGTAATAGGTAGCTACATACATGCCCCACAAGCAGCAGAAACTGGTGCGTAGGGATAGTTCACCTACAAATCAGAATTCTGTCACCCTTATGTCATTTTACAGCTGTATGACAAAAAATTAAGCATTAGCATTAGTCTGGTGGGTCATGTGAGTCAAGCTTGCATCAGCTGATTTTCAGCTGGTCACATCTACCTATAGGAATACAACACCTATCGCATCATTCCTATATAAGCTCTATTCCCACCTCTCTCACAGACTCATAGTATCCCAGGCCGTCCCTCCTGGAGCCCTGGAGCAGCTCCTGACAGGTGGAGCTGCAGTATTGGTTGACTGAGGACAGGCTCAGTGCAAGGAAAGCCAATGGCTAAAGGCAAAGAGTAAAGGCAAAGGGCTGGGGAGGATTAATGGAAATTTTTCTGCTTGATTTGACATCATCTCAGCGACCCAAGTGAGGAGAAGCCCATCTGGACTCCATTAGGCCCTGCACTGTAATGACATGGACACCCTGTGCCAGACTGAGTTTTATGTGTGCCCTTGAATTGCTTTGTCTCTTCCTTCTTCTACACCTTTCTTTGCTCTCTTATTCTGTCACTGAAACGTATAGCACATTTTTATGAAGGCACCCAGCTGAGCTAGCATTTAGTACAGGCTAACATAAAATGTAATGCATCTCAGCAGCTAATGGCTGGCAGTCTCAATAATACTGCTGACATTTTGACAGGTGCAATTGACTGTCCTCTGTGGTCATCACAGTGCACTTTCTACCAAATTCTTAGTATTTTAAACTTTTTTTAAATACCTCTTCTGCACTTAATCTATTCATAAATAAAGCAAAAAAATGACAAAAACAAACACATCAATGCAGTAGGCCACTGAAGTTCATCTGTTAAAGTGAGTCAAAGCAATGTGCCCCAATCCCCTTTACCTAGTTGTTCTCACCCAGGAGTCTGGGGCCCACTAAGGGGCCTCAGCAAAATTTTTAAAAGGGCCTCCGGTTCGAGTTCGCTCGGGCTGTGCGCTCTCTCGTCCTTGTGTTACATGTTAGGAGCAAGATGTTTGGATCCTGGCACCCCGTCATTTCGATTTTGGTTTGGTTTGGTTTGGTTCAGTGTTGGGTGTCGGACATTTGTAAGCCATGTGTTGTCTTTGTTGAAAGAGCATGCGTTGAGCGCGCTCTTGTCTCGTGTGCTCTTATAATCATTTGTGTGAGCACATGGCTTTTTGTTGTTTCTATGTGCCATGTGCTCCTATGACTATTGTGTAGCCCCGCCCATTTTGTTAACTCATTATTGCATGAGTTGCTCGACCTGTCCTCCCTTGTTATACTCCTTGTTTGGTTCTATATATATGCATATGTTTGTTTTGTTATATTTGAATGTGGTGTTCTTGTGGATGCTGTTTTCTCTAATCAAGATATCAAAGCCATCATGTACATATTTGTGACATTGCTGCTCAGTAAGTGGTTGTGGTTAAAGTATAATGTGAGGGTTCAATAAAAGAAAGACAATGAGAGAGAAACTTACCATCTGCTGTGTAGCCCACTTCCTGGGCAGGGCAAGAAAGTGTTACAGTGAGTAAAGGGGGGTGGGGAGGGCTGCACCAGCTGCTGGAGCAGCAATGGATGGGTCAATAAGACTGAGGAGATTCCTGAGTGTACCACAATGGTCGGTAGCTTTAGCTTGGTAATGTTACACCGGGATGGAGAGAGTGAATTTGGACTCTCCTAGATTCTGGATGGAAGACAGTATGTGCTGGCCTGGCTGTGTTCCCTGGGACATGGATGAGGTGGATCTATTGCAAGGTAAACTGTTTTAACATGCTCCTGTAGTTCAGACAGTCCTTTAAAACAGCAAAGGATATTAGCATTAGCATTAAATAGAGACTATAATCCACTTGCTGTTGTGGACCAGATGTGCATTGTCCTACTTACTACTGTGGAATTTGCCTGCTCTTAATGTTTTTGCTGGTTTGGCATCTATTCCGTATGTAAGAGACGGTGCTGGGGTTAGTAGAAGATTCATTTTTACCTCTTCGGGTGTGCTCTCACAGATTTCAGGTTTCAGGCCATCATTTGAAACTGAGCTCAGCAGAATCATGGCATCTGACACCAGCGGTTTTCTCATGCTAGGGCTGGTGAAAAGACAGAATCGCTTTGGATGTCCCCTTCATTGTTAAATTACAGTAGCACATGAGTTGGAAACCTTAGAAGTGTCAAAATGAGCAAGATCGTTGTTATTTTATTTTATAATTAAAATGTTTTTTTTATTTTATGTTATTATTTTTACTCCGCAATGTTGACCATTTCTGATTGGACAAGTAAACTGTCTTTATATTGGGTCACAAAGTGCCATATGTGCGTGATGTTTTTAGGTCTACTTTCCATTTTATTTTCTCTCTGAATTAATTATTTATTTATTTTTTTGTAAAAGAGGATTTGCTACAAGTAATGTTTTATTACATGGATTTCTTCAAAATAGGAAGATAATGTTACGTATACTGTATACACGCTTTTAATACTGCATTACGTTTTTCAACCCATCCTGCGTAGTTCTTAGCATTCCACACATAAAAAGACAGCAACGCATAAAAAATTCATCATGAAGGAAGGAGATGCATTCTTTTTTTCACCACAAGACATGTAACTCAAAGAGATTAAACAAACATGACAAATACAATGCAATGAAAACAGTCAACACTGAGGAGGTCATTTGCATGATTCAAGCATGCTTATTCTAGGAACTGCAGAAATCACAAACATATTGGAGGAGGTTCATGCGTATGCCAGGGTGAAGAGTTTGATTCATTATGCGTGATTAACAATGAGTAGAAGTGATTCAAATGATTAACAGTGATTCAAATGTCTCAGTTATCGCCACCTGTGCTGCTGAAGTATATTAGCCCTCTAAATAAATTGTATAGAATTACATACATTTTGTTAACTTGAATAAGTTGATAAAGTTTACAAAAACACTGAGACTTACCTACACCTGAAATTATCTACAAATCAAAGTTTTAATGGAATCTATGTTAAGCAGTTCAGGCTGAATTCATTGCAGACGTTTGTGGATGATAAGGAGGAGGAAAAAATGAAGGTACTGTGATGCTTCGCAAGAAGTGTAATTATGTGAGTTTCTCCCACCTATAATTAATTCTTTTGTCTTCGTCTTCATTCTCTCTTCTTAAAAACAGTGGAATACTTTTACCCGCTTTATCCCCAGACACTTTCATGTGCAAAGGGGATTCAGACTTAAGCTTTTGTTTTTTATGTAACCGTTGCTTAGCAACTAAGAGGGTATTCTCTGAGTGAGTAAAGTGCCATTAGACCCAACGCGGTCCCTCATGTGGATATGTTTTATTATAAGAAAATATTTATCTTCAAGGCATTATGACATCAGACTCCTTCCTCTCGGTTAATGGGCTTATTTTGACAATTAAATAATGGGAGGACCATGTGAAGTTCCTAAAAGCCATGCTTGAAAGGTAAAGCAAGGCCACAGTTGTTAAATGGTTCTTTTAATGGAGACGCTTAACTCATTTTACAGGGTTTCCATAAGTTTGATTTGAGTTGGAATTACAGGTAATTTTACATTTGATGTGGATAAAATAAAATAACATTTTGAGTTACAACATTGAAAAGTTGTCCGTCCTTTCTTCTATCAAATTTTACTTTATGAGAAACTATTTCCATAATGCTTTGTGTGGACTTTTGATGATGCATTTTAGTGGGCACATTGATTATAAGCCTTTTATGAGAGGTATTTTTGGGCACTTGCAAAGAAATTCATCTTCCATTTGAGCCTCGCCAGCCGCCCTGAACATCTCTTGAGGCTGTTTTTGGTTCAATCTTGCTTATAAAATCAATGCTGAGGTCTCCATAATTAGGATTCCTGTGTTGCTAATTAAACACCACTGAGGAGGAGAGCTTGGGTTGAAACGCCTCTCAAACGTCCCACCAGGGACATGGAGGTGCCACCAGGGACATCCTGACGTGTTTTAGATACTCTTCTGCCCTAAATACATAGTGTAGCAAAGCTCACCTCATTTCACCGGTGTTGTAAGAGTGTGAGGGATTTTTATTTAAACTCTTTACAAGAGCAGGCATGTTTTAGTGAATTTCTCTTAAGCATATATTTATAGATCTGTCCTTTTGATAAAGGATTAGTTCACCCAACTGAAAAAGATTCACATGCAATGCTTAAATCTAAGTCCTTTTTCGCTCATATCTCATTGCTCTCTCATTAACCTTTGCAACAAGATTGGAGTTAAACTGGAGTTCAAATTGTGAGTAAAATGTCAAATGATTCATTCTAAAGATTTGACTCAAAAGAATGATTCCTCCTGAATTGGGTATCACAACTTCTCTCATGGAGTCATTAGACCTGATATAGTGTGTTTTCTTGTAATGTGTTTTCTATTTTAATAAAATTCTGCAGTGGTTAATTTGTCCCTTGTGCAAAGAAATCACAAGATTTCGAACAGTTTTTCACAGTAAGCTTTATTTACTCCTCACTCATAGTGACCCATATGGGATGTCACACAGTGGCAGCCTTGGTAGCATTGTTCTCTTTTCCATTATGGTGAATCACATTCCTTTGTTGGCTCTGGTGAAGCTGACATTGATCCACACTGGCCCAGTTCACTAACTGCAGTCTCACTGGCTTTTATTTACGGAGTACCCTGTGCAACGTCGCCCACATCACTAGAAAACATTCCAGAGTTCCTCCTTCTAAGGAAATCCCAGTCGTCACCCAAAGAGCTTGTTAATTAGAGACTAACTTGAGTTTCATGAGGAGGAAGTGTAAATTCGTGCAATAGAAAAAAACAGGTTTTTTATTTGTTTTGTTTTTTGCAAGGAAGTATTTTTCCTATTTTCTCCATTGATAAAAATAGTGTGTCAATATATAGAACTATTGATTTTTTTTTTTTATAAACCAATATCGTTTATAAACCAATATCGTGGTGGTGTTGACGCAGTGGATAAGACACATGGCTTTGGTGTGAGAGACCCGGGTTCGAAACCACTGTGAGACACCAATGTGTCCCTGAGCAAGACACTTAACCCCTCCAGAGGTGTGCGACCTCTGACATTTATAGCAATTATAAGTCGCTTTGGATAAAAGCATCAGCTTATATTAAACATAGATTTGACTTAACATGTATTATTATTAATAAATAACAGCTGCTCATCCCATAATCAATATGATTGTGTGTGTGTGTATATATATATATATATATATATATATATATATATATATATATATGCTTATTTTGGTAACAGTCCCTTCATAGGGTTATGGATAGTGTAAACATTATCATTAAAGGGATAGTTCACCCAAAAATTTTGATTAGACCATGATTTTATCACCTTCAATGCATCCTGTGCATATCTGACATGGGCTAATTTTCATTTTTGGGTGAACTTGATCTTTAAACACAAAAAAAAATCAGGAGAAATGAGAATGAACCAAGGGAAGAGGAGACAAAACAGAAAAAAGAAAGTAGGAGAAGTGTCAATCTGCTAGGACATGGGCATAGATACTGACACACAGTAAGCTCTTCCTCTTCTACAACTAGTAATGAGGACAGATCAATCATCCTGTCAACCGCTGAGCCAGTCGGCTTTTGTCTGTACTTAACATTTATCACAGAGAGGTCCATTCTCAGAGATGTTCAGGAATCATAAAGCTCCTCCTCTAAGCTTATGTGCTCGGAGAATTGTGCGCGTGCATTATTAAAACAGTTGGTTTGTTTATGGATGCATTCGTTTGGAACAAACCTTTTAACTTCTATGAAGACACCTACACTGATATCCCAGCTCAGTCTTCAGGCTTACGCTATTGCCATGTGGTCGTGGTTTTAGTAAAGCCACGAGAAGGAGTTGGAGTAAAGGAGTCTTTAATAAACACACTTTGACCATTCAAAAATAACATCAATCCAAGATGAAGAACAGAATGAGATTGAAGCCTTTTAAAGAAAGGTAAACAAAGAAGCAAATGAAATGATTAATAAACACAGGCGGAAACTAATGAAAGATGATTAACTAATAACGAGAACAGGAAATTAACCAAATGAGGACAGACAGGAACTAAACAGAAACCAACACGTGAAAGTGACGTCCATTTGTCATTGTAATTGCACAGATTTTTCTAGCTTTGTCCATGGAATCAGGGAACAAATTGGACTTTTGTGTGAGGGGCAGAGAAGCCCGGCAACTCATTACCACTAGTTGGAAATCCGAATCAAACATAAACTCGGATCAGCAAATTGTTTATACTTCAAGGCTAGAGTTAATTGAGCTATATATTTTAATCATGCCGCAGTTGGGGTCAGAAAGACAGTTCTAGAGGGACCCCTAATTGCTCAGACTGTGAGCGTGAACAAAAGATGAATAGCCTGTCTGCTCTGTGTCCTGATCCGGGGTCAAAGTGGTCACGAAGTGTTCCTGAAATGTAGTTCTCCTCACACTCATCTTCTCTCGACTTTCGTATATTCTCAAATGTGACCTTGTGATTTTGTCTAAAATTAGCCAGACGACATTTGCATAACCACATTTTTGGTGATCCTTGTAAAGTTTTTGCACATGAAAGAGAACCCCCTCCGTTTTAATTGGCGTGTGCATGCATATTAATCTCTGAATCTTTAATTCGTGGAAAAGCTGCCATTAACTGAGAATACTTCAGCTTCTCCTTTAGTGACAGTTGGTCCTCCTACCTGACGGAGACATAAGTAGAGGTCAAAGGCCCAGTCGGTGCAAACTTCATAGGCTTTAGAACTTTGATGCTAATTAATGTCACCACATAGCAGGCCGTTAATTACAAGCTTCATTAGAACAGTGGGAGTGGATTCTTTGAGAACTATTTCGTAAGCCTGACATATGTGCCACTTGGTTTCCTATAACTGTTTTTATCATTGGTTTCACATACTTTTATGTATTTCCCTGCAGTAGCTCCAAATTAGCATATTAGGATAAAGGAAAAAGGAAAATTCTGTCATTTACTTATCTCCATGTTCCAAACCTGTATGGACACAAAATAATATTTTGAAGATTGTGGTTGTCTGTATAATTGACATCAGTGGGGAACAAAAAAGAAAATAATTTTTTTCAAAATGTTTACTGTTCCACAGAAGAAATATATTCATACAGGTTTGGAACAACATGAGGGTGAGTAAATGATAATATATTATTCATTTTATTAGCGAACTATTTCTCTAAGGACATTTAGATGTTTTTACTGAAAAACAAGACAAAAATACTGATTAGGAAATTTATTTTCTACTATGTTGCTAAAATTGCAAAATCATGTAATGCCACACACATGAGAGTGGAAAATTTGTTTTTAGTCTTGCTAAAATAAATGAAAGCAATACTCCCATGGCCAATAATCCTTAGAGTCTGCCAGTAGCTCTGATTCATAAGCAAGTTTGTCGTTGTATAGTTTCCTTCCTGCTGTAAATTTATGTATCGCTGCTGGCTTGTTTTGTGGCAGACAGATTGGTATAAGCATCTGTGTGAGTTATTTGTCTGCACTCCTTTTTTGGTCATAAGAAAAGGCTGACTTGTGTATTTTTTACTTTGTCACTGTGAATAAATGGACATGTTTGCGGTATTGGCATTGAGTAGCAAATTTTTTTTTTAAAAAGTAAATTAATTAACTATGAATTAATTAATTTGCACTTCTCACTGATGCTCAAAAAAATCCTCACATAGCTGACACTCAGAAAAACCATAAGACTTAATACAGAACGACACTAATAATATAAACTGTGACAGCCTTTCAGAATTCGAGATATTAATATTGTCATATATGATCTATAGATCTCAACCGTAATTATTTGTTTACATGCTTTATTATAATAACCCTTGAGTCTATTAGCATAGGAATTACTCTGGAGATCCAGGTCTAAATGCTGAAAGACCTCTGTGAGCGTGATTCATTCATTAGAAATCTTTCCAGGGTCTCGACTGCATTGATCGGCACTTTCATCGCTTTGCCTTGAACACACTCTCATCACCTCCTCGAGCTGCAGCGGTGACGCAGTTTCTCGATTCCGCTGCTGTATTCCCCCCACGTCTCCCATCTAGATATCGATCAGGGGCCAATATGTTACTTTCATTTCCCCCTACGCGTGTTGCAGCCAGAGGAAATGCCTAATGTCATCAAAGCACTCCATTAACTTGAAAAGAGGAGGAGGAGTTGGAGAGACCCCATTCTGACAGACAACTATCAACACAGGGCCCGAAGCCAACACTTCCGGTCGTACCACTGATGCCATCGGCACACTTTCTAATGAGACACCGGAGGAAAAGGGTGAGGTCTTTCTGTTTTTCATGCTAACTAACTAGATTCAGATTGAGTTTGAGTGTACTTGAAGGAATAGTTTACCCACAAATAAACATTTGTTGCAAATTTACTCACCCTTAGGCCATCCGGGATGTGAATGAGTTTGTTTCTTCATCTGAACAGATTTGAAGAAATGGATCCTCTGTGGTGTCTGATTAAAACATCACAATAATCCACCAGTAATATACACGACTCCAGTCCATCATCTAATGTCTAAGATGCGTGTTTGACCTTTTTCACTTCATACTGTGGTTTTCGTCTGAAATATCCTTAATCCATAAATCCAAAAAATATCAATAATCCATAAATGTCACCTCATTTTAATTAGGAGACAAATATTCACAGATGAAGCCATTTACATGCGAAAACCATCTAAAATATGTCTGTGGATTTTGATGTGAAAAGACAACTGAGGATGGACTTTATCACTCTGGGAAATATAATTATAAATTATGCACTCGTAATTTTGGCCAGAAGCAATGGTTTAAAGTTGGATCACTTGTGGATTATTGTGAAGTTTTAATCTTTTTTTTTTTGTTTTAATTTGTTCCGATAAAGAAACAATCTCATCTACATTTCCTTTAAAAGAGTGCAAATATGTGGACAAAGAGTGGTTTTGAACATTTTCTGCTTTTGCAATTGCCACACGGGAGGTCGAACAACAGGTTGGGCGCTCGAATGGTACAATGTCTTGCTAACAAAACAACGCTGACATTAGCGTTGGCATTTAATCAGGCACGCACACTCGTGTCTAGTGTCTGACCAGCCCTATTATGTGACAAAACAACAAGTTGAAGCAAAATGTATTTGTATATGTAAGTATATAGCACAATTGAACTGTTGTCTGCTGAAAGGCTTTGTTGTGAATAGAGGTATACAAGTATGCTGTCTTGTGATCACCTTTACCTGCCATACCATAGTAAAGGACAGATCACTTTTAATGTATAATTCAGAAAGCTAGCCTGTTCTCCTGTCATGGATCAGTAGTACTATGTAAACCTGAGCAGACAAGTCACTAACAGTTCTCAAACATGTGAATCTTTTCTCATATGTAGGGGCTCTGATCAATAATTCAAATGTAGTGAATCAAACATCTCTCCAGAGAGCTGCTCGCAGGTGTGCTTTCATTTTTCATACTATTTTGTATAGCCCTGCTTTTTGCTCTCTGGTCGATTTAAGCCTCCACTCTCTGGGGATCAATGTATGGAGAAGATAAGTTGCAGGCAGTTTAAAATCTAATTATTGGTCTTCATATGATGTCTTCATGACTGATGGTTTTTAATGAAGCATCAGTGATTTCTTTTGCAAGACATATTGCATTTGAAGCAAATTTGAGATCTTTTATTACAATTGTCTGTGCTGGCATATTCAGGTAGCATATTCCAAGTACTTGCAAATTATTGATCATGGTAACATTAAATGTGTGACTCACTTTTTAAGGTGAGACACTGCAGGCAAAAACACTGTTTTTCTGCCTGTTCAAAGTATTTTCTGAATTATGGAGTGACAAAAAGATAACCAGAATTCCCTCTGTAAAAACATTTGACTCTAATATGTCAAAATTTTTTTACAAAAAATTTGAAACTGACTTCATCTAGTGTTCAGATTTTTGTACTAGACATTTATGCAAATAAGCACATATTTCATTAAATAATGCTTCATTTGCATATTTAAACATAACATTTTTGAAAACTTGTAATACAAAAAAATGTTTGCAATAATCAATGTAATCAATCAACTGGATAAGTAAGGTGATAACTATTAGTTTTTTGTTTTTTTTGCCCTATTCACCTGCAGTGTCTCGCCTTAAACAAAGCAATGTTTTTCTATCTGTCTGACTGTCAGTTGATCGTACTATATATCTGTCATTTTCTCTGTCTGTAAAACTTTCAAAACGTCAAAAAGGGCTTTGTGGAGGCAGCATTCAAACTCGGTCTTGACGGGATCCAGAAAATAAATAGTGCAGCATCCCCTTGCCAATTGGAATATATATATATATATATATATATATATATATATATATATATATATATATATATATATATATATATACATACAAATGATCAAAATGTACATCCTTAATTGGCAGGTTGCTCAGGCTCACAGATCATTGAGTAAAGCCACTGACTACTTGGTCAGCTGGATGGGAAATCTGTGGCAGAGCTGGTGATAGGCCAGTATGTGTGACAAGGAAACAAATGTGAAGTACGGACCTGAGGGAGACGGGTCACATAAGCATCTGCCATTCTCCAAATATCCCTTCACTCCATGAGAATATTAAAAAGCACCTGGTTGAGAAAGGGATCTTTTCCTCCTTTTCAGTACCCATCAGTTATTTTTCTATATTTTATAGAGGTCTTAGCTATCCATAGTGCCTCTGTGTTGGCTGTATGTATGTTTTTGTAAAGCATCTTGTTGTGCCATTGTGTGTGTTGGATTTCTTTCAGACAGATTTTGTTGCTTTTATCTCTGGTGTACTGTAAATCCAACCTTATCTCATCGGCGTGCTCAGTAAAGCTCCTAAAGTTAAGGAGATGAGGGTTTGGTACAGCTGTGATTGGAAGTCTCTATCAGATGAACGTCCTTGGCCCTGCTTAAGCCTGGTATTAAGATTTGTCTCTGATGATCCAACCACAAGTGCTTAGGCAAGATGGATCTTCTCCCATGATCACTTGTGAGCAGATTTCATGGCTACATGAAGTAAAAAAAAAGAAAGGTAGCTAACCTTTTAATAAAACAAAAATAATAAACTTTTAAATAATAAAACTCTTGTTTTAAAACCCTGCACAGAGCTTGGTGTTTACAACAAAAATTTAAGACCCCCTTTAGGCCATTTATATTTAAATTTAAGCTGTTGGCTGGTTTTAGAAAGAAAAGAAAAACAACTTACCGGATGCATAATGCAGTCAGTGCATTCCCTGGGAACCAATCCCATGACCTTGGCATTGCTAGCACCATGCTTTACTGTTTGAGCTTCAGTACTGGAAGCAATAGTAAGTTAGACTTTCACCCTCATTCAGAAGTTTCAAGGGATTTCATGGCACTTTCAATAATGAATGTAGGATGGACATTATAGGTTCCATTGTTGGGTTAATGGGAAGTTGCACATTGTTTTGCAACCTCAATATTTAATTCAGCTTCAAACTTTATCCTGGGTGACTGAAACGTAATTAAGAATCTGAAAAACTCATGTGTATGTTCTCAGTCATAGCAGATTAAGGCACAACAGCTTTTATGTATCTGCATTTCTGCTTTCCTTGCTTTATTTTGTGTTTATATACGATGTACAAAACCTAATCATGGGACAGTGGACCGTAACACTGATAATTGCCAGATTTGCTGCTCTTGACATTCTGTGAAAGTGGATTCTGTTTGGCTTTGAGTTTAAATGACTAGAATATAAAAGCCTGTCTGCACAGGCATAGGGACTTACAAAGATGAATCTTGAGCTTACTGTGAGATAAATCTTTGAGCATCAGTCCAAAAGAAGATGAGCAGACAGTCTATTTAGGAATAATAATGAAATGCAAAGCAAGAAGCAACCAAATGGGAAGAGTAAGGCAATTCATCAGATGTTGACTATCTCACATTTCATTACCAAGATGCCAGTCATTCCCTCTCCGCTAATGCACATACTGACAGCTGTAAGCTTTGGAGACCCAAAGGGCAGAGTAGGCACTTTTCTTTTTTCTCAAAGAGAGGAGCTTGTGCTGAATAACATTAATAAATCACTCTCAGTCACCGCCAGCTGATACCTACTACATAAAACTTCATCGACAGATGCAGAAAAGCCTGTTTTGCTCAAATAAACACAGAGGACAGAGGTCACCAATTAGCAAACTAGCAGTCCAGATCCAGACCCATGATTGGTTCCAGTGGGATAAGAATCATTTATCATAAATTAATATTGTTAAAATTGAGCAAGTTGTTTCTTCACATGGACAAACAGCATCTGAGTGGAGTGTATGTTTAATGTCATGACCCTTTTAGAGTCATTTACTGTTTTTTGATCATTTGCCATGCAAAAAGTTATATTAAATTATTATTTTTTTAATTCTTGTCACTACATAATTGTAAGTCAGAATTCTATTTTTGATAAAGCTTGGAAATCTGTTAAAATTCATTTGAATAAGATTATGCCTGTAATAGACAAATAAGCCATCACTGAGACTATTTTGACTATTTATGATTAACTATTTAATTCTTTCAGAATGGTATAGATGCTAAGTTTGCTAACCAGAAAATTATAAATAAATTTGACCGAACCCCACTTATTCAGTTTATTTATTATACAGCTTATTGACTTATTAACAGTGTAACTTATTTTTGGACCTTGATTAAATGAACCTTTGCTGGAAATGAAGTTTACACTCCGGACGTCTTTGAGTTATTGAATGCCTTATAAAACAAACTCCTGGTCTTTGACATCTCTAGCAACAATGAAGTTAGATTTACATTAGATTTAAGAATTGTAACTGTTCTGAATGCCAAAGTGCACTTGAGAAATCAAACTCAGTTTTAAGAATTATGTCTCAAATCTTGCATCTAGCCCCATATTTGTTTTGACGCCTTGGTGATTTCCACAGCATGTTCATCTACCCTTCAGTGGCAGGTGAAATTGAAATGTCAAATCCCTGTGACCTTTCCTCGAGATCCCCTGTGTGCGTTTGTGACCCTTAAAGAGCAGCTTGAATCATTAGTATCCAGCTAAACCCTCTGTAACATTTAGATTGCCCTGCACACCCAGTCAATCCCTTCAGAGTAAGCAATCATTCAGATCCGTAGAAAAATCCCCTGCACTGTGTTTTGGACTGTACAGGCCTGAGAAGCACTTAACTAGATACATTTGTCATTAGAAACCTGCAACACATCATAGCTGTTGCTTTTTAAAAGTTTTCCTGTGAAAACATTACTTCAAAGAGTTTACCTCAGGCTTTATTCCCTTCCTTCAGTTGACTGTAGTTTATTTATGTGTTACTGATCTTTACACTTAACATCAGATTTTTCTTTCTTTCTCCTCAAAGCTGTGTTCTCAGGGTACTGTACTTAGACACTTTTCTGACTCTAATCAAATACCTCTAGTTTCGGATCCAAAAGTCTCATAAGAGTGCTTTGATTGTACTCTTCAGTATGTTTTGGGTAACAACATTACAAGTTTTCCTGTTCACATTGTGGGACGATCCAGCGGTTTTCAGACTGTTGTCCTGGGACCCCAACCCCATGATCTGCTGGGGTCTGCTAGACATCTGTAGAAAATATGAAAGTAAAAAGGGTGTTATTACAATGCATTTTTAGGACTGTCAAATTTAAATTGTTCATTTGTTTAATTTGTTGAATTAGTTTTTCCATGCCACACTCATTTGATTTTGTTTCTTTCAAAATAGATTTGTAATGATATGTATTCTAAAGTGTTCTACACAAATACACAATGCATTATTTTAGATTAATAATGTACATTTGATGTATAATATATACAGTAGCAGTTTGGGGTATTTCAAAATTTTGTGCCGTTTAAAATGTTTCTATAAGACATGATACATTTTTTTCAACATTATTTAATGAAAAGAAAGTTCAAGTCTTTTGTAAAA
Source organism: Carassius gibelio (assembly GCF_023724105.1). NCBI lineage: Eukaryota > Metazoa > Chordata > Actinopteri > Cypriniformes > Cyprinidae > Carassius > Carassius gibelio. The sequence goes on from NC_068381.1 coordinate 10,423,338, forward strand.
TTATAAATGTTTTTACCCTCAATTTTGTTCAATGTCATGCGTTTTGCTGAATAAACATATTTATTTAAAAATGTCATACTGAAGACAAAAATTTGAACAGTTTTTAACAAACTTTGAGCATTTATTTATATTATGACTTTTTTCCATATTTTTTTTAAATATATTTCTGCTGTTATAACCATAAGCCATTCATGTAGTTTTGCCAACAAAATGTTGTCTTTTTACAATATCAGTCTTTTTCCTCAGACAGTACCAATGGCTTTTTATATTTTAGCAAAGGAGACAAGAAGTCCTTGGCATCAAAAGTTTAAAACTATTGGACTAAAGCACCAGAGAAAATCACATAATTGGTCTCATATTAGTTGAATAAACTAGATTTGACCTACACTGTGTGTGTGTGTGTGTGTGTGTGTGTGTGTGTGTGTGTGTTCTTGTCAGTCTTAGTTCATGGTGAATGGAGGAACTCAGTAGATCTGTGTGGAATGTTCTGGAGGTACAGATATAGAGTATATAGGTAATTTTCGAAACTCTCAAGGAATAACGTAGTCTTGTTGTTTTTGAGTAGTTCTCTGTCTCCCGCTGCTTATAAAAGACTCATGTTTCAGCGTTTCCAGCAGATATTACAGAAAGCAGTCTGGAATAGTTGAAATCTTTATTGCCGTAGCTGACATCATTTGAACAGATCCCATGTTCAAAGGGATTTTCCCTCGCATTATTCTGACAAACCTCATCACTCCTAATATTCTGCATCGAATTGTTTGTTTGATCTTTATTCCATTCATCAGGAATGAGAGGTATTCAGGAATGAGAGAGTGTATTTAAACTCTGTGTGTGCATGAGAAAAATCATGCGCTGAGTTCTCCACATAGAGTCCAGTCTGACGAATGCACTTGACTGATAGAGTAATAGACTACTATATCATTATTGGATATTGGCCATGAGGCAGTTGTTGCAAGAAATTCAATTTGCTTAAACTCATGAAGGCAACTATTTATCAGATATTATGATGATTCACCCGGGCCTGAGTATTTCAGAGCACCATTGACTTCTTTGGATATCTCCAAACTGCCTACAAAGCATTTTTCCCGCACCAGTCATGAATAGAACTGCAATGGCCTTCTGCAGTGAAATGGCTCTTTGAAAAACAATCCCCTGCAGCATTGTCTTTTGACAGCTTTTTTTGAATTGTCATTCAAATGGTTTGTGCACTTCATTCAGTGATGCATTATCACCTTTGATAGAGGTGATACTGTCATACTGTGGAGATTTTTTTCTTTTAATAACAAGTTAGAATAGATTTCTTGGGGGCATACATTTTGTTATTTACAAAGGCTACATTCATAACCAGCAGCTATACTGATATTTATTTAAGCTCCTCAAGAAAAATGCTACACTTAAACATGCCATCATACACCAAAAGCAAACTATAGAGATGAAATCCAGTGGAGAGTGCCTTTTTCAAGTTCAAGAGGTATACAAGTACAAGCAACTTTAATTTTTTTAATGATACGGATGTACTTTAAAAAGAAAATCAATCGGTTTTGAGCTGATGTACTGTATATTTTAGCAGTTACAATTGATGTGAAATATTTAAATGTTCATGCTATTTTTTCTGTTTTAACGTTTGCATTACATATATAAAATGCAGTAATCTGAGATATATATATATCTCAGATTACTGCATATGTATGTAAACTGCTCTGACATGCAGTAATCTTCTTCTGCTTATTACTTTTGGGTTTCTTCCACCCCCTGCTTCCTCTGTCTGCGCCTGTCATGCTGCTTAATTGCTGACCTTTGTATTCCATCTGCCCCTTGTGTGTATCGCATCATGGTGCTGTTTAATGATTTGAGAACAGACACTGGCCTTTCACGTTGATCCAAGACTGATTCCCTACCTGAATCCTAATCTCAGCTGTCGTTAAAGAAACCGTCTCATTAGTGTATCCATTTCTCAATGATGGTTCCTCACACTGTCATTACTAACTCTGGTGTACTGCATTGTTAACTGGTTAGTGCTCTTACTAGTGGACCTACTGTTCTTTTAAGTAAAACCTTGCTGGGGAAGTACAGTCTTTCCGATAAAGGTACTGGGGTGGGGGGATTATGGGGGGTGGAGGGGGGTTGTCTGCGAAAGTCTCTGCTCTGGGCAGTGGATTGTTGTGGAACTGATGCTATCCACACACAAGCAGTGGCAGTCAATCACACAGTCCTTGAAGCATCTTCTCAGGCTTAATGTGCAGTGAATGCAGTGCCTATCGATTTTCCTCTGTTGTCCGAGGGTATAAATACCGATTAATAAACAACATTTTTCCAGCCATTGGCAACATCCGGTCCGCTGGGACAAAACTCAGACTGAATTTCTGAGGCTTGAGAGAGATGATGGAGACGGGGCTTGAGCTTTTGATCACTTGCACCCATCAGGACACCGAAGATGGGCCCAAAAATTCTCATATCTCATATAAACGGTATTCCAGTCAGTCACAAACCAGACAGGAAGAAGACTGGTGCAGAATTAGAATGACTGTACAGAGGCTCAAAATGTTTTGTAGTCAGAATGCATGCATAAATATATAAATGAATTTAATAAGTAAAGTGTTTATACTATAATTTAAAAGGTACTAGTGTTATTCAGAAAGGGTGCATTAAATTCATAAAACATGAAAATAAAGATTTTTATGTTACAAAAGAGTTTTATTTCAAAGGCTCTTCTTTTGAACTTCATATTCATCATTGATAATGAAAAGAAATGCACCAAATCAGCATATGAAAATAATTTCTGAAGAATAATTTCTGAAGAATAAACATGAATAATTTCATGTGACTCTAAAGAATGGGATAATGGCTTCTGAAAAGAAAGCTTTGCATCACAGGAATGAAGTATATTTTAAAATACATTTAAAATAACATTTTAATTTTTACATGTTTTATTTCACAATATTACTTGATCAAATAAATATAGTCTTGATGAGCACTTGAAGAGACTTTCAGAAAATTTAAAAAACTTCCTAACCCCAAACGTCTGAACAATAGTGTGAATTGACTTTCTTAGTTTAAAAAGTGAAAGTGATGTGACATACAGCCAGGTATGGTGACCCATACTCAGAATTTGTGCTCTGCATTTAACCCATCCAAAGTGCACACACACAGAGCAATGAACACACACACACACAAACATACACACACACTGTGAACACATACCCGGCTGCGGCACCCGGGGTGAATTTGAGGGTTCAGTGCCTTGCTCAAGGGCACCTAAGTCATGGAATTGCCGGCCCAAGACTCAAACCCACAACCTTAGGGTTAGGAGTCATACTCTCTAAACACTAGACCATGACTTCCCAAGTTTTATATATATTTGTGCGCGTGTACATGCATACCACTGTAGCCCTGGTAGCTGCTGTGTTCAGTTCAATAATTGCATGGTCACACTATTTTACATAGCGTCTTGGGACATTTTGTTAAATTACATTTACCTTGTTTTTCTGATTGGGGACAAAAGTATATGACCTGTGCATTTTTGCAGTTTTCTGCTTGAAATTACATTTGCCCACCTTGTTTCTCCAAGGATTTGTTTATCACGCGCAGGTGAAGCTCAGTCACCCATTCGCACACTAGAATTAGATTTGTAAAATTAACTCTAAATTTACTCTTAGTAAAATGAAAATGTTTCTGTTCCCTAAGTCTAGCCTTAAGGATTTCACTGCTGCAGACCAAACATGAAGACCCTATAAAATGGTATCATGAAGGATATTCAAGCTTCTGAACCCACACGATATCATCCTGCGCTCCATCAATGCCAAAAAAACTAAACTCTCTCCAGTGGAGGGCCCAGTGTTCAGGCTGCCTTAAGCTTTTCTCCTTGCAGTTTTTCAGACCCTTCTCACTTTTACCACAACTCCTAATCACAGAGAAGATTGTTTCGATTCGTCAATGCCATCTGCGGCATAGCTGTACTAATGATACTCCGTAACTGCTGGGTAATGCATCTAAGTAAGAAAAGCTTTTTATTTTTTGTACTGTCAGCATTCCTCCACACCACACTGAATTTGGATGAGGTCCACTTGTTCGTGTTTGTGTCTAAGAGACAGGAGGTTAACGTTACCGTTTAATGAGAGATAATGCTTTTATTATTAAATATAGGTCAGAAGCAGAAGTCTAGATATAATTTCAACAGGAAACTAGATTTACATTATTGATTTGTGATATTGACAATATTGATATTTTTCTCTAGCCTTTGCGATCTATGCCTGAGCTCTAAATTGAAATGTGATGGATTTTCAGCGACGCACATAGATACAGAGTCAATTTCAGCCTCTTATTTTAAATTAACGTATGCAGACAGAAATGCAAAAACCAAAATGTTTTCATTTATTTAGTGTGAAAAACATTTATAAATCTGAAACCACACTGACACTAATGCACATTTAATTCACTTTCTCCAAATAAAATGTTCAGAAGTGCCGGTGACAGCGTATGGATATGCTCTGGTGAATACATAATATATTAAGGAGGATAAAAATTAAGAACAACTGGTAAACTTTTTTGCTTTCAATTAAAGTTTATGTGGGTTTTAAGCCATCAGCAAATGTACAGTATTTGCATATGCCTGCATGTTTTTCTATTTTACTATAAAATAAAGCAGAACATTTTTTTAATTATACTGCTGTTTTGGTTGTTTGTTTCAAAGATAAGAAGGCATAGATTAGAATATGTGCAAAAATATTTCCATATGAGCATCTGTTAATTTCTTACATATTAAAGCATTAAGACCAACCTAACTGTTTTATATTCATTATTTTATTATGACTTCTCTCATGGTCCTTTTACTCTGCTGTCTACTTAGCAATGATTATTAATGCATTGTTTTCTCGTTAAGTAGCTGCTTTAACAAAGGAGCAAAGACTGTCACATCCGTAATGAAATGCAAAGGAAGTTTAGCATCAGCAAACAGTTGATGATAATTGCAGCTTCAGTTTTATCCAAACAAACTATACAATTAATCCGTCTGCTTGCTCACAATTATCTTAAAGTTCATTTAAATGTCTAGCACACAACCAGAAACCGACTGTGACATCATCAGGCACAAGCCCCTCCCACTCCACAGAGGCAGTCAGGTCAGCATGTCACTGGTCATGATGTTTTGAGTGATATGTTATGTTGACAGGTATCGCATTAATAAGGAAGTGCTTGGACACCTACAGACAATGATTGACAGTATGCTGCTTCCAAATCTGACCAAGTTGACCCCGTTCCCACCTAGGAAAAAACGGACCTCTTTGTGGTGTGTATTTGTGGCTTCGGCTATTGCCAGAGAGACAGAGGTGAGCTGGGGCCAGGGGCCAGAATACTTGTCAGCAGAATTCATGGCAATGCTCCCAGCAGACTGTGCGTTTATCTCTTATTGTGCATTTGTTGCATATAGATTGATATTGAGGGAGGGAATATAGCTAAAAAAAGCATTTTAGCTATGGTAATCCATAACAAATCCTTATGGTGTCTGTTCATTATTTTCATAACCTTTCACCCTTTTAATATAAGGCTTATGTCTGATACGGAGGAGGACAGTGTACTACTGCACAGGATCATCTGACCACTCCACAGTCCAGAATCTATTATTTCACTTTAGCTGATATGTTTGTTGTGTTTGACTGCTTTTGTGGCATTAATGTGATAGGAAAGGGCAGAAAAATAGTTTTTAACCTAATGGTCCTGTATTCAAACAGAATTACATCTGTGGTAAGCAGTCTTTGATATTCAGAAATGTCTGGAATGTGCGAAAGTTTAATGATAATGACTCTCTAAATTGTCCAAAGGCAAAATGAGGATGGCACTTTGGTGGTATAAAAGGGACAAATGAACTCTATAAAGCCTCTTTCTAAATCCTTTTATTTGGTCTTAGCGAATTTCAGAAATGAACTGTCTCAGCAGGGTTGGGTGCAAAGTGCCTCCAAATAGATCCATTTAAAATCTCTCGAATGAATCGGTTCTGAGGGGTGTAGCAAGTTGAATCTGAGGAAACAGGAGAGACTTTAATCAGGGTGGATTATTAGAAGGGCATTATGTTAGGGCCAAGTCAGTCTCTCAGTCCATCGTTGCCCAATTTTGACTTTACTTTCTACTTAAACAGGAAGCTATTATGGTTATGATTGGTTCATTCCCTTTATTTAACAGCCTCTGTGCACCAAAAAAATTAAGCCTTGAATGATGAGCTGCACTTTACAGCTGCATCATATTATGTACAATAACTCATGCACAATTGCCATTATTTGATTTTGTAACTTCAGTAGATGAAGTTTTTCAACAAACTGCCAATGACATTAAAATGCATTAAATGGTTCATCTGAATTGTCATGCCATTAGTAACTCAGCAGAGCGCAGACTTGTGAAGGGCCCTCGTATGGGGAATTTTCCATCCATTATGAAGGCTTTCAGTCAATACCTTGTAACCAAAAGCATCTGTAGAACTGGGCAGACATAAAAAGCAGAAATGTGATTTCAGTCATTCATCACCATTGACCCACTCCTGAAAATGATACCATGACACAACGGGGATATTATTGACTCCGCCGGGCTGAAAATGTATTTCTTTATGGACCCCTCTTGGCTATGGGGTTCCCACACTTTTAGAACAATGAATCCATGACTTTTCTATATTTATATCCCATGGCTTTCCAGACCTCCAAATTAGCTTTAAAATTCCTGATACTTTGAAGTTTTCCATGATTGTGGCGACATTCCATCTCAAGGGTTATATATACTATTTTTGTTAAATTTCCAAACAAAATGTATTATTATTATTATTAATAATCCATTTATTCACAAATATCAGTATTTTAAAATTAATAGTAAAAACAACAACTGATGAAGTAGCTTGCGATCAATATTTTTCAACTTTATAAGATGTTATTAAAGTCGTCTTTTATTTTGTTCTATATCTTGCTTATGCTTGTCTAATTTTCTGTTCTTTTTCATTCCTATTCTGTTTTGTTGCTCTGCTTAATTTCTGTTTTGTTCTGTTCATTTTTGCAAATGTTTACATTAACATAATACTTTTTACCCTTTTATGTTAATGTAGACCAGGCTTAGAATGACAACAGGTGTGCTTATGCACTGGGTGTCCTTAGTCTGAAAAAGACATTTGAAGTCCTCTGCGGTAGCTAGTAAAGTCAACTGTGGCATGACAGAAAAAAAGAAGAATTTGCAATGTAACAGTGTCCAGTGTCCAAAAACAGAATAAGTTACATTAGGAGCTGTGTACGTGTGAGCAACAGGAGCAGATACAGAAGTAGAGTGGAAAAGGGCACTTGAAGAGACTTCAATTAGCAGCATCAGTTCAGATGTGCAGCCGGCCATGAAGCCTGAGCCACGGGAAGAAAACCAAGCAGTGCTGAGATGGTGTCTGTTAAAGGAAACAGCGAAGGATGAATGCTGTCTGACATAATGATGTGGAAAATGACAAGCACCATTTCATATCTCCTGTCAAAGCTTGTAGTAATTGACACACAATGCACACAATTCCTCACGGAAGTGACATGTCCATGTCCATGACACTCCATGTCGGCGTCTGGTGATGCAAGGGGCCTGATATGACAAAAGAGCCATTTATTTATGATGCTCATGATGCAGTCTGTTGACAGATCGGTACGCCGCCCCTGTTCCGCTTCCACAGGTATACCTGGAAATCCCTCATGGCTTCAGAGAACCTTACTATGGTACAGCACGGAGGAAGATGATTGATGGTGATTGTAAATCCCAGCACTCTCTAGTCCTCATCAAACGAACATTGTTAGCTTTCCTCTTCCCTTTCAGATCGGAGGGAAAATCATGATTCAGTGTGTTGTTCTTTGCAATGTACATAAAATTGCTACCTGTCACTTTCAATGCACACTGATTATGGCTACGGCGTGGGCTTGCGGACAGAGAGTGATTATTTGTCTTTAAAAGCCATTCAGTGGATGTGGCGCTTTTGCGTGGTGCGTGTCACCGTTTCAGAGTTAATTACAGATGAGTAGTAATAGCTGTGAGATGCTCGGTGAGTCACGAGCCAGAGATGCAGCGAAACACTCAGCACACCTTTTGTCATAGGAGGCCTGCACTTCACCATCCTCGGCCACTTACAAAGATGAAAATGTCAAATCTCTCTGTGGGCATGGATCTGATGAAGCTTAAAGAAGCATTATGATCAAATCTTTTGTGTGTCTGTCTTGCAGATCCTTCGGTCCACCACCGGCAGAAAGCATTGGTCTCTGATCTCACTTTCCAGACAGGCATGTCAAGGTTGATGGACTTCGGAACTCCAGATTCTTCACTTGACAAAGGTAAGGTATCCATATATGCATATGCACAATGTTTTAGTGCTTAGTAGTCATTTTCCACAGGCTGTGAGCATGCAGAGCTCGGGTAATTCATCACAACAATGAAAGGCAAATAAAACAAAACCATTGTCCTGTGAATTTTCAGCATTTTTCCCCCCGCTTATGTGTTTGTGAGGAACAAAGTGAATGCGACTAAAGAAATGCACTTATACAAATAGCGAGAGAGTCATCTTCCAAGAAAACAAAAAAGCTTTGTCTGATTCGTATAATGTCACCCGCTGCGGGGAGGCGTCATTATGAAGTGTATTGATCAAACTGGAAACTGAACAGAATTTCTACGTCTTATTCTAGACATCCCATTTTCCACACATAATGACGCCTGTTACTCTCTATTGCCTTTCCCTCCGGAGTGCTGTCCTCCTAAATCATAATCTTTATGTCTTTATCAAAGCCAACATCACAAAGAAGCCAAACTCCCTGATAGACCCTGATAGAGGGTCTTCATTTTAACCAGTACGGGGAATCATTTTCGACTTCAGTCCCTTTCCTTGTTCGTTTCACCATGTGCAAAAAGCATTATTGATGTTGTGCTTGCTGTCAGTACTTCATTATTCCCAGCCGAGCCTTAAATTGTTTTGAAAGATAACGCTCATTCTGCCACGCAACTGTATCTATGGAGCTGAGAGAAAAAAAAGAAAAAAAGAAGCAGGCAGTCGTATTAGAGATGCTTTAATGTACTAAATCCATTACTTTCAGCCTCCCATGCCAATAAAAGCTCACTTATGTGCAGCACCCCTCGGAAAACAACAACTCAACAAATAATCTCCAGCCGAGCTTTTTCTGATGGACATGTGTATATTTAATCAACCCACAAGAGCTCTTGGGCCCATCCTATCTGATATTAGGGCAGTCTCTCATTCATTACACAAACAGCATATGCTTCAAAGTATCACACTGAGTTGTTTGTGTACGAACTGGTCATTTTTATCCCAGCATGCACTCTGAACTCAGCACCAGCATCCTGGTCTTTAAGACAGAGTGATAAAAGGAGAGATGAGTGTGTGTTAAGACCCTGAAAGCCCTTGAGTCCTCCTGCCTGGCTGTGTTCGAGACTACCACTCGCTGCAGGTTGAAGCTGGTGCACTGTGACAGAGAGTGGGCCCCTATCTGCCAGAAGCTCCATTAGTTCCATGAGAAAGAGGACACTCAACCAGCCCTTTATCTGACAATACGTCCCACAGATCCCTGAACGGAGTCTGTTGCAAAGAACTATGGGATAAGGTGTGAGAAATAGGGTGGACAAAAAGTGGATATACTTTAAGTTCAAGAAAGAGCAAGTTTGTGGGGGTTGAGAAAGGTCACTGTGATAGCTGACATACCTTAAAGGGACAGCTCAGTCAAAAATGGGAATTCAGTCATCATGAGTCACTCTCCTTAATGTCAGTCCAGATTTGTTTAAGTTTCTTTCTTCAGTAAAAGGTAAACTTTATCAGAATGTGCTGAATGCTCTTTTCTACACAATAAAAGTGAATGGAACCAAAAATGAGAAAGAAATTTTTTTATTCTTTTTATATTTTCTTGTTGTTATTATATCAGTTTAATCTATTAATAGGTTTGTTGATTGACATTTTTGGCTCATTTTGAATAAATCTTGTGTAAAAAAAAAAAAATCTAATTTAGAAGAATGCCATGGATACTCTTTTCTATATAATGAAAGTGAATATAGAGAGACCAAAGTTCTGAATTTTCCTTTTTAGGGTACTGTTGCTTTAACGTTAAAAGAACAGTCTGTCTGTGTCTTGTTTCCACCATCAGATGGAGCTGTGGGGCCTCTGAAGAGACACACACCTGCCCTTTCACCTGATCAGAAAAGCTCGCTGTCTCCTCCCCCTGTCCTATGAATGTGCCTTTTCCTTTTTGAACTTTCTGCACTTTTGAGGCTGGGAGGAGTTTGTGTGTGTGTGTGTGTGTGTGTGTGTGTGACAGAGAGTGAGAACAGGTAGCTAGGGTGTAGAGGGGGTGGGGAACATTAGAAAATGCCCAAGAGAAACTCCCAGAACAGGTATACGGCTCAAACAGGAAGGCGGCTCAAACTTGTTTCTACTCACTCGGGAACACCTCCCTAGTAACCTGTCAGGGAGGAGTGTGTGGGCAGCAGTAGGAGTGAACGCTGTACCTGTGTGTGCGTTAGTTGAATTTTCTTGCTATGAGAAGAAGCTCCAGCGCTGACAGTGGAGCCTGCTGAAGCTGGCACTGTGGGGGGCATGAGATCTGAAAAAGAGGAGGGCAGGCCAGGTGAGTGCTTGTCTGTGTACATGAATTCAAGACGGAAACGACAGCCATGACGCACCACTGAGTTATATAACCAGCTGACCAGTCATGTAAATCTCTACGTGTTTACTAGATACAGAGGCTCTTCACTCGTACCGGCAGGTGTTGGGACATATGTAGTGACCCATATCAGTGTTTCCCAAACAGGATATTCTTTGTTAAAACTATTGTACAAAATAGAAACCGTGACTTAATAATATTATGGCTGTCAGAAGGTAAAAAATTTTCAGTTCCTTTCTAAAGAAGTCAAGTAGGCCGTAATATAAATTGAAAAGAGCACATTTCAGGTTTTGTGTGTTATGGACTTAGTAGTGGAGCAAATGAGTCAAAAAAGATTGAACACTGACCTATATCCCATATGAAAGATTAAACCTTTAGTACTTTGATGGATGACCAACTTTTTTTTATACTATTTGATAAGCCAAGCACATACAAGGCATGTATGTACTTGCCTTTAATTTCATGTAATCTGGAGTAATGCTATGATACTATACGTATGATTACCATGTGTGACGTGTAGCTCTTACCCAATACTCCGCTGTAATTACATTAGTGACACATTGTTAGTCACAGTGTTGTTTGTGAGATCATATGAGATGGTCATACCTAGGCATCGTGCTGTCTGTTTACGTGAGGGATATTTGCGCATCCCTTAATCTGACCAATGATCTGTCACAACTATCTGCTTTTTATGTATGAAAATGATAGATGATGGAAACTGGGTTGTAAAAGCGGTTGTATAAACGGAAAAATGAAAAGAAAACATATTTAAATTTCTTTTTTTTTTCAGTGTTGTGTTTACCTTTTACTGTAAAAGTGGAAATATTTGATGGGCATTTCCCAAGCTTGTTAATCTCTTGTTTCAGTCTGTTGTGACATTTTAAAATCTTTACAATCCTCTCTCATTGGTTTACTCACGAAGCCATAAAAGCTGATCCTGAATCAGCCTGTTAGTTTGTCTGTAGCAGGCTAGTAATAATCCCTGTGTCTTCTCCACACCCGCTGAATCAACACTGGGAGTCTGATCTTTACACTCCTTATACAAAGTCTAACAACAGACCGAGCAGGAACTTATGGATCATATTTAGACACTTTGATAGTTGGCATTGGCAAAACAGCAGGAATGTGAAACATGCATACAGTAAATTACCTAACTTTGCACTGTCTCAGCGCACATACTGCGAATTCACTCTCGTGAAGCTAATTATGTAGGTGATTGATGTGTGAGGTGTCTTATGAAGTCAGTTTTCATCTGAAGCTGCTCGGCTGTGTACTTTTGAATGCCTGGTTTATTGTGAACACACTTCCTGAAACGCTTGTTTGATTCATTGGAATTTGAGTGTTTGATCTCTGTGGTATGACAGCGCAGCTTGTGCCTTTGAAAGTTTTTAGGGTGGGGTAGTATTGTTTTTGACTGAATGATTGAATGTTGTTTTTGTGTTGTTCCTTAACCTTGCCTCAGGACACTTCCACCGTTGCTCTTTGAGATCAGCTAACATTGGCGCTGGTCTGTTGTTAAGAATGATTTCAAACGTGCTGGTGTACACAATTGTTGTGTTTGTGAATGGCTTTTGTATCTATGGTAAGACTGAATAACATGCATACATATAAAGAATATCACAGGGTATATTTTGCTTATGTGTGTTATGTGTAGTGTTCCTGTAGCTCAACTGGCAGAGCATTGCATTAGCAAGCAAGCTAGCGCAAGGTTGGGGGTTCGATTCCCTGGGAACACATGATAGGCAAAAATCCAAAGCCTGAATGCACTGTAAGTCGCTTTGGATAAAAGCGTCTGCTAAATGCATAAATTTAATTTAATTTTTTAATTTTTATGTTGGGCCTTTAGAAGTGAGATTTATTTTGCATGGTTATAAATAGCAGTATTAGCAGAATATATCTCCTTTTTTAGTATGCGTTTTGTTTAGTTGTTTCTTTCCATTTACATTTTAGATATAATTTTAGACATTATATTTCACCCACAAGTGCTTCTGTGTGTCTGTTTATTTCATTATTTACAAGTGTGTGTGTGTGTATGCTCATAGTCCAATGGTATTTTGAGAATATTGTGCCACTGGTGCCTATAGGGCTTGGCATAACCTCTGCGGCTCACTGATCTGCTCGGTGCCAGTTGTTACGCTCCAGATAGATGAAGATAATGAGTTTGACCCTCCAAGCCCCTGCTGCCAGATGGTTGTGTCATGCTCTGCCCTTCTCTCCAACCCCAAAGTACAAACTACAAGTTCACATTACAGCTCCCGGACAAGTTTGATGCTGCCAAAGCCGTGTGTGGAGCACCCACGCCGAGAGCTACTACAATATGTTGCATTCTGTCACCTCCGTCTCACAATTTTGAAGTGAGATACTTCACTTAAGTGTGTGTGTTACATAACAGAGCAAATTATATGTCCGAGAAAAAAAGAAACCCTTGTGCAGTCTTAGAGAACTGCCCAACAGGATTTGCTGCTGTCAAGCTAATTTATTCCAGTATCAGAGGAAAGCATATGCTTGAGTAGGAGGTGGACAAAAACAACACAGTAACAGAGTTTTGAATATTTGAATTCAAGCCCTTATTACTTCCCTGGCAGGCAAAGTTTCCAAACACGAATTAGGCAACATTGGCATGTAAATGTGTGTGGTCACATGTAAATATATATGAAATCTTGCTGGCATCTGAAAGTTCAGAAAAAGCTGTTTATTTATTTATTTTAATATTCTGAATGCTACTCTGTATTGCAAAAGATGAAGGAATTTTTTTTCTTCCTCGTTTAAGCAATGATACAGTAAAATGTAATAATTTGTTTAATTATATTAATTGTTAAATGTAATTTATTCTGCTATTTTATTCAGTTATTTATCAGTAGCCATTACTCCAGTCTTCGGTGTCACATGTTTCTTCAGAAATCATAATATACCACTGTGGTGCTCAAAAAACCACATATATATATATATATTTTATTAGTGGTATTATTATTATCATCATTTCTGAGTTCCAAAGCTAATAGAGTAACAGTCGTGAATTTGGAACATCACGTTTTTGTGTGTGTGTGTGTGTGTGTGTATTGTCAAGGCACTTGGTGCCCATTCGCTGGCATGGCCTAATCTGTCCTTAATGAAAGTGTGAATCAATTACCACTATCTCCAGTTGGCACAGGCAGGCTGAACTTGCTTGCAATTTAAACGCAGAGCAATTAATTCAGCACAGCTGTAACCCTCAGATATCCCTACACAGAGGACTAGAAGCACACACACACAGAAGGATTTTTTGCCATCATGCATGCAAAAAAGTATCTGATTCTGCACAGATGCCACATAATGCATGTGCTTTACATCGTCTCTTCATCTCAAAAGTGTGCTACGCACAAATCAGCCACATTTTCTCGCCAAAAGGCATACAAGTGTCACCCGCAATCTCTCTGCATAGCGTGAGACTTGTAATGCGTTTTCATGCATTATTTCGCTGCTGGCACTAGTAGCTTTATCGTAGTATAGCAGCCCACACCTCCTACCCTTTAATAATGCTTCTATCACAGCTCTGATTTGGAAATGTCATTTGACGTGGGTGCTATTTTTGAGATAAGCTCTTGTGTAGGTCTTAAAAGAAATGCTGAGGTTGATTTTCTTCGCCTATATGGGTCAGCATATTTGGGTCATGCTTGGTTTTAATGTGGAGTGCGCTAATATTTCCTCCGGATTAATAAAACTGTCTTAGAATTATGCATTTCACTTGATGTATTAGTAACTGGCTCATTTAGCATTTTTGGCAGTTGTTCCAAGCAACAATCCAGTCCAAATCCAAATCGAGCTGATATGTAACATTTCCGACAGGCTTCTCTTCAGAGACAGTGTTTTGCAGTTATGGCTTGGCTCACTGTTTACAATTCCATTTACATTTATTCATTTAGCAGATGCTCTTATTCAAAACAACTTACAAATGAGGAGAACTAGACAGAAACACAAGAGGGGCTATAAAACAAAGTTCCTGAATTACCTCTGAAAAGAATAAATGTGAGGTATTGCTGAGAGACGGATGAGATCCTCTGACACAACAGAAAGATAATAGTATGTGTATTAAGTTTTCAGGAATAGTTGTGTTTTAATTGTAAATGGTGAGGTTTAATGCTAGCTGCCATGATATTAACCAGAAAAGGTTAGTTGGTGAAGCTAGTTAGCCAGAATGGTAATTTGGGAAAAGTTGGTTAACGATGGAAACAATATGTTTTTATGATAATTTTTAATGTCTGAATTATTATTTCAGTTGTATTTTTGCCGCGTGGCTGGATTTGCTGTTATCAAAGCAGAATAAGAGTATCACTCTCTGCTTTTCTCAACCTCTGCTCTCCTCTCAAGCCACAAACGAGAGCTGTGATTTGTGCTTCTGTAATTTGGTTCTCAGCCTAAGAGGCATTAGCAGCGTGATCCATCAGATGAAGAGTGGCCCTTATCATCAAGGCACCAACCTCTGTGGTCTCCTGCTGCAGCCCACGGAATCACGTTCTTTGCCTGTGAATTATATCCATAATCATCCAAGTCGAACGACTCACTAGGAAGCCAGTTTTCAGTCTGCAGTGATATATACGTGCCATTGCCAATAGCTGCCCTGCTTAAAGCATGTGCGATCTATTGAACACTATGCCGTTAAGATCGTTAATCTTTGCGTAAATGCTCTCTGTAGATGAACTCTTTGCACCATGGTCATTTTTCTAGACTTTTTTTTACTATACAAAGATCCTTCATTTAAAGATACATGTAATTGGAAAAAAAAGCTATATTTGGAAAGCTTTGTCTTATTCATTTTTTGTTGTTAGCATAAATCAAACCACATTTTGGTGGGGTTTATGCTTGGAACAGGAAAAACTGGTAAGAAAATAAGCGTAATTATTCTGAAAACAAGAATTCTATAATTTTGCTACTATCTTGTTTCAAAGAAATTTAGATATTTTTATTAGAAAACCAAACAAGATCCTGATTAGAGACATATTCAGCATAAAATAAATTCAGTCAACTGCTGTTCGTGGCATAATGTTAATTAAAAACAAATAAAATTAACCCGTCCCTCATTTCCTGTGAAGAAAAAAAAAGCAAAGTTACATGGCAGCACTTTATAAGGAAAGTAAATGGTGCCAACTTTTGGAAGATTTAAAACCAAAAATGTGAAACCTATCATTTTATGAAAGAACTTCCATGTATTCTTCTCTTAAAACATGAGCTTATTTGAGTCCACAAGTGCTGTCGATTGAGTTAAACTTGCACTGAAACCAGAATATTCCTTTAAGAAAATAATTTTTTAAAATAAACAAATACTGAGATGAACAAGGGCCCAAAGACCTTACAGACTGACCAGTAACATCTAAAGTCAGATTTCCCACTGGTTTCAAAGGATTTAATATCTTTAAAAAGATTTACACTAACTGTAACACAAACATCCCCGAGGACTGCATCTCATTTATGCGTGGGACGCGTACTGCACAGCTTCTGTATTTGCTGTGAACTTGTGCTCCGAATGATAAAATATAAAATTTAAATGATGAAAAAAAAACACTATATTGATCATAATATCTCAAAGAAAAAGGCATAAATCAAAGGAAGCCTTAAAAATGAGATTGAATAGTGTGGAATTGGAATAATCCACTTTAATGATATTCTCTTTTGTGTTTTATCGTTTCACCTTCTCTGACTCACACAGGCTGAGAGCGAGAGGTTTTCTGAACTCTCGACAGCATGCCGCTCGCTCATCTTAATCATTGATTAAAACCACTCACAGTGAAATCCCCTGCTGCTGCTTCTGTGATGTTGTAGACTGTCCACAAAAAAAACTCCCAAAATGTAACCTTGAGGTTTAGAGCTCCTTAAACAGTCATATCGGAGTCAATATCAAAGCTAGTTTGGGAAAGCATTGTGGGAAAATGCCACAGACAATGTGTCTAGGGGAAATGTTTGACATTTTTTATTAATGGATAATTTGGAGTTACAGTCACAGTAAACCATTGGATGATTTTCGTTAAGTCTGTGGTATTAAATGTTTCTGTAGTACTTTGTTTAATTAGAAAACATTTGTTATCCTTACTATTTGAAACAAACTGTGGATCTTTTTTGTTCACTATGCTTGTTGCATGCCAACTGCATTGCATAAAGATGGCTGTTTAATAAACCCAGCCATCCCTTGAGATTTGGAGACACCTGCAACCTCTCCATCATTGACCTTATGTAGTCTACTCTTGGTTAGAAGTCTGTTGGGGCCTTTGGGACCCCAGAACTTTGTTATACTCTAACATGTAAAGATGCACTTTGTTTTTGGAGATTCCTACTCAAATGATTTATTTCCCTGCCACAAACAATGCTTAGTTTTTCCTCTTTCTGCTGTATATTCTGTGATGAACTCCTTTTGACTACATTTTTGTAGGGTTGCCTAAGGACTCAGTTGCATGTACAGGTCGTCTGGGAGTCTCGTGGAGGTGGTTATACATCAGAACTTGTCTACAGATCCGTTGCAACATGCATTCTGGAGTTCAGCCCTTTACAAAACGCTTCATCACAGAACCGCAGAACCGCAGGCCAAAAATTGTCAGATAAAGACAATCTATGAAGTAGAAAATATTGCTGCCGCTGCAAAGTTTATATAGCTGGTTATTGTCATCATTTTATGTGGCACCAGACAGCAGCGTCAATGTGAGTTGAGATTTTACTAGCCTATTAAATTAAATCATTTTCCTTTTTTACGAGTGTGATGGAATGGAAAGTTAAGCACAAGTATTTGGTGCTTCGTATTGACCTAATTGATTCTAGTTTGAATAACAGACTTGATAGAAATTAAATCTAGAATATAAAGTTTAGTAGCTTTACAGTTGAATAATTCAGGTTTATTGCTCTTACAGACTCATCCATAACTACTTTATGACTTAGCTTAGTTTTGCTTCGATTTATCTACACACTGTGGCTGTGAAACAAAGAAGTGCACGGTTAGTTGGGCTCTTGAGATGATAAGTGAGAAGGCGATATGACGCCGGTGCAAATCGATTGAACAGTGCATTTTGGGGAATTAGGGGTCTGATTGCTTTTGTGTTTATCAACCTCAGTTCTTACACCGATCATAAAGACCCAAAGACACTTTCTCCTTTCATGAAGCTCTGATGAGGTTCACACAACCCTGAGAGTGAAGACTCGTCAACCTCTTCAAATAGAGGCAATGAACTCGTATTTCAACTTGGTTCTGACTAAAGCAGATAATTATAAGATCGGCATTTTGATGCCTGATAATACTTAGAATGATAATTAATTTATTTTATTACACAAATATTCTCTAAAAATACTTGATTCTGATTGATCAGCGGTCAGATGTTTCTCTATAACTTTAGTTTTTATTTCAGTTTTGATCATTTTAGTACTTAAAACTTACCTATTTCATTTAGTTTCTAATTTCCATTTCCATTTTTAATTTTAAGTTTTTCATCTAATATACATTTTTTAATTTAGCTTGTTTTTAATTACCAAAAATGAAACACTTGTTGGTATACTGGTAACAACTGTAAAATAATTTCACTCATCTGTACACACACAGGTTTTATTGTTTGAGTTGTATTGTTTGTTTTGCTTGTAATGTACCTTTTATTTCCTTTAGCAAATGTCCATTCCTGGACAAAATGTGCAGTTTTCCCAGATAGCATACTAGTAAATAGCTAAAACTGATTTTGCCTTTTAATGCTGTCATTTGTACAACAATGATGCAACCCTTGACTTCTTTCTGAACCTCTTTTATTTCAAGTGTTGTGGTCTGCTGACTTGTTTGTATCTTAGGAACACTAAGAATAAATAACACTGAACCAAATTGTTTGTGTATTTCAACATGTCGGCGATCAGCGTTGATTCAATCAATGACTAGTATGTTGTTTGTTGTTGAGGGAACATTTTTTTATCCCATGATTTTTGCTGCAAAATTTGTGGTTAAACATGAAGGATCTTGCATGCTCTGTATAATTTCATGATTCATACTGTTTGCATTTTTAGCCCAAGAGTTTGGCACAAACCAGAACTGCTGCTTGAACGCAGAAGCTGCATAGTTCTCATGCAAATGCTGGGAGGAAGCCAAAGCTCTGTGTATGTGCTGGAGCTCAAAACAGGGCAACAGCTGGACCCACTGCCCCAAATAAGTCTCCGCCGGGTTAAACAAATGAAGAAGTGGCTTTGGTTTCCAACGCGACAGCGTGAAAGATGACACTTTCCAGGAAAAGGAGCTTCTTGTGCCATGTTGAAACCTGGTTGTTTGCCTCTCCCTGGTAGTGGGCGCAGACACTGACCAATGGGCTGTCCCTGTCTCTGTCTTATCAGTGGCACTGCAGATGCTCACCTTGTCAACAGCGGGCTGAAGAAAGGCCTCAAGCACCTCCTGTTATCTCTATACACGGCCGGCCCACTCTCTGTCTCGCATGTTTACGGCTTAAGAGCGGGATGGCTTTCAAACATCCGCTATCGAACTGCGACATTAGCTGGTTGAAGTGATTTAATTGTCAGTTTTATCTGGAAGTGCTCTCATCGAGTGTTCTCTTGTCACATTAAAGTGGAGGTGAGGTTCCAGTGGTTACTGCACTCACACAGTGTCGCGTGCGCCCTGAGATGAAATACAACTTCCAAAACAATTACATCTTTGATTAATAAACTGCTCTATTAGATAAAAAAAAGATATACACTCACTATTAAAATATATAAGTGCTTTTGATTTTACACATTAAGTTGGTATGATTTATTATAGAAATAACATGTTACATTTATTAATGCATTCTATCTATCTATATACAGTATAATAGTGTTATTTGAGTGTGTGTGTGTGTATAAATATCAGAAGAATATTATCTTGGGATTTATGTATATTATGTTGGGATTCAAGCATACATTTTTTAATGTATATATTAACTGCTACTTTGTTCAGAAGTGTTTTTTGTCCTGTTTTATGCACCCAGCACTGAAAAAGGAGAGAAAAGAAGACAAAACCTTGAAATGCCTGGCAAGATTTTACATTACCATGTTGCACTCCAAGCTAAATACCTCATTAATTGTATCGATTGCTCTTGATAAGTGCTGCAGATTTATTTTTACCCAGCTGGGCCTTTACTGTCCAGGCTGCAGCGTGGGTGCATTATAGTTTACAGTTAATTGAATTCTATTTCTTGATAAGCTCCCTCGTTTCCCTTGAAAAAGATTGATGTCGCAGCTGTTGCCTGGTAATGCAGAGTACATGGAGCGAAGGCCTCCGTTTAATTTATTCACTTACTGAGCGTATCAGTAGAAGCAGAGCACACCTGACTGGCAGCTCTTCTAATTCAGCTTCCTTTCATGGCTCGATGATGTTCGGTGAATTTCCGGCACATTAGAGGGACGAGACTTCAAATGAAATGTTGACAACAGAAAGTCACCACATGAGCTTTTGAAAGTCCTTCAGTCAGCTTTGCTCTGATTTATAGGCACTCTCTGTGTGGGGTTGAGATATGGGCTGTTTCTTCTTCTTCTTCTTCATTCAAAGCAAAGCAAGCACCACTCTCCCGCTCAAATAAAAGAGGATCTGGAACATTTTTGTCCTCCCAGTCTCACGTCTCTCAATGCCTAAACAGTTTTGCTTGTGTATTTGTTGATATATTGCCAATTACTGCTGTTTTGCTTTAAGTGGGCCTGTGTCCCACTCTTGTTGCTGTGGTTTCACTCTCATTCCTAATGCGTCTGTTCTCGAACTCCCTTGACTCTTTGAAAGAGCCTTGAAAATAGCATAGAAATTGTCTCTCAACCCCTCCCGATCTAAATGTTGCTTCTTTATTATGTGATGTGCTTTCTCTGTGATTAAAAAGGCATGAAAGATAGCATTGTTTAAGAGTGAGAAATAAAAAATGAAGTATCTTAACAGCCACTCTTTGTTTTTCATGATTATGCTGATTTCTCTCAGCCCGCTGGCCAATTGGAAAATAAAATAACATGTAGCATCAAAACAGAGGACTTGCCGAGAGCTACTTGTTACTGAGTGATTTCTTTATCTCTGTCTCTCTGGATTTCTCCCATAGTGTTGCTGAGGGAGGAGGTGGCTCAGTTGCAGGAAGAGGTGCACCTCCTCAGGCAGATGAAGGACATGTTGAGTAAAGACCTGGAGGACTCGCACGGCGGCTGCTCGGCCGACACGCTCTCCGCCGCCGAGCTCAAGGTGCAGCTGGGGGAGAAGGAGCAGGAGCTGGAACGTGCCAAGGAGGCCTTACAAGGTCTGAACCCCAATCACAAAGCCAATATCACAGGATTACCAGAGAAATCCCCCCTGTGTGCTGTGCAAGTGCTTCACCCTCCCTAGACACATCTATAACGCCTGAGTTTACCCAAAATCATTGTTTCAGTAATAGAGATGGGTCACAGTGGGCGTCCAACTATTTCCAACTAGTCGATAAGCAAGACTGACTAGTTTACCAAAAAAAAGATATAAATTACTGATGTTGTTTGGCAAGAGGATGAAAGACAGTTTAAAGACGAAAAAAGGCAGTCAAAAGAGAACTTTCAAGTATGTGTGAGATGTGTTTTTCAGTTGAGAGTGTAATAGATACCTAATCTACCTGTCACCAGGGAATTTAATGTGTGTGTGTGTGTGTGCTTGTAGCTTATCTTGTCTGCTGTCTGTGTATCTGTCGAGTAATGCTCTTTAAGTGTATTTAAGAGACTTGTATAAGCAGAGGACCCAAGCACTAGAAGACAGGAGTTGAGATTTGATACACAACGTCATTCGTTCAAAAGTGTGTCTTGTCAGTACGTTCCCGCAGTGTGAGCTGGAGGTGCTTCAGGATGAAGTGTGAAGGGAGGGTTTTTAGAAGTGCTGACGTATGAAAGTGCCAGAGCACATATTTAGTTTTAGGTTTAAAGTGATGATCAATGCACTGCTGTTAAAAAGTTTGGAGACAGCACTTTAAAAAAAAAAAAAAATAATTATACTTTTATTCGGCAAGGATGCATTGAGCTGATCATAAGAAGATATTTATATATAACGCTGTTATTCAGCATATTAGAATGATTTCTGAAGAACTGTTGAAAAAGGATAAGGAGTTATAAAATGAATACAGCTAGCTTAGCACAAATAATTTACTTAAGTTCATATTAAAATCTTTTAATCTCAGACTTCTGGTATTATGATTAAGCGCAGTTTAAAACATTGTTGAGATCTTCTGAATCATTTAAGGAAACGCACCTGAGATGACACCCTAGACGTCCTAGGAATCTAGATAACTTGCATTTTTCTCAAGAGAACAATCTGCCAAGAACAAGAACACACAAAGGTCTACTTTTGCTCTCAACTGAATTTCTGTCTGTGAAATGTGAAAACAGCAGCTGTCAATATCTACAGCAAACCAAAGTATCCAAATCACATTGAAATATTATCTAATGGTTTTTGAACACTTTTTAAAGAGATCTACTGTGTGTTGAACACCCTGTGCTACATATGAAATACTTTACACTAGGTCAACTGTGTTACTTGACACTTCGCCATTCAGTTTGTAATGTAACACCTGTAGTACTTAAACAGGAATTGAAGTAACCTGCCAGTCCATTATATATATTCTACACACAACAGGCTGCATCAAGAACAGTTTTCAGCAAACTAAACCGGATTTGGTCTTTTTGGCCGTTTGGAAAAAAGACAGATGGGTTCGAGAGGGAGAAGTGATGGGTGGTGGGGTGCATGGGTGCTCATGAATGTCGACAGCTCTCGAATGATAGTGGGAAAACGGGTTTGACTGTGGAATGAGGTTTGAGGGGGAAAGAGACAGTTGTCTCAAGTAAAATAAATGATTTACTTTTTACAAGGTGAAGGAGAGCAGACCAGAGCACGCTTTAGGTTGTTATAAATCAAATGTTAATAAAAGATTGAATTGATCTGTTACCCCTCACGCTTCCTCTCAAATTAAAACGTTAAAATTTAATACATTTGTGTTTACTGTTAATTGTTTTGTAACAGAGAACACAAAAGTCTCTTTTCCGCGTGGGATGTTTACAGTGGAGCGTGGTGCCCCCTTGAGGCTGTTTTGAGCAGTGCACTGCAACACAGTTCTTTATTTATACTGATAACAATAAAACAGACTTAAATCCAACAATAAAGAGTGCCTAACAAGACAGTAGATTTTAAGGCTATTTATTTTGTACACACACAGGGTATTCCTTCACTTTGTATAACCACAAGTCTTATCTAAAAGATAGGGTCAAGGCTCATTCAGACGCGTGTCATTTAAGGACACAAAGCCTGTATTTTTGTTGCAGCCACTCTGCAAAAATAATAAAATATGAATGTTATGATCTAGGACACACTCAGATAGTTATATACTTATTTTGTGTAGCTATGAAGGGTGATCGGAAGCGGTTGAAGGCAGAAAAGGCTGACCTGGTGAACCAGATGCAGCAGCTGTACACCACACTGGAGAGCCGAGAAGAGCAGCTCCGAGACTTCATCAGAAACTATGACCAGCACAGAAAGGTGACGTGCCACTATACGCTTCATGTGTGTCTTCTGACATAATCTTTAAAAAAATGTATCAATCTAACATTATACCTATCGTGCTATAATATTTATATAAAAAAAATTATTTTCGCTCAGGCGAACTAGATAAAGAATAGAAAGATAAAGAAAGATTAATTCACCACTGACTAATATGATTTTTTTATTTTATTTTTTATTTATTTTTTTGTCAGGAGGGTCACTCTTTAAAGTAATGATAAAAGTAAAGATTTGATCTTGATTGAGGAAGCCCAGGAAAGAAATTAAGGATTTTTCATCAAAATCTTTTTTTTTTTTTTTTTTTTTTTGTGGTAACACCAAGACATAAAGTCATATTATTATATATTTTTTTTATTATTAATATTATAATTTTATGTAAATTATTAAATAAAATGATATATATTTGTATCTTTTTATTATTCATAGATACTATTTATCATATACCTTTGCTTGTATTATTTATTTTTGATGTTTTTATTACTTTTTTTTCCCGAAGATCCGTGAGGTGATTTTTCATCTTTTTTTTTTCTGTGTGTGTGTTTATTTGGACAAAAATACCAAATTGTGAAATTGTGCATATTATTTTATTATTATTATTATTTTATAAATTATGTAAATTCTAAGATCATATATATCAGGCTTCCTCAGATCTTGCCCTGGAAGGCTAATGCGCTGCAGAGTTTATTTCCAGCCCTGATCTAACTCCCCTACCTGTGATTTTCTAAGGATCCTGAAGACACTGATTAGTATGCTCAGTATGCTGCGTTTGAGTACGGTTAGAGCTAAACTCTGCAGGACAGTCAATCTTGTGAGCCAGGTTTGAGGACCCCTGCTATATATATCATCATATTTTATGTGTTTTTTCATTTATTTTTCTTTTATTATTATGAAAAAATGTCTTCAAGTGGATCAGTGGCATACATGATTGCTCTTATACATTCTAAATATTATTATTATATAATTTACAATTCCAATTAAACACTTTTTAAACATTTATATGACTTTTTCTATAAGTAAGTGACCACATTTGCCACAATAAGCAATAAATTCAACAGTATACATTTGGTCGTATGTAAAAGATATAGGTAAACAACATTAGGGATCAATACAGTCAGTAATATGTTGACAGATCCACTTATTTACAGTTTCTTGAGCATGTATGAATGTTGTATAGCGTGTAACCAACTGATGCTGACTGTGTTCTGTCCTACAGGAGAGCGAGGACGCGGTAAAGTCTCTGGCTAAAGAGAAGGACATGCTGGAGAGAGAGAAATGGGACCTGCGCCGGCAGACCAAAGAGGCCACAGAACAAGCCAGCGTCCTGCGCTCCCAGATAGACACGAAGGACAACAGAGTCAAAGAGCTGGAGGCAGAGCTCACCATGGTGAGAAAGCATCTCTATCTCTCGCAGACATACACTTCCACTTCCCACAAACACCTCTTATCTAGTCTTAACTCATTCTCTATTGATGGTTTGCATCTCGTATCATTTGAGGCTCTCAAATGACGTCTCAGTGGCTCAGACTGCAGATATATCAGATTCAAAATTCATCAGTTAAGATCCATAGATGGATCATGGATCCCATACTGCATTATGCAATTTTACATTTGCTGGATTGGCAGTATGATTTGTAAATAAGCATATGGACTCATGCAGTCACACAAAAGTCCCCATGAAGAGGCAAATGGCAGTCAACAGTGCAGTAATAGCATCATTACTCACTTCTTTTGCATAATCTGTTGTGCCCGTGTGCCCCACCAGTACAAACACACACACACACACACATACATCTCAAGCGTACTATTGATTTGACTCCCACTGAGAGTTTGAAATCCGTTGTTTTTCACCCCAAGTGATCTGAGGGGTTAGAGGTTTTATAAGCTTAAACGTCAAGACACTGAGATATGGTAAAACATTTTTTTAAGTTAAAGCTGGACATGATCATAACGCTTTTCTTTTGTTGTAATATTAATTGTTATAATATAAAGAAATCATTATACTTACATTTACAATTAGCAGACGCTTTTATCCAAAATGACTTACAAGTGAGGACAATAGAAACAATCAACAAAAGTAGGTAGAATAGAAATAGAATAGAGTGCTAGTGTTAGAGGATAATGTTTTTTTTATAAATAAAAGAAAACGAAGAATAGAATAGAGAGTGCGTGTGTTAGAGAGTCAAGGTTTTTAATAATAAAAAGAACAGTAAGTAGAATAGAAATAGAATAGAGTTCTAGTGTTAGAGTGCCAAGTTTTTTATAAATATAATAAATAAAACAAGTAGATAGAATATAAATATAATAGAGAGTGAAATATAATACAGTGCGTAGTGAATTATAATAGTGTTGTTTTTGCTGTATATAAAAAAATACAGTAAAAACACTAATATTGTGAAACATCAGTAAAAATTTGAACTACTTGTTCTCTATTTGAATATATTTTAAAAAGTAGTTTAATGCTATGATGGCAAAGTGATGACAATTTTTTAGCAGTCGTTACTCTAGTCTTTAGTGTCACAAGACATTATGTAGAAAACAATAAATAATTTGTGGAAATTATGGATTGTCTTTCAGGATTCTTTGACAAATTTAAAATAGAAATCTATTTTAACATTATAAACTTTACTGTCATGTCCTCATTTGTTATTAAAAACATCTTTATTACATTTAAAAATCAGCATTTTACTTCAACTTGTAGCCTCAGAATTTTAGAGCCAACTTTATAAAGGTTCTTGTGATTATAACTGAAATATGGAGCATTTGTGTGTGTATGTTGTTTTTGTACCCCAGGCAAAGCAGTCTCTGGCCACCCTCACTAAAGATGTGCCAAAGCGTCATTCTGTGGCGATGCCATCGGAGCCGGTGGTGAACGGCAGTCAGGAGTGGGTGATGCATGCAGACCTTCCCCTCACTGCGGCAATCAGACAGAGTCAACAGACCTTGTACCATTCGCACCCCGCGGACAGGCAAGGTACAGGCCTGCACAACCACATGCTCAGCATGGGCGGCGCTAGGGAGGGGCTAGCAGGTGCTTCAGCACCCCCAAGAAAGACAAAAGCACCCCCATAGCACCCCCACAGATTTTTTTTCCTGGAACCAATTATATACATACTGTAGCCTATTGTATTTGATAAATAAGATGATGATAAAAAATACAAATAAAAACATTTGACTCCTTATGCATGCATAACTCATGCAATGCAGTAACGACATGATTTGCAGCTGTCGCATTTTTATAATGTCAATATAGCATTTTATTTTAAAAATGGAGCATTTCCATGTGCTAAGAATGCTTAACCCCGAATAAAGATTTTATATTATATTTATATTATATTAAATGTGTTAATATATATTAAATGTGTTAATATAATAATATATTAACCATCCTTTAATATATATGCAGGCGTATTAAACTATAGCCTACTCCGCGCTCCAGCTCGCGCATAAAACAATCAAAGCATCTGCAAAATGATTATGAATGTGTCAGGGGAAAAGAAGACATTTTAAATATTTATTAATAATCCAGTGCTTTCTGAGTCAGTGTAGGGTGCAAAGATGAAGTTGCTGAATGCCGACACTGACTCGCCATCTCCAAATAGATGTGCCTTCAGTCTAATAGAAATAAATTAACCTTTTCATACGGACAACAAAATTAAAGAATATTACAAAACCGAGTTGGCGACTTTTATTTATATTTATTTGATTATTGATATAAACAGTAATAATAACTTGTTTTGGTTATATTTAATTCCAGGACTCCAGACTGTGACCGTATTTTTTCTGCCTATGTGACAAAATTTTGTGAGCAATTGCACATGGGGCCAACGCGTTGTTCAACCTAGACTGTATGAAAGTATGTGTTCAACTCATAAGCGCTGCCATTTCTGATGCCTATGTGAATCATCAAATGGCAGCTCATTTGAACCTTGCAGAATTTCGAGTGTAGTGCCTAGTTTATACTCGCAGCGAGGCTGCATGCAGCAAAAAATGACGCGGAAACGATGAATGTTTTTTACGCTAAAGTAAAGTAAAAGACCGCTGCTTAATAAACCAGAGAAGGTGAAGATGTTGGTATTCTTGTGCAGGGGAAAAAACATGCAAGCTGTCACCGGCAGCGAGTTTAGTTGTACTTTTCTTTTCATTTTAAAAATTGATCTTTGCTGTTAACTTCATATTATGCTATGGCTCTCTTTTATTTTTTATTTGATTTGATTCCTCAGTGTTTGCTAAAAGTTCTGTAATTTATTAGTGATTATATAATACAGCATGTGGTGTAGGCCTATGCCATGCCTCATCTTATTCATTTTTGTTAATAAACGTTTTGTAAGTGAGGTTGTCAGTGTATCTTGTTTTAATGTTGTTGTGCTTTTTAATTAAAAAATAACACTGAATACATCTTTTGTTTTAGTCTTAAAAAGTGAAAGGTGTCTAGATATAAGCAATACAGACAACTCTCTTTTATTGTAAAACGTGACAAGATCGTGAAATTGAAAGTGAAAGCAAAGTCATATAACAGCAAAAGATGGACTCCTGTTCACAAAATTCAAATCACAAATAATACTACTGATGAAAAAGAATGGATTGAATGTTAACCACTTTCGTTTCCATATAGACCTAACTATAAACTATGATTAAAGTTCATCAGCATGCATAGATCAATCCCAAAACGTGTGCTCCTGAGAACAACTGAGAAAGTGGGAAGTATGAGTCTGGAGCACCCCATCAGTGATCTAGCACCCCCCCCAGCACCTGTGTTACAAATTCCCTGGCGCCGCCCCTGATGCTCAGATACACCAAATGTGTTTTAGCCCACTCACACACCAGTCTCATGCCACCACAGCTGCTTTGAGGATCAGCCCCTGTCACTCGCGCCAGCCCTCTGTCATCTCCGATGCCTCAGCTGCCGACGGTGACCGCTCTTCCACCCCGAGCGACATCAACTCGCCCCGCCACAGGACTCACTCCCTCTGCAATGTAAGAGCTGCCTGGCACCCCCGACCAAGTAATCAGCCTTCCCAACTTGTTTTTATCTCCACCTTCACTCTTCTCAAATATTCAGTCCCTGCGCTGCTCATTAGCATGGCTTCAGGGGCCCGTTTTGTCTTGATGGTAGTTAATGCAGATAAATCAAAAGATACCATTTGTACCTGGGAGAATTAGCTGTGCTTCACAAGACTGAACCGAATATGTTTTACACATTTAGCTTGTAGAAGCCAATGTGACTTAAAGGGTTAGTTCACCCAAAAAATTAAAATTAGCCCATAAATTACTCACCCTCAAGTCATCCTAGGTATATGTATGACTTTCTTCTTTTAGATGCATCCAATCAGAGTTATATTAAAAGTGGTCTTTGATCTTTCAAGCTGTTTAATACTGTGAGCGCAAGCTAGATTAAAGTGATTATTACATTTTAAATATGGCTATTTTTCTAACAAAAATGCATGTCACGATTAAGTGCACATGAACTTAAGTAGAGGGCACTCCAATCAGGACATTTCCACATCTACCACCAGATGTCACTCGGACTCTAGCACCTCTCACCTGTTGCACCACACCCTAACTACATTTCCCATGAGTCACTGCATCACAATCACCCTGCCACACCTGCACATCATTCCTCAGCCAATGTCCTGCACCTCATTTACACACACATATAAGCAGCACACTCACTCTCTGCGAAGTCTTGTTTAGCCAGTCTGACATTTCCGAGCGTTTTCCTTGTGTTTGTTCTCTCTGTACCTGACCTTTGGATTGTTTATACTGTCTCTGCTGCCTGCTCCTGACATCTGCTTGTTTCTGTTATCGATTCTGGTTATCCCTATATACCTGACGCCGTTGCTGATCATTGCCTGTCTGACCATGCTCCTCATTAAAAGTTCTGCACATGGATCCGACTCTCTGACTCATCATTAAAATGCATCAATTTGCTTCAGGAGGACCCACGGAGCCATGTGAGACACTTTTTTTTTTTTTTTTTTTTTTTTTTAAGGATGGGCGCTTTTTATTTAACTTCTTTTGGACTGAAGCACTTCAACACCCGCTGAGTGCCATGAAACAGCTTGAAAGATCAAAGACCATTTTTAATATAATTCTGACTAGATTCATTTGAAAAAAGAAAGTCATATACACCTACAGTAGGATGACTTGAGGGTGAGTAATTTTTAGGTGAACTAACCCTTTAAGCATAATTTGTAAACTATTGTGATATTTATACAAATTGAAAATTAAATTTTTGCTATTTTATACAATTAAATTTTTAGCAATTTGAGGAAAAAATAGCTTTTATTTTTGTTTATTTATATATTTTCAATTTTCATTGAGCTTTTTGTGATTTCTATTCTTTTTTTTTTTAAATGTATTTTCTATTTAGGTTTAATAATCAGTTAGTAGCCAGAACAACAATTCTGATTGTTTTAAGTTTACATTTTTAATCCAATAATTATATCTTTTTACATTTTTAAAAGCTTTCAAAAAAAATGATTACTTAATCTTACATCATGAGGCACAAGGGGCTTTGCTATGTTGTAAATATAGTCATGGCTAAAGCACAACTTAAAAATGGATTGGTAGGGTTTATTGATCAAACATCATCAAGGGCACACTATCCATGTTATGATAGTAAATATGGGATCTTCATATTTGTTAGAAGAGAAAAACATGCCTATACTGGATTGGAGGTCTTAACTGGTTTTCCAGATTGGTTGTTGTGGTCTAATTACTGGTTTTAGAGGGATATTAGGAACTTTTTTGACCCTTTCTTGTGAATGAACACAGCAGTGAACACACACCCAGAGCAGTTTATGCACCAGGGAGCAGTTGGGGGTTCGATGCCTTGCTCAAGAGCACCTCATTAGTTGTATTGAGGGTGGAGAGAGCGCTGTACATTCACTCCCCCCACCAACAATTCCTGCCGGCCAGAAACTCAAACTCGCAACCTTTTAATATGAGTCAGACTCACTAACCATTAGGTCACGACATTTCAGCAGCTCTGGCAGGAAGACCAGCTTAAACCTTCCAGGACCAGCAAACTAACTGATTGCATCAGCTAGTCTCTTCTTGTTAGCCCCCCTGAGCAGCTTTTATTTTAATCTTAAATGTATAATTTTTGGATCAAATCATAAAAAATAACAAAAATGGCTCATACTAACAAAAAATGTGATTGGAAAACTAGCACGTATTATGATGTTAAATGTTTGTGAGTATACAATCTCACAATCCAGGATGAGAGAATGCAAATAAACCCAATTTGGAGCATGTGGACCCCTGAAGCAGTGCTGATGAGAGAGGGCAGACATTCCTGAGATTCCTGATGAAACCACATGACTGACCTGCCCCCATGTGTCCACCATTACTTTTCTATTCTTTCTTCTCCTTCCCCTCTCGCTGTCTCTTTTTCTGCCTTTTCTTGTTCTTGCTTCAGTCCATGGAGGACCTCGAGGACCAGAAGCGTAAGAAGAAGAAGGAGAAGATGAGTCTCGGCTCACTTTCTCGAGTGTTTGCCCGGGGAAAATCTCAACGCAAGTCCTTGGATCCGGGCCTGTTTGATGGTACTTCCACACCTGATTACTATATAGAGGAGGATGCTGACTGGTGATAGTGCTATTGTGTGAGCATGAGTGTGTGTAGAATGTACGCCTGGATTTTGTATGAGTGCAAATGCTTTGTGTGTGCCTTCAAATGTTTTCCTCCGTGAAAAATACAGGAAAGAGGAAGAACTGCTGCCTCCTCAAAATGTATATAACGACACTTAAAAA
Source organism: Carassius gibelio (assembly GCF_023724105.1). Classification (NCBI taxonomy): domain Eukaryota; kingdom Metazoa; phylum Chordata; class Actinopteri; order Cypriniformes; family Cyprinidae; genus Carassius; species Carassius gibelio. The sequence continues at coordinate 10,454,243 of NC_068381.1, forward strand.
ACATCTATGTAAATGAAATATATATTTATATATGTATGCATATGTACATATGTTTACATTCATAAATATATACATGGGATCATTTGCGTGTGAATATGTTTATGCTGTTATTATGCTTTATTTGTGGTAATATGTCTCTTTTTTTTTTTATAAACTGGAAACTTGAATTACTGCTGAGCATTTGTAAATAGCAACTCGTGTGCACCTTGTGTTTGCTGATGTCTTCATGTGGAATGCTTCTTTTTCATGACTGCTTTTACCATGAACCCAGCGCTCCAGGCTGTCTAGCATGAGGTCCATCTGAAAGATTTAAAGGTGCACTCAGTCATTTTTTTCCCTCATTAAAACATTTTAAATACAGAGATGAGAGAAAAATATTAACATGATATGATCACATGAGATGCGAGCCTAATAAAAGCTGTTTAATTGTGCTTGGAGCAGGTCCTCGCATGGGGTAATATATTTAGGTAATATCAAACGCTTCAGTCTTTTTGGGCTGAAAATGACATTTCTACATGGCATCTGTTAACTTTGTGTGATGCATTCACAAAAAATTACTGAGTGCACTTTTAATGTTTACATTTACAATCTTCCAGGTACATCCAGATAAGATGGTATCTAAATGTTTGCCTTAGCTGTTCACCTCAGTAAACTAATCGCTGAGGAACATCTGCATAAAGGTGAGGTCACATTAGCAAAAATCTGGTGAGATTTCACAGGCAAAAAGAGTTCCAAAGGCCATCCTCAATAGTGTAGCGATTCGAGAAGCACTGCTCACATGCAAGTCACTTTCAAACCAAGCAGCTTTCATTTGGTCAACGTGTTAACTTTGTGTGAGCAGCTTACGCGCTCACGTGAAACTCCTGATCACACCAGTTCCTATTGAAATGACTGGATCTCACCTGTGAAATCGTGTCAAGCAGTGTTAAATGTGATCGCACCTTAACAGGTGAATTTTGTGTGTTTACCTCAGAGTTACACTCAGACAGCTGCCAAACCAGGATGATGATCATTTGAAAGTGGATATTTTATTATGTGTCATGTTTTCTCAAAAGGCTGCACCAAGGATCTTTTTAATCTTGACAAATGTGAAATGAAACCCTCCCAGAATCTATACTTTATCGTCTGGAAAGACAGCATAAATTATATTTTAGGCAGTTTAGTTCAATTGTGATGACCGATTACAAAAGGATGGAGTAATTCAGTTAGAATTGGACTGCAGTTACGGTATGTCTCAAACAGGCCTTGTCCGAATCATTTTTGCCCCTTTTTGTTAAAAGACATGTAGCATTATTTATTAGACTGTTTCCATCTTAAAAACCACATATTTTATAACCTGAGGAATTAGGCTAGATTTTGAAGTGATATTGGGGAAGTTTGTTTCCACATAGATTATTTACACATAAATCTGGGCTATAGTTAAAATAATGTGCTGACCTTACATCAGTAAAGTGCCAAAGGGTTATAGTGCAGCTTGTAGTACAAAAGAAAAAAACATAGGAGTATATATATACCTTTTTTTTTTTTGCTCTCGTGTGTTCAAATAGAATGTCTGTAAGAACTCATAACACCCTGCTTCCATAACATTCTTTTCCATTAATGTTAAACCCAATGATGTCATGACTATTGTCTTGCTGACATATCACATATTTCTTTCTGTTTCAAGCTATCCTTTGCATCTCGGTTGCACTGATTTTTATTTATTTATTTTTTTCTTTATTTTATTTTGATCTTTTAAATTAAAATGAACCTCATTCCTCATGTCATTATAATGAGTTCATGTTGTGTTGTTTGTAAAGTAGATTCTGTCAGATTAAATCTATTAAAGGCCTTTATTTAAAGATTAGACATTTCAATGAAACCAGACTATCTTTGACTTGATGAGGAGGTTTTAACATTCTGGAGATTTAAAGAGAAACAAAAAACTATTAAAATAAACCTTATTTTAAAATAAAAACACATAACCCAACATTCATGTGCCTTTTTTTCTTGACCCTGTGTGTGTGTTTGTATGCGAGTTGTTTCCTCTTAACCCTCTTGTTCATGGGTTGCCGTGGTTTGGGGTAACCCCGCTCTACTCTTCATTTGTAATTACCCGCCATCTGTGTTAACACATGTCCTAACATTGTCTTACCTCAGTGGATGAGAATGCCCCAAACTCACTACATTCATAACTCATATGAATATGTCAACTGGAACAAGTCTATCATGTACACCGTTATCCAAAACATGAGCACGGTCATGTGCACCTCTACCCAAAACATCATCTCATGACCAACTGATTTTTATTTCATTTAGTTTAAGGGTTTACTTAAAAATATTACACATTTATTGAGGATATATATTTATATATCATAAAAGGTACATTAGATAGGTTTGAGAGTTTTCTATTTACAGCCTCGTGAAGGATGCTGGAGAGCTTTGCTACAGTAAATTCAGAGAGATTGGGTTTTTCCTTCTCATTACTTGAAAAGGAAACAGATTGCAGTCTCCATTAAAATCAATTTTTCTATAAGCCAGCAGATGCTCTCGGATGTCTCGACCAAGGTCAAGGCTCTGTCTTTGCTTAGAAAAGTACCAGTTTCCTCTTAAGGTTTGGAATAGGTGTCCTCTGCCCCGATGCTCATCAGATAATGGCTTTTATCGAGGTAATTTTTTCAGCTAATTAAAATCTGATGAAGCCTTAAGAGAAGGATGATTCAGTCTGAACCCTCAGGGTGACTTCAATCTTGTTTTATACCTGCTAGGACACACTTTTAGCGTTAGGGGGCTTTATCAGACACCAAATAATCTAAATAATTAGCTGTACATCTAATCCAAACAGATTCAACTGAATATCAAGCAGCACTGCAGCAGAGTTTATAGCCACCTGCTGGTATACATATGAAACTACAGTTGTGGATTATACAGCATTCATCAAATCTGGTCATTTTGGTGTGGTGGTTTAACAGAATGTGTAAAACATAATAAATTACAATATACTATAAATAACTTATAATAAAAAAAAATCTGTATGAATTTAATCTTAAATAGTCTGTTTTAAAAATTGCTGTGGAATGAATTTCCATTCAGAAGTTTCACAAATGACAAAAAAATTAAATTTTGAAATAGTATTTTCTTATAAAATGTACTTCAGTCATTTAAGTAACAATTTAAAAAAAAACACAGTTTTTACAGTGTAGTCAATGCAATATGTAACACAAAAGGGACTGTGACAGCAATGCATTTTTTTTGTGTTATAGTAAACAATGGAGAAATATGTTCTAGTTAGTAGATTAGCATAAAAACCAGGTAAATTACATTTTAGCATCACTCAAGAAGGGGAAAGGGGTTAAGCGGTTTAGCAGTAAATGTGGAAGTGGTTATGCTTCAGAGGGTGTCTGGGTTGTGTAAGGATAGACCACAGGCCTTATTATATCCGTTGGTTCAATGAGTCATTTAAGAAGCATTTTAAGAGCAGAAAATACTGAAATGAAACAGGAGGATATGGAGGTGGGTGCTTTTCCATGACAGCAATAAAACGCTTTCATGTGCAGAATGGATAAGGCATTTTTGTTTTGCTCTCAACCCCTCTGAACCCCTTAAACTTGCCCCCCTCCTATTCCTGCCCCTCCTGACCAATCCAGACTCAGACAGCCTCTCCAGCCAGAACCATCCCAGCCTATCAGACGGCGAGGAGCAGCTGGAGCGGCTGCAGCAGGCGGAGCTTACACGCAGCAAGCCCATGTCTCTGTGGAGGGCGGTCACTGTGCAGGCCTGGCTGGAGGTTGTCATGGCAATGCCAATGTACATGCGTGCTTGCTCAGAAAATGTCAAGAGTGGGAAGGTAAATTTTTATTATTATTATTATTATTATTATTATTATTATTTTGCCTATTCCTACTATTCTTATAATTCAGATTCCTGTTCTGGACATTTATGCAAATCAGTGCTAATTTAATTAGATGATGCCTCATTTGCATATTTAAGAAACACTTGTCTTGCCTTAATGGCAAAAATGAAAAAATAAATAAGTAAATACAAATACACATAACTCAAAGGCCATTTATAATGCTCTTCTTGATTAAGTGACATTCTAAGATAACATTTTCAGTTTTGTGGCTGCTGATTAGTACTTCATCTTAACGTTGCACAAATATTTACATCCAAGATGCTTACAATGAGCCCTGACGTTAATCTGGTTAATGATTACTCAGTTAAAGCGGATTACCTCGCGATGATGTGATGTGATGATGTCACAGTGAGCTGCTTCCTGTTGCAGGTGTTGCTGGGATTGACAGATGAGGACCTGGAGCTGGGTTTGGGCATCAACAGCCCCATGCACCGCAGGAAGCTCCGTCTAGCTATTGAGGACTACCGAGAAGCAGAGAATGGACGAGGGTGAGCAGCCACACAACACACATACACATATTATAGTGCATTGGCATTGGCTTTGTGTTACACTTGTGTCCCTCAGGCTTTCCAAAGCTGCTGATATGGATCATCACTGGGTGTCTAAGACCTGGCTGAGTGATGTCGGGCTTCCCCAGTACTCACAGGTCTTCCACAACCAGTTAGTGGACGGTAGAGTACTGAACTCCATCACAAGGAGAGACCTGGAGACCGTCTTTAACATCACCAACAAGTTCCATGTTACCAGCATCCTGTCAGCTATTCAGCTTCTGCAAATGCTCAACTTTGACAAAGAGGCAAGAAAATTTTTTCTTGTGGTATTCACTCTCTGAAAATATAAAATGTGAAAGTGTTTTTAGTGATATTCATATATGTGTCTCTTCAGGCTATGCAGGCACGTCGTGCTCAGTGTGAAAATCGAGATCTGGATCCGGTGGTCTGGACCAGCCACCGTGTCATTAAATGGATCGGAGACATTGATCTTAAGGTAATACAAAGTTCATACAATGTACACTTCCATTCAAAAGTTTGGGGTCTGTAAGATTTTTTTTATGTTTTTGAAAGAATTCTCTAATGCCAATCAAGTGGCCTAATGGTTAGAGTCGGTCTAGTAACCCAAAGGTTGTGGGTTCAAGTCTCAGGTCCGGCAGGGATTGTAGGTGAGGTGAATGAATATCCAAAGCTCTCTCCACACTCAATACCAATAGGTGAGATCCTTGAGCAAGGCACTGAACCCCCCAAATGCTCCCTTCTCACTGCAGCATTGGCTGCCCACTGCCCCGGGTGTGTGTTCACGGTGTGTGTGTTTCACTACTCACTGCTATGTGTGTGTGCACTTGGATGGGTGAAATACAGAGCACAAATTATGAGTATGGGTCACCATACTTGGTCACAAAGTCACCTCCTTTCCTTTATTAAAATTGTATAATATTAAAATAATAAAAATTCAGCAAAGTGTGTCATTATTATTAAATAATTATATTTTAAAACGAAATTTATTCATGAGATAGCAAAGCTGATTACAACAACAATACAATACAAACTTTTTTTCAAGCCTTATAAAAATTAAAACTCTTTACTTGATCAATTTATTATGTCCTTGTTGAATAAAAAAAGTTAGAAAATTTAGAAAATGTTGTGTGAAAAAAGAAAAAAACTTTTCAACGACAGTGTATGTGGATTATTCAATAAGTATCTGGAAACTCAAACCATCCTTAACAATATATAAATGTCATGAACATACCTGATAAAATGTCCAAGCTGTTTAATGTTGTCTTTATGCAGGAATATGCTGATAGCCTTCAAAACAGTGGCATCCATGGCGCAGTGATGGTTCTGGATCCGACCTTCAGCGCTGACAGCATGGCCAAGGCTCTAGACATCCCCAGCAATAAACACATGATCCATCGTCATCTGTACGAGGAAATGAAAGTGCTTCTCAACCCAGCAAGGTGTGTGAAGCTTCATTTCAGCAGAGCCATAACTTTGTACGTTATGGTCCCGCAGTAGGCTATATGACAATCTAAAATGTATTTCAGTCCGCTCATCCGAAAAAGACCAGCGCTACTTTCACATTTGTACATAGTCCAGCAGTCCATATTTAAAAAGCTATATTTCAGATGATAGTTATTAGAGCGCTAGTACTTTGTCGTTATAATTACTAATTTCAAAAAGCAATTTAATATTTCTAATTCAATTCTGATTGGTCAATCGCCAATCCCACCATCCAGCGGTCGTCCAGAGCAGTGCTGCGTATCAGTTCGCTCGTCACTCATGTTTATGAGTTTTGTCAAATAAATATTGAATGAAGAGAATCTTTTCTACAGTAGACTGTACAGTATTTTTAAGCACGTTTGGGACACAACGTATGAGCGGTTATAGTTGCAAAGAATGTTTGCTTTTGAATATCACATTTTTAAGTTTGGTCTTTTTAGGCAGAACAAAGAGGTTGATTTGTGTGTGTGTGTGTGTGTGTGTGTACTTGTATTTTAATTACTGGTAGGTTTTATTTAGGCTTATGTAGATTTGTTAAAATTTTGTGGCATTTAAAAAAATTAAAATGAACCTTTAATTTCAATAAACAAAAAATAATTAATAAATGTACAGCTTATACAGCTCTCTAAATTACTTTATAACATAATTGATTAACCCCCTTACATTTAATATAATTTATATTTTATAATTTTATTTTCTCTTAATAAAACTATTACACTTCAACTCAAATCAGTATTTCATTTACCTTTATTCATATATTTGGTGATTAACAATCACTCTTCAGAATAACAGTAACTGTATTGATCTTTGTGACCGAGCAGATTTCTGTCTTACAGAACTAACCAGACTCAGGACTACAGGAAAGAGGGGACTCCTACACATTCTCCTGTCTCAAACTGCCGCAAAACTGAGGAAGGATTTTCTCCCAGGCAAAAAGTTGGCAAGGTATGGGCCGTCCTGTTATTGACATAACTTTGTTTACATGTTATTTGTAAAAGGATAAGTAACCTTTCTGTCATTCCACAGAGCCCTTTGAGATTCAATCCGCTGGTCACTGTTGGGAGAGATTTGACTTTTCAAGGCGGCTGTGGATCACCACCAAGAGAAGATCGCATCAAGATCCTGCAGAGGACTCAGGGCAGTCCCATGCACGGTTACTCAAGCATAGAGATCACTAACGTCTGAGGGCAATGGTTTGTGTTTGCTGCAGAAGATCTAAGGATGAATCCCCCCTAACCTCTAAATGGACCAAATGAGCTCAATTATTTGTAAAAGAGATTTGAGAATTGACCATTTGCACTTTCAAGAATTTTGTATTGCCAACAAATCACAACTATAAGCACTTAATTAGAAATTTTATAGACGCTGCATTAAAAAGCTAATATTTTGTTACTAACATAACACATAGATGAACTTGACTCCAGTCAGAACTGTAGGTATGCAGCTGAAATCAATACCACATGTCCAGATGCCCATTCCCTCTATTAAGGTCATCACAACACTGTGCTTTTTTAAGGCTACAGGAAATGCTGGAATGATGAATAGTGCTGTGAATATATTGTGAAAACAATTTTTGAATGCCTCAGTGAAGTCTATTCTTTGTTTTAATACATCTGTTGACATCTGCTAAGATGTTTGTGTTTTCACATTTGCCTCATTTGCATATAAAATTAAAAGCAGCCATCACTTTAGTAATGTAGTGTGGATAATAGATTAGTCTCATGAGAATCACTCCAGTTGAACCGAAATGAGTAAAAAAAAAAACTTTAGGGGAATGAAAGAAAACAAATCTTTGTGATTTTTCACATCTCTGGCTTACCATGCATGCAGTTCAGTTATTTCAATGGAATATATATGTATATAAATGCATTGTGACTGTCATGCACAATAAGGAAATGAAAACGTGATCTGGTTGGAAACCCTTTAAACCACTATTTAAGGAGTCAGATAATCATGTTCTGTCATAAAAGGGTTCCCAGAAGAATGTATGGAAAGGTAAAATGCAGTATACAATCTACAAACCAATGCTGCACATGCACAACATATTCTAAGTTCTACAGCTCAGCGTGCAACAGCATTTGCCTTTTATGCAAACAGCCCCTGTCACTGGGTCCACACAGCAGGTTAGATAACACAATTTGATTAATCTTTTCAGATCTTGTTTAAGATTGGTCAGGAATGGCACTATGAATCACAGATTTCCTGCTGGGTTTGACTCAAATTGTCTATTGATAGACAGTGTGACGTCAGTTGCACAGTATACCAGCACTAGGAGATACACAGCTCAAGACAGTTTCAGTGCATTTTGCAATCACTTTGTCATTTTTATATCACTGTATTTTGTGGCATTAGTGAAACTGTACTTTTGAGAAACATTTGTATATAGATTCATACCACGTGTCATTGACACAATAATCTGTATAGAAAAATAAAACTATACATACATGTATTTGAGTGTTGGTCTGTTTGTTTATTGGGTTCTTTTTTATATTATACACTGCTGTTCATAAGTTTTGGGTCAGTAAGATTTTAAGAAATTAATATTTTTGTTTATATTTTTTGTCAAATTAAATCTAAAAAATAATAATGGCCATCAAATGGCATTAAAATGAAAAGAAAGAAAAAAAAACAGTTATTTAAAATTTTAAGAATAGGCTACTGGCCTACTTCTCTATAATTCTGTTTAGATTTTTTTTTTATCGAATTAATAGATTCTTGGTGAGCATAAGTGACTTCATGGCCTACACTCACGCACACTTGTGATACATACACATCGAAACTGCTATTGTAAAAACCTGTAGGTAACTCCCAAGGAATTCCGGCTTGTAGGACCACGATCAGCTGTTTTATTTCTCTATGAAATACGACTCGCATTAGGACCAAGCGTCCTACTCAACTCTTTACAAATGAGGAGTAGCACTCGACTTGATTTTGAACAAAGTTCCTGTCTCCGATTAAGCACACAAAGTTTAGAAGCAGAGCGAGTGGGACTGGTGTTAGAGTATCCATACAGCTTTTCCCTTGAATGAAAGGATCCTGTGGAGGCTCGGTTCACCTGCGGCTGGGAGCGACACCTGTCTCAGGTACTGTCATGATGACACAAGGAGCGAAGGGCGTTTAATCTCCGCGGGACATAAATTAGGCCCTAAACTTTAGTTTCTCCTTTTTTTCTTCCTCTTTTCCACGTTTGGCGTTATTCGGCATCGTTGAGATGTTTGACTTCGCTCACAGAAAGTAACACCGGAGAGTCTTTTGGACGTCACTTTTACAAAGATTCTTTTTTTTTTTTTTTTTCTAATACTTTAAAAATATCGTGAATTATAGTCGGAATCTTCTTCGTGATATTAGTTTCATGTCAGTAAGATGACATTCACACAGGTCCGTTCACACATTTATTCATGTTTTATCGTATTTTAGTGCACATTTGTTTGTAAAATTGTCGCTCAATCTTCACATCAGATGTCATAGCGTGTGTTTGTTTGTTTGTTTTTTAGTGAAATTATAGTATATTTTCCCCAGCTGGACTATTTCCAGTTGGTCAGTCATTTTAATCTTTAAAACAAATTTTTTAAAGTCTTTAATTTTCCCAGGATGGTTTGTACTGTAAACAATGACGCTGGAAAACGGCAGAAATACGATCTGCTAGCGTTGCCCTTGTAAAGGTTTACCATGTGACCGGCAGATTTCCAAGGTTACTATAGTACTTGCTGTTAAATCCGAATCATTATAAATTATAATGATATCTCGTCCAAACAGTGTAAGAAGCTTACAGAATCAGGTGTGTGTGTGTGTGTGTGTGTGAGATGTGGTTTCCACAGTAACAATAGTACTATGCTTTGGTGGTAACTACAGGTAGGATGGTTACCATGTTAACCATAATGTCTGCTTGTATCACTGTTAAAGCTGTAAGTGTATTTAAGTTTACTGTGTGTGGATTGCACTGTTTAAATATTGTTCATCTTATTTTACATTTAAAACAAGACAATCTAATATAATTCAGACATGTGAATTAAGAAGGAACAAAATGCACAACAACACAAAAAAAAATTCTAAAACCACATACATCTGTAAACAGTTTAACCACTTTGAATAATTATACATCACTATTATAGCTCATTAATTGAACAAAAAAAACAAATGAAAATACTCATGGTCACTTTCAAACTAAAAGATTGGTTTCTAACCTCATGTCTTGCTTTCTCAGTCTGAGGTTTCCATTGGTTTCTCTCAATCTTTGGGGTTTTGGTTTAAAGCTCATCTTTGTAATTCATTTCAAAAGTTGTAAAGTTACTCCAAAAATATGTTTTTTATGTTTTATAATTAGTTCATCAAGAATAAGGCTCTCAGGACATATTTCAGTCACACAATAGATGCAACAAATTCATTTTAGTAAATTATTATGTAAAAATTCTGCCTTTTCTGTAAGGATAAGATAAGATAAGGTCATGGGGCATTTAGTGACCTGTGGTTCAGTGTCTGTTTACTTCAGGACAGGACTTCCTGGTCTTTTGTCATATTTCCCTAATTTATGTTTCTTTTGTTTTGACCAGAATTTAATGTTCTTTTCTCTCTTGGACTCCTTTGTAGACGTGTCTCGTACCCAAATCTGCATGTGGTTAATATATTGCTTTCATTTAAGATGAGAATTGTGCAAAAAAAGAGGAGTAATTTTCTCATAGCATCTCTTTCCTGAGGATGAATTAAAAATCCATTTGAATAAGACTCCTCCTGCCAGTCATTTATATTTAGTGTGCACATGTTGCAGTTCTTGTCCTGTCTTGTTCTGTGAAAAACCTGTTTTTATTAGTGCCCCAAACATGCAAGGCTTTTTCCAACTATTCACTTTGTTTCTAAACAGGCAATTGCTCTCTTTGTGTCTCTCTTTCCATCTCCATTCCTCATGCCTCTCAAAATATGAATGACAGAATCCTTGATTTCTTTTATCATCAAGCCACTTGTTGTAAATCGAAATGTGAACATTATAAAACCTATCTGACCGTTTACTCTTCCCCTTCTGATAAATGACACCCACAAGCAGATGAGTCATTCTGAAAGCTCCCACAAAGCCTGCAATTGTGATTTCTTTTTTTACGGGTCTACCTGAACACATAATGTAAAACGATCATAAAAGCCGCTCAAAATGTCACCTTAAGATAAAACATGCATATCCACAAAATGCACAACACCAAAAAAATTCTAAAACCACAAACATCTGTAAACCGTTTCATATTATTTTTGAAACTATTCATTGCACACTTACAAAAAATGTACAGAAGTATTTACATGTTGTAATGGGGAAATGTTTTAAGAAAACGTTTTGTATAAATATACATAAAATTGTTAGCATTTTGCAAGGATAAATTGAATTCACTTACAGGAAATTTGGTTTTGCTAATAGATGAGGCTGTTTGCTCGGTCTTAATGTGAATTTAAAGTACCTTTTACCTAAAATGACACCCTTTCCCATTTTCATTTTGAGCACAGTGAAGTGCCCACATTCACAAGTGAACAATACTGTGTTGTCGTGGCAACAGATAGTGTACAGCAGCAGTCTAACCTCTGTGCACTGGATCAGGTTTAGGTGATCGTTTTTTTGTTTTGTTTTTCAGTGATGTTGTAAAGATTATGGAAGTGTTTGTAAATATTATCATTAATGCACTTATTTTATAACTAATTGAAATCTCTAATAATGATGCTCACATTTCAGGAGTTTAGAAATCCTCATTTTAATTTAATACATTTCTTCTGTTTCTTTAATTTGTTTTTATCACATCCTGACAAAAAACAAAAATCTTTTTAGTGCTTGTGCAACAAAATTCAGATCAATCTGTGTCAGTTATTTTTCTGTGTCGTGTACAGAATGACGGGATTCATCTTGTTGCACAAGCCTTATTGAATCATAAACCGGCTAAAGGAGTTGCACTGTATTTTCTGCCAGGCTTTATGGTTGTGCACAAAATGCGACAAAACTGATTTTACGTTCAACATTAAAAAGCAACCATGGCTCCCACTATAATACTTTGATCAACACCTTCCCTTTGTATCAAAGAAAAATCATTGTACTTCAATTTAGACCATATTTCTGCCATTTTCAGTATCTTTTTTTTTTTTTTTTTATAGTACTAAATGCTCTCAGAAAGATTACTGGCCTATATTTTTGTAATTTAGTTTAAAGGTGTAATACATTGGAGAATCAAAATGTACTTTATATTTACACGTATAAAAGGCTACTCTACATTAAAAACATATTGCAAGTTTCAGAAGTCGGAGCTAACTCTCCAGTTTAAAATATTAATTATTATTTTCTATCCCTCTAATGAGGCAGATTTCAAATCAGAAGTGAAGCGAGGAGGCGTGTTCTGCACAACTCATGTCTGTCCAACAATCACAAGAACAATACTGCTGTTAGATAAATAAAGAAAGATCTTTTTGGTGAAAAAAAAATGTTAAGAACTTTATAAACTAACCTCAAGAAACAATATAAAATACTGCATTTTACGACCATCATGATCTGTGATCAGTGTAAAATGTAAGCGCTCATTACAGATGAAAGGGGCGGGCAGGGTTGTAGTGGAATAAATAGTTGTACAAGTCCAGCATAGAGAGAAGCTTGTCATTTAATCGGAAGATCGACTTGCAGCATTAAAAATTATAAGGTCAAATATGAGTCTGACATGACTTAATACAAAATGTTTTATGAAGAGTCGTAGTAAGTTTTATAATGTCTATACATGGTGATCCTTTTGGCCTCTAGAGTGGCATTTTCATAATGTCTCCAATGATCTGAAATAGAAAAAAAACTTTTCTTCTGATAATTGGGCACCATTTCCAGGAAGTGTTTCCTCCTCATTTAAATGTTTCTAACAGTTGTGTCTGTTTTTTGTTTTCATGTCACAGTGCTACTCGCATCCTCCACATTTGGACCACCCTTTCCAGGTGTAAGTGTATTGAAGAGGAGCATTAACAGCTATGTGCTCCAGTGGGCACCCTCTGTGTTCAGGGAGCAGGCGTTCACCCGCCAATAGAGAGGACAGTAGCTCAGGCTCCCAGTATGCTCTCTGTGCACTGGGGGTGGGCCTGGTGGCCCTCGGTGTTGTCATGATCGTGTGGAGCATTGTCCCTTCTGAAATGACACCACTTCACAATGCTACAAACCCGAATAATGGAAGTAACAGCGGTAATGAAGGGAAGACATCGTCTGTTGCATTTGTGCTGGTTGGAGCTGGTATTGCCATGTTGCTCCTTGCTGTATGTCTCCGGGTACGGCAAAGGAAGCAAATGAGACAACGGGAAACTACAGGTGCAGGCGGTGCTGATTATGTGGATCAAGTCCATAGAGATCAGGATGAGGAGTGAGTACTGCTCTATACTCATTAAACTTTCTCTCTGGGGTGTTCCGATAGGATGAAAGGGTTTTTGTATAGGGATGCACTGATGTTATGATGTTATAAGGATATATATATATATATTTGAATAGAAAACATTTATTTGAAATGATGATATTGCACATTACAGTTTTTAAATTATTTTGGTTTAAAAAATGCAGCCTTGGTGAGATTCCTCATGCATCCATAGTTTTGTCAGATCCAGGTGAAGCCTATTGACCAGATATAATGTTCACCTGCATGCAACTCATGTCATCATTTCTCTATGTATATATAATATTAGATCAACTGATGAGCCAGCACCCAACTTTGATGTCCCCACCTATGAGGAGGCAGTCACCAGTGGACAGTACCCTGTTTGGCAGAGCAACTTGCGACAGAGCTACCAGCTGCCCTCGTATGAAGATCTGATTGGTGCCGTTGAAAATGAAGGCCAGCAGCCTAGAGAAGGTAATGGCCAAGAGGCCTCTCAGCCAGCTCCTGGCCCCGCACCCCAACCTGCGGCACCCACTCGCAGCAGCAGCAGGGTCAGTCGCATCCTCCGACCTCTCAGAGTGCGCAGGATCAAGTCTGAGAAACTCCACATGAAGGATATTCGTTTGAATATCCAAAACCCTGAACAGAGTAGAGCCGCTATTGAACCGCTGACCCCACCACCACAGTATGAGGACAAGCCCCCTCAACTACCCACAGAAGTAGTGTAATGATTTCAATCAATGGATTTTGTTGAGTGTTTGCATCTGAGGGTTGTTCGAGAAATGTTGATTCATCTTTGTGGAAAAAGAAATTTTTCTGAGAGCTGTAAATGTATCTCAAAATCTGCCAAATGAATGTGCGCTGTCAGTGCTTCATGGACAAAACACTGAAGCCTATTTGAATGTTTTTTTTTTTAACAGAACTTTTTATATTTGAAGAATGGATTGGAGTAGTGTATTGTACTTTTTATTTAAAACTCTATGAGGAGGAATATGAATGCCACAGCATGTAGAGAGAGAGAGAGAGGGAGAGAGAGAGAAAACAAGAAATACACGGTTCTTTGAACTCCCAAAGAACTACACCGTTTACTTCCAGAGAACTCCACTGTACTTTGCAAAATATAAATACAAAACAAATTCTTGTAAAATAATAAATTACAACTGAAGAATCCCATCAGACTTTGGGTGAAATGTTGGAAATGCCACATTCTAGTTACTGTTTTTGAAAATAACTGCCAAAAAAAAATAGAATTTTTTTAAAATTATATAAAAATATTATTTTAAATCTGAATGTTCTAGTTTTTCTGCCTTTTTATTATTTTATTTTTTACTCCGAATATATAATACATTGAACTTGATATTGTATTGTTGTGGCCATGAAATGCAGGGATGGAAAATTAATTTATTCAATAGAAGATTTAATTCCAACTAATTTATTCAGTACCACTCCAATTAATAATGTAATACATTTTTTCAGTATGTGTTTGTTAACATCGTGTCTGTTCTGTTTGCAACTTTGTCTGTTTTTTTTCCCCCAAAATGTATTGCTCACTGTATTTTACGGGTGCAGCATTTAAACTTATTGAAATTTAATGAAATTTAAAGTATTCTCAAAACTCATAGGACTATTTAATGTTATTGTAGAACAAACTTTACATTAAAGTAAAATTCTAATAAGTGATATAAGAAGAAGGGTTTGGATATCAAAAGAAAATGCACCTTGGGGGACTCAACACTTAATTACTGATGTGCAAATGAGCTTTTTAAAGATGGGCTTATTCCACCTGCAGTTTGATGGGACAAACAAGACATCATGCTGCAGATTGAAAACTTTCAATAATAAGTATATGTTGTTAGCCAAAACGGATTTGTTTTAATTCAGTTTAATAATTTCACTATAGGGTGTAGAATCTTGGTAAAAGGTGTGGCTTATCTAAAGATTTACTTTTGACAAAAGGCATAAGATTTTGTAATTGATGCAATTCAAATTTTAAAGCAGAAAATATCTGTATTTTATTTATTTATTTTTGGGACATAATAAAATTGTTTAAATCTTTTTTCTATGTCTGTCTTTGTGGTTCTTTAAATTGAGAAATACTGTGTACTGATTTGTAGCGCCACCTAGTGGCTGAGAATCGTCTGAACCACATTAAGTTGCTGCCAATGGATTTGATGGCACTTTTCGAGCTGTAACTTTTAACAGCTTTTCAATATGTGACTTTGTGGCTAGTTTAGCAGAGTGAATGTGGTAGGATGTACGACATGAAGGTGAGTGAATTACAAACGTTTTCATTTTTGAATTATTCCTTTAAAACAACAATTTATCTTTTCCTATTGAAATTGTATAGTGTCACTACCACTGACAACTTTTTTGGACCATTTTTCCCTCTTCATTTATCATTAAATTTAGCCTATTTTCCCAATCTACTTTCACTTACATTCTCTTCCACATTTCAGACACCTTGTGTGTTGGAGTCAAACTTACGGGTCTGTACTGTGACAGGTATTTGAAGCCAAATCAAACCGCATTCATGAGTTGCCCCCAAGAGTTTAACACAGTCAATAATTTCATGAACCAAGATTTCATTATTATTAAATTTTAGAACATTCGTCATAATGACATTTTGAGGTAGAAAATTTCAAATTACAGTTGTTTCTTTTTTTTTTTTTTTTTGTCAAGTTTGTCATAACTTTTTTTTTTTGTCAAAGTGATCAGAATGAAGCAATATCACACTGAATATGATTACAAATAACTACTATTTTAATATATTTTAAAAATGTAATTTACGAAAGGCAAATATATATTTTCAACAGCCATTATTCCAGTGTTCAGTTTCACATTTCCTCTTATAAATTTTGAAAACCTGTTAAATATTTTCGTGGAAACCATAATACATTTTTCCCCATTAGAATTCTTTGAATAATAGAACGTTATAAATCAACCGCATTTGTTAGATTTCTTTTTTTTTTTTTTTTTTGCAACGTTTTTACTGTGTCCTTAAGCAATACATTTTTTTTCTTACTGACCCCAGGAGGTAGGCTATTTACTTTTCAGACAAAATTTTACTTGTAAATTTCTATTCGATGTAGGTTGTATTTTTAGAATTGATAGCTAAAGTTGATTATTTGATTAGCTTTGACATGATTATTAGTTGTTGCTATTATTAGAATGAATCTACGGCTATCGGTAATGTTTTATTCTCATTGCTCCTAATAACAATGATATTTTAACATGCCTAATAGTGTAGTGTTCCTTATATTATATAGGTCTATTGTTTAATAAGGGTCTCTGTGATTTTGCCAAGTAAGACATGTTCCTGGATCAACATTATTGTCCAAAAATATCAATTCTGATTGGTTGACTGGAATGTTGTTCCAGGATCAACAAGGAACGTGTTGTACTTGGTGAAATCACGCTAGCCGTTTAATAAGCTTGTAATAAGCGGGGTAATGTATTCAGGGGACCAAAACAAACCCCTTTTGAGATTTAATGTAGGCTACATTAGTTTCACGATACTTTGATTCATATACACTGATATTCAAATGTGCATAAACTACTGCTCTTGCTGTTTATTGAATGTTCGTGACCTTTAAAGTTTGTTAATGAAAGTTACTTAAGCCGCTGTAGGTAAACTCCACCTCTCCTCGACCTCCTCCTCCCGCTGCATGCGCCGCTGTGGTTCTACGTGTAGTGTTCCCGCTTTTGCAGCTGCTGAGACTGCGGGGGGGAGGAAGAACTGTTCACGGAACAGCCGGCCCGGGGAGTCAGTCACATTCTTGGCAGGAATTCAATGACTGAACCAGACACAAACAAACAGAGAGAGAGAGAGAGAGAGGGAGGGAGGCTCGCACACTCTCATAGTAAAGCGGAGGCAACTGCGCCGACGAGCTTTACACAAGACACACATTTTGCGCGTGAGTTGCACCGGGTCTGTGAAACAGGCGGACTGGAAATTACATTTCGTTCAAAACTTTACACTTTAGGGAGGATTTTCTCGTCGCTGGAAATTCTGGTTCGATTTAAGATTTGAAAATGAAACAGTTGAATGGATTACAAGGCGGTGTTTTACGCTTTCCGAACTGACATGGACTGTTGCGACTCTTTCTGTTCACATTCACCGAATCTGTTGTGATCAGATTGCCCGGGTTTAAACATGGAGGCTGCTTCCAGCTTTCAGCCGCATCCAGGACTTCAGCAAACTCTCAAGCAGTTTCACTTGAGCTCCATGAGCTCCCTCGGCGGACCGGCAGCCTTCTCGGCCCGGTGGCAGCAGGACATGCTGTTCAAGAAGGACGGTAAGAGCGCCGAGGTGATGGTGAACCTCCCCGCGCAGACACCCCCGGTCATGCCGGGGCCCCTCTTCATCCCGTCCGACCGCTCCACCGAGAGGTGCGAGACGGTCCTGGAGCGGGAGACCATTTCGTGCTTTGTGGTGGGCGGCGAGAAGCGCCTCTGCCTGCCGCAGATCCTCAACAGCGTCCTGCGAGATTTTTCTCTCCAGCAGATCAACTCGGTGTGCGACGACCTCCACATCTACTGCTCCCGGTGCACGGCGGACCAGCTGGAGATCCTTAAAGTTATGGGCATCCTGCCCTTCTCGGCCCCCTCATGCGGACTCATCACCCAGACGGACGCCGAGCGCCTCTGCAATGCCCTCATCTACGGCGGCACGTTCCCACCACACGTCGACAAAGAGTTGTCGTGCTCCATCGAGCTGGAAAGAACGGAGAAGAGCTTTAAAGTTTATCACGAATGCTTCGGGAAGTGCAAGGGTCTGTTCGTGCCAGAGCTCTACACGAGCCCCAGCGCGGCGTGCATACAGTGCTTGGACTGCAGGCTCATGTATCCGACGCACAAGTTTGTGGTGCACAGTCATAAAAGGCTGGAGAACAGAACCTGTCACTGGGGCTTCGACTCGTCCAACTGGAGGGCTTATATTCTTTTGGATCAAGACTATAGTGACAAAGAGGAGAGCAGCACACTGCAACAGCTCCTCAATGAGTTAAAAGGAAAATTTGACCTGGGGAACAAGCACAAGACATCTTACAAGGTGAGCTTAACCCTTGACGATGCACTGAAATATTATGAAAATCGAAATCTGGACTATTGTACTCCAGAATTATGAATATTTACGTCCCAAATATTTAAAGAAAGTATCGGTGTTATATAATCATTTAATGTTTTGTGTGTATTTTACTTTATTGATACTCATGCACTTACATTGAACTTTCCTATTACACAAGGTGCCACCTCTGAAAACTGTCTATAGCTGTGCATCTCAACAAGTTTTGCTTCAAAACCCAAATTTTACGTTGGGTATGTTGTAGTGGCTTTACCAGAATTGTTTATTGCGCCAAATCAACCAAAAATCTTTCATGTCTAACATGTTTTTCTTCAGTTTCACCATACAAAATACAAACCATACTTTTCCTAATTTCACCCTTTATTTTTGAATTACACAGCATGTTCATTTTGGCATCTAAAAAAATAATTGGGAGTTTACAAAAAATGTTATGCACTATATCATATTAGTTTAGCATTGTTTTTTCTTTACTTTTCGAGGTCACAGCTGAGAACCACTGAACTGCATACTGCATATATTTATGATGTAATATCAGAATTTAATTCTATCTTTTGAAATGAAGGTGCACAGCCAGCCGTTGTCCTGCCCCCAATCAGCCCCCCAAAAGCATTTGTTTTGTGCCTCTGGATGCACTCAGGGGCATCTGCATATGACAAATGGAGCCTCAATTGTGTATTTTGTGGGAGCCAGAGATAAATGGGGAGGCTTGGGGAAGCCAGTAGTGGAGGAGGAGGAGGATAAGAGTGCTGTGTAGGACATTGTTTTGTGTATGTGTTTTGGGTGGGGGGCAGGTTGGAGATGAAGTCACGCTCCAAAAAGCAGTTGGTGTAGGGTCAGTGCTACCCTTGGGTCTCCCACTGTCTGATCAGGCTCCACGCCAGGGTCAGAGACATGGCGAGTGGACAAAGGCACGGGAGAATCGGGTTGGCTGCTCCCTCCACGCAGCAGCTGTTGAGTGTGATCGTGCTAATGGGTCTGCACACATATATATATGTGTTACCATGGTGTCACTTCGGCAGCCTTGGGATGCATGGTGTGGCAAATGCAGTTTCATTACTGTTGGAAATGTGAGAGACAGGGCACATTTCAGAAATGCAGTGTCCTGTGTATTTAACGAATGCTTCTCTAGGAGAAAGGTGTTGACTTTTATTTGTCACATGGAAGCTGAGTGGCTAGTTTACGCTTTGCCTTGCTTCTCATTAGGCTAAAGAAATGTGGCGTCTTCTGTGCAGTTATTCTCTGTCCTATATTTGTAGCCGTAATGTATACAGAAGTGTGAATTTTGTGCAGTTTCAATGGTTCATTGTCAGAGGTGTCCCAGTTAGCATGCTGGCTGGGTCCGTGGGGAGCTGTGTACCGGTGGACCTGTATTACAATTTTTATTTTTATTTTTAAACTCAGCACTTTTCACCTAACCTCAGTTCAATTGAATTCAGTTTTTTTCCTTTATTTTTAAAAAATAAACTTAACTTTTCAGTCTAACTGAGAATATTTGCTATTTGTGGTCTCTTGCAGAGAATATGCTTTTTAGAGAATTGCTGCTTCCAAATATTACTTTGATGAGAGGCTGGTCGCCATGGTTATTAGGTTTCTGAATCCTCAGGATTTTTATGTAATATACTTGTTTGCAGCAGTACCGAGTTTGCGTTTTTATTATTATTATTTTATTTTGTATTTTTTTTTTTTTTTTATCTAAGGTGAATCAGAACAAAATATCTCTGATCTGAATTTTTTTAAAACTGCATCCAGACTTTGTGTGGACTGGCTGACATTATGGGGTAGATCACAGGGAGAGGGTGGCGAGTTGTCATTAAGAATCTGTCGCCCCTGTCCGCCAGGGCCTTGACATGCCGTCAAAGGGCCATGATGTGACCTCCCTAAAAAGGCAGTCAACCAACAACCCCACCCCCTCTCCTTTCAGTCAGTCTGGCCAATCGTGTTCGGCCGTTGGTTATTCAGCTGGACAGATGGTTGTCTGATAAGAGACTGAAGAATACAATGAAAATAAATAGGTAGCGAAACATCCCACCTAATCACTGTTTGCCTTAGTGTCAATTTATTTGCCCAATTTTTATGGATTCATATAAGAAGTATGACCTCATGAGTTAACCCTGTGTCATCCTCTTTAAATATTTGTAAAAATTGAAAAATAGTTTACTCTTAATAATATTTTATTTAATATTTCATCATTTCATTATTATATTATTTCGCTTTTAAAAATTCTTAATAGTTGTAAAAAAAAAAAAAAGTTTTTAAATTAATTATACACTTTATTTTAATATTTATTCTTTTAATTAGATGATTGAGTGCCCATATTATGCCATTTGCATTATTGCCTTTCATGCAGTGTGTATTGTAGCTTTATGTGAATGTCAACAATCTGCAAAGTTGAAAAAGCTAAAAGTGCATGATTAATAAAGTTATTGTATCCCAAAATAAAGAATTGACTCTGTACAGATGAAATGAGTCATTAGTAATTCGAATCCCACTTCTGTGACGGCTACACGTCACGCAATAACACATATGCATAATGCGTGCCTATGTTCTATGTTGGCCGGCTGCGAACAACATGACTTCACCTACAAACACGTCATTTTACTGAGGCCTGCTTCTCTAATCTCGGGGAGCTCAACGCGGCATTCACAAAACACTTGCTGTTGAAAGATGGATGAGTATCCTGTTTATTTGAACCAGCTCCTCCACTGAATCACAACCTGTAAGTATGATACATAATAGATGATGTTTTTATTTTCTATAGAGCGTTCAAAATACAGAACTATTGAAATAGGCAATTAGGCATATAATTTCCGACACTGCTGTACGCCATAGACCAATCACTACAGACTGGGACATCTGACCAATAAGAGGAGAGCATGGAAAGGAGGGGTTTATAGAGACTGAATTTTTTATCTGCTTCAAAGGAATCATTTGACAATCACTGGAAAATTAGGTCAAATTAAATGCATATATTGAGAAAACGAAAGTGTTTTTTGACCATGCATGCATTTAAACCTATTGTAGGAGACTCCCAAAACAATATTAGGACCAATAAAAATAGCTTAAAAGCGACATTTTAACTTACTTCTGTATCAACTTGATTATTATTTTTTATTTAATTGTAAAATTATCTTTATTATATTATATTATTTTATCATTATATTACTTATTCGTTCCAGTTCTAACTTGAATGGATTGATACAAAATGTAATGACTGTGTAATATATTGTTTTATTTGGAATTTAAACTTTCCCATAAAACACATATGTCAAGTGCATGTGCATTGGCCTGCCAGAAATGAAGACTCCAGTGAGAATATTGTTGTGTAATATATTGGACACAGAGGGTCTGCAAAGATTTTAAATGGGGGGGGGGGGTATAAAACTCCTCTTTGTTCTGCTCACTCACTTTATCAAATTGCAGATGACAACCAACCTGAGACAAAACCAATCAACTGAGTGTCCGACCCAAGGTGGCAACGGCCATAATAAATGTGTATGGCTGGGGGATGGAGGTCGCAATGTGCATGCAAGTTTGCATCTATAATGCCTGGATCAGCTGTGGGGAAAAGATTAAATGAGCGCACGGCCTACTCATTTCCATTCCCATCTGTCTGCTGACCTCGCCGTTGTGGCCTACACTGCGAACCACCAGCCACACTGCCCCTTGCTCTGCATCCAGACTGCCAGCAATTCCATCCGCTTGTCCCACCCCCCTTCACCCAAACAAAGCAAGTGCTACTTATTCATCCGAAGTCCATACCACATCCCGGCAGCCGGCAAACAACCCCCGCTGCTCAGAATCAGACGCTCAAACAACACTGGCTAGTGACTACCTGGGGTTTGACTTAGCTGAGTCCAAATCCACTTTCTGATGCCTATTCTTTGACTGGCTGAAATGTACAAGGGCGCCTTGATGACTTAACAGTCCCCAAGAGATGCTGTCTTATCCCCTCCCTGGAGGGATAGAGGTGAGGGGGTGGTCAGGGGCTCTCAGAGGTTGTGCCCTCTATTCTCTGCCGTGTGACCTCTTGTTTAAAGGGCGTCAGCTGGAGCTCTCCACTGGCTGATGCTGGGGTGAAGACCTGCCGCCTCTTTTGTTCCGGATAGCTTTGTTACTCAAGCCATCAGCTCTCATTGTGTCTCTGGCTTTGTTTTGGTGTACGCTGCACGACCAATGCCTCTATGGTAATCAGTCTATAGACTTTTGTCTGTGTCTGCTGCCAACATGAAATGCATCTACTGATGTGATATGTTGATTTGGTGCCACAATAATGTTGATCTTTTAACTGGGATGTAATTGGCAACGAATGTCACTAAATTAGGCATTTGTTTTTTGAGCAAGTCTGCATGATTGGTCCATACAACTCTTGCGCTATATTTCAAGTCTTCCAAAGTCTATTGATACTTTTGTGTGAAGAAATGTAAGTTGCAGTTCACTAAAAATCTCAATATCCACCCTTACCCTCCATGCAGGGTTCATGAAAGTTGCAATGTTATTGTGTGAATTAGACTGATCTTGTTCACAAATGTAAATAATAGAGTCAAAGTGAAGAATTAACAGTAAACACAACCTGTTCCCATCAGAGAACTTGGAATATAGTGCATGAGTCGAATGGACTGTTTTCATGATGCTTTTATGGTGCTTTTGCAGTAGGGTCAGGCCGATAGACGATGCCACAATGTTGCCCCCCTTTTGAATGCGCGATCACTTTTTAGTTTCACTATCAATTTCAAGATTTGCTATCGCACGTTGGCTACTCTATTTACTATTTACTATTGGCTACTCTATTTACCACACATTTTGCAAGATTATATGTTTAACAGTAGAGGTGCTCCGATCACGATCGGCCGATCGTTATGCGTATCTCCTCAGTAAAGCCGGTTTTCTAATCAGCGGTTAATTCCATCAGGTGCGTGATTTCACATAGAGCAGCTGTTACTACACAGAGCCGTTGTTAATAGAGAAGATGCGCAAATCACGTTAATTTTCAGCGTTTATTGGCCCATCTTCTCAGTTAACAACGGCTCTGTGTAGTAACAGCTGCTCTATGTGAAATCACGCACCTGATGGAATTAACCGCTGATTAGAAAACCGGCTTTACTGACGAGATGCGCATTAATGATCGGCCGATCGTGATCGGAGCACCCCTATTTAACAGTGGTACTTAGGATCTGCAAATAATTCGCAATTGTCCTCAGTCATCTCTGCTTACACAGTGTGGGACTGTGGCACATCAGTTAAAGTCTGTCTACACTGGATGCGAGAAAGCGACTGTTGGAAAATTGTTTGAAATTTTGTGTCAGCAAGTCATAAATAGAATGGGGAATTGTTGGCCTTCTGGAAAGTATGTTAATTTACTTTGCATGTACTCAATACTTTGTAGGGGCTCCTTTTGCTTTTATTATTGCCTCAATTCGGCGTGGCATGGAGGTGATCAGTTTGTGGCACTGCTGAGGTGGTATGGAAGCCCAGGTTTCTTTGACCGTGGCCTTTAGCTAATCTGCATTTCATGTTTTCTTGTTTCTCATTTTCCACTTGACAATACCCCGGGCTTCAGGTCTGGTGAGTTTGATGGCCAGTCAAGCACACCAACACCATGGTCATTTAACCAACTTTTGGTGCTTTGGCAGTGTTGGCAGGTGCCAAATCCTGCTGGAAAATGAAATCAGCATCTTCAAAAAGCCGGTCAGCAGAAGGAAGCATGAAGTGCTCCAAAATTTCTTGGTAAACGGGTGCAATGACTTTGGTTTTCGAAAAACAGAATGGACCAGCACCAGCAGATGACATTGCACCCCAAATCATTACAGACTGTGGAAACTTAACACTGGACTTCAAGCAACTTGGGCTATGGGCTTCTCCACCCTTCCTCCAGACTCTAGGACCTTGGTTTCCAAATGAAATACAAAACGTGCTCTCATCTGAAAAGAGGACTTTGGACAACTTTGCAACAATCTAGTTCTTCTTCTCCTTAGCCCAGGTAAGATGCCTCTGACATTTGTCTGTGGTTCAGCACATTCTGTGACACGTCTGTGTGTGGTGTCTCTTGATGCCTTGACCCCTTGCCTCAGTCCATTCTTTGTGAAGTTCATTCAAATTCTTTAATCGATTTTGCTTGACAGTCCTCATAAGTATGCGGTTCTCTCATTTGGTTGTGCATCTTTTTCTTCCACACTCTTTCCTTCCACTCAACTTTCTCTTAGCATGCTTGAATACAGCACTCTGTGAACAGCCGGCTTCTTTGGCAATGAATGTTTGTGGCTTAACCTCCTTGTGAAGGATGATCAATGATTGTCTTCTTGACCACTGTAAGATCAGCGGTCTTCCCCTTGATTGTGTAGCCTAGTGAACCAAACTGAGAGACTGTTTTGAAGGCTCCGGAAACCTTTGCAGGTGTTTTGAGTTGATTAGCTGATATTAGATACCATATTCTAAATTATTGAGATAATTGGTGGGGTTTTGTTAAATGTGAGCAAAATCATCATAACTAAAAGAACCAAAGACTTAAACTACTGTCTGTTAGTGCACGCTGCATCCAGTGTAGACAGCATCACTGATTATACTGAGTTGTATTGACTGATCAATATATAATTAATCTCTACTATAGATCAGTGTTTATAGTATTACAAGGAAGCGTGTAGATGTGTTACAAGGAAGCGGTGTAGTGTTGATTTGTCACTGATGTCACTGAATCAGGCCTCTGTTTTGTGAGTAAAGGCTGTATGATGTCTGATGACGGCATCGGTTAAGGTTTAGAGTTGCGCAGGCTGGCACTTCCACAAGTCTTTGGAAACAGATGGCAGAATGATGGTGGTGTTGTTTTATGATCAGTTTCTCAGATCAGGCCCCTTAGTCAATAATCATCAGCTTCATGATTAATATGGCAACCCATCTGCTCTGGAGATGAAAAATCCTGAAGTAGACAGCTGCCACCGTGCAAGAAACCCAGTGCCTTAATTGATCCCCTTGCAAATTCGTTAATCCGTAACTGCTCTGCAAAGCCCAGTTTGAAAAAGTTTCATTCCGATGGAAATGGCTTAAATGTAGCTTTAATTCAGTGTTGTATCTATTGCACTTAGATGCACACCCCTGTACGACTTCGTATTCCCTCCCTGATCCATCCTCATGAGCTGGAGGATGCATTTTTATGTAATCGACTTGGAATTTCAATTAACTCTTGGCCAGCCAGAACTAATTAGGAATATTAAAGGAGTGTATTCCTAATCTGAATGTGTTTGAATTACAAATATGCACCAGATTTATTTCAGCCAAAAGAAATGGCGAGGAAACCAAACAGTCAATTGCCTATTCTTGCATTGTGTCTTGCTTACAGTGATTATTTAAAATTACATTTTACACAAATACATCAAACAAAACCACTGCTGAAAGAATCTGGAATTCTGAGACATGCTTGAGTGAATTTACTTTCTACAGCTGTCGACTTCTGTTAGAACTGCTCGGAGAAGGGTGAGGACTGTGTGGTAAAGATGTTTCCTCAGGGTCTGTCTGTGGGATGATGCAGCTTCAGTCTGCGTGCGTGTGCCATATGACAAACTGGCATGTTGCTCTCGCCTACAAACCTCCCACTGACCGCCCCCAAAGCTACCATGAGGATAAGCTCATGAATCTCAAATTAAGTACTTTTTTTATTCTTATGTTCAAATAGCATTGTTAAGTGCACATGTACAACTGTTGCTTGGTCATTTCTGTGCACATCATAAATTGACACTGCTGTTATGCCTCGATGAGGAAGAATGAATATTTTTGCCATGCATAATTAAAATGAAGTTTATTTTTTAAAATGTTTCAAATCATTTTATACTATAAATAGTAGCAGTTAATGTCAAGAGCTGTGGTCAAGTTAGAGCATGTGAGTTCTTGTGCTGTGTTGGTGAAGTGAGTTCAAATCCATCCGGTATCTCTGTTTCCCAAACTTGTTCCCCAACTCATTGTTTTCTGTCCAATCTCTGCTTCCATCTGAGACCTTAAAGGGAATAAAAATGGAAAATTCTCCATTATTTACTCGCTCTCATGTCTTTCCAAACTAACTTTCTTCTGCTGAGGTAAGAGGAGAGATTTTTAATATCCTGGCCATTCTTTACAGTATAATTACTGAATGTGTCTGCCAAACTCTATAACGATTAAAAAGCACCACAGAAGTAACATTAAAACCATACAGCTCTTGTACTATATTTCAGGTCTTCTAAAGTCATTAGATACCTTTGTGTATACAATAGACCCAACTGTAAGTCAGAATTCACTAAAAATCTTGGTTCTTGCCCTTGTTCATGAGCAAAGTAGTCAGTTGTTGTTATTTTTATTTATTTGCAAAACCAATCTGAGTTCTTCTCTTGTGAATTAGTCTGATCTGGTTCTGACACAGAGTTCCAATGAATAGCCCACTGGAAAGGAAAACTTGTACAGTAGTTAACACTGCAACATAAGTTTTGGTCCATTCCCCATGTAAAGCTGTTGGAATTTAGAATGCTTGAATATAGTGTGTTTAAGTTGAATGGGCTGTTTTCATGATGCGTTTATGTTGCTTTTGCATCCTTTTTAAGCTTGAAAGTATCGCTCCCCATTCATTGTAATTACACTGTTTATCTTTCATGGAAGCAAGAAAGTTTTATAGTTTTGCAAAAACATGAGGTTGAGTAAATAATGATTTTCACTTTTAGGTAAACTGTTCCTGTTAATTAAATTATGAGTTTTATAAACCACACATTGAAAAGCTCCAATTTTTTTTTTTTTTTTTTTTTAAATGTGAGCAGTCTGGGTCTTTTATGAAAATAGGGATTTTGTTGTTTTTAAGGAGCCTGTGGCCTCTCGTTCACTCCTCAGACGGAGTGAACTCCTCCTCCACGTCCAAGCAGCATTATTCAGAAAACTTCTGTGATTGGAGAGTCAGTGTAGTTGCTAAGCAAAGCAGCTCTTCCTGTGCTAAATAAGAACTTGATGCTTCCTGGCTGGTGGGCTGAGGAGAGCGTGCCAGCTCTCTCATGCTCACTCACTCACTGCTCGCTCGGTCTTTCTCTTTCACACACACATACACAAACAAGTCTCTGCAACACTCGTACCCAGGCCTCCTCATAGTGATTGTGTTATTGAGGAATACAAAGCTCTGTCCCAGCCTTGCAAAAAAAAAAATCATGATGTCAGGATGACCTGATCCATAACCTCCATTTCCCTGTGCCTCGGCTTCGGATGAGTGTGAGTCTGTCTCTCTCTCTCTCTCCTGCTCTCTGGGTGGTGCAAGGATGGAGGTTTTCCTGCATTTGCCCTCCCTGTGTTTGAGGCTTTGGGTTATGAGGCACATTCAGATTTTTCCAGAAAGGCTGATTCACTCCTCCAGCCCTCAGACGGCTGGCAAGGCCTCCATTTTCCACTCGCTGCGATGGTCCACCACAACATGGTGTTTCAGAACTGCTTCTGGAGCGCTCGGCAAGATGGCGTTCTCAGAAACGGAAAGTTCTTTTGCTTTTATATATAATATCAAAATGTATTGTTATTTATTGTACTGCAGCTTTCTGAAACTAATGCTGTGAAGTAACATGTTTAGTCAGTAAAAATCTTTATATTTAATATTTAAAAATGTTCCCTTTTCCACGCTACAGCAAATTGACTACATAATACATGCAGTGAATCTACAGTTGCGTGAAGGGATAGTTTACCTGAAAATAATCAGTTCTCTCATCATTCACTTGCCCTGTGGTCACAACCAATGGGTACTGAAATGTTTAAGCTTCAAAACATTTGCCTTAAATGTAAAAAGGCCTGTTCACACCAAGAACTCTAACTGTAAAGATAACTATAACCATAACTATATAAGCATCCACAGCAATGGAAAATAATATTCTGTTTATTATAAGCATGCGCTGCGGTTTTGTTGGCTGCCTCTTCAAATGCTGTAGCCAGTGGATACTGATTGAATGTCAGTGTTTTTCTCATTCATCAACTACAGTTTTTTTTTTCTTCTGATGGTTAAAAGGTAATCAAATCCAATGAATAAAGCAATTGACAGTAAAAAGGATACAGAAGGGAGAAGGACTCGTTCTACTATGTTCCTCAGTAGAACCAACAAGCAGACCCCCAGTGGCTTGAGTGTGTGCCAGATTTCTGCCTGGCACTGGAGATCAGGTATAAGCGAGCACAAAGAAATGTGGTGTGCTGTTAAACACATACTCAATTTCTGCTATTGGAGCCTTCAGCAATGCGACGGTGAGGCCTGGAGCGAGAGCTCATATCAAACGCATTCAGGACGGCTGCCTCCTCGCTCTATAAAGCACAGCGAGCTTGTGTGGGACTATTTATCCAGTACCAAAACTGCTGCCACTTTCCAATTTTTTATTTTTTTTTGCGGATGACACCCCCTCACTGGCTACTCTAATTCCAAGCATCTGTTCCATCACTTGTCTCTCTTTCTCTATTCTCTCCATTTCTCTTAGGAAAGGGCTTTATTCAAACAGCCTGATGTGTTGTTACAGACATGTCACCCTCAATTACTCAGCTGTGCTCTGCCTTGGCTTCTTTCTCTCTTTTTCTAATCTATCCATTCTCTCTGTCTCTCTCTATCTCTCTCTCTCTCTCTTTTGCTGAAGTGAGCAGGACATGCACGGGAGAGGTACAGTCAGCTCCGCATATTCTAGACATTAAAATATAGACATTTTGGTCCCGATGCAATAAAACAGACTAATCCAAGGTTTTTTGTATTAAATTGATCAAAAATGACAGCAAGATGTTTACAGTGTTACAGATGTTCTGTTTCAAATTAATGTTGCTATATTGATCAAAGAGTCCTGAAAATTATATTATGCTTTCTACAAAAATATGAAGCTGCAAAACTGTTTTGAACATTGATAATAATAATAATAATAATAATAAATGATGAATTTTGAGCACCAAAATCTGCATATTATGTGACACTGAAGACTGGAGTAATGGCAGCTGAAAATGTTCTGGCTAGGGTGACTTTCCTCCCTCTCTCTCTCTCTGGCTTGTAGGGCAATGTGATAGCATGCTTGTACTCAGTGTCTGCTTTTATTTATAGTGCACCAGTGACCACAGACATGGGCAGCCTGAGCCCGGGCAGGCCAGAGCAGAGCAGCCTGAAATCCCATAATGACCTAGCTATTATCAGGCCTGTGCCTTAAACTGGGGACCAGCTATTGTAGTCAAAGAGGACAAGAATATAGTTTACAACTTCTCATTCAAAAAGCGGAGCTGCTCTGAGACTTATCATTATAAACAGGGTAATCACTGTTCCTTCAGGCAGCATTGGCTTAATTGGCTTGACCATATAGTGGTCTTGTATGCTTGTCTGTGGCTGTTTTCTGGTGGAGACATCAGCTCACCTGGGCTACGGCACTACAGCAGGCTGTGATTTATTGGAACTTTGGTTAGGATTGAGGAGTGCATGCAAAAGCTGAAGAGGCTATGTGTGAATGAAGTGAGGAATGTGAGATTAAGGTGAGACTGGACTGACGCACACAGCTTTGATTTGCGGTAGACGCGAAGTCAGTTTGTAAAAGATTCGCCCAGCATGCATAGTAGAGGTGATAGATTCATAACCAGTTGTCATATGAGCTATCCAAGGTCTTTTTTCCTGTACACTTCTTTTTAATTTTTTTTTATTAATATAATATATTTTAATATAATTATAGAATTTAATATGATATATAATATATTAGAATAAACACACGTGACGTTATATAAAACATACAGTGGTTGTTATTATTTCTTAATATTTTTAATGCAGTTTTTATAAAAAAAAATAAAAATAAAAAAAACAGTAATGTTGAGAAATATTACTATTTAAAATAACTGTTTTATATTTTAATATGGTTTAAATGCAGTGTATTCCTGTGATGGCAAAGTAGAGTTTTCAGCAGCCATTTGGTGCTCAAGAAACATTACTTACCATGAATGTTAAAAACAGTTGTGCTGATTATTGCTTTTTTTTTCAATATTTATAGATAAATAGAAAGTTCAACAGCATTTAAAAAAAATTATGTCACTTTTGATCAAGTTAATACATACATATGCACACATAATTGAGTATGTGGACACGCTACTTTTTTGCCATGGTTTTTTTTTTTTTTTCAGGGCCTGTCTACAAACTAACAAAAGAGGTTTTATCTCTGTCTGGAGTTTTATGTAAGTTCTTACCACAGGACATGTATATAAAAACTGGGTATGATTGGAAAGAAATATCTGGGTCAAACCCTGCAAGTATGAGTTATGACGGCAGTAAAATGGCCATGAAGGCATTTCTGTAAAACGGTCACTGGCAAATCTGCAGCTACACGTGCTGCTCAATTCACACATTTTAGCTGGTCCTAACTGTATGGGGCACTGATAGAATTAGTCTTTCCAAATGGATTAGTCACCCTATCATCAAGCATTCTCCCTAATTTATCTCCCTTTGTTGTGGTGCAGGCTGTATTAAATGGGATCAGGGGCCTTGGACAGAGACAGAGGGAGGAAGTGGCCCTTTGTGTGCCTGGCAGGTGCACAGGGGTGTAAAATGACACTGGCATTTGCTTATAGGGGGTTTGGGGCCAAACCTGTTGGTTTGAAGGTACAATGGGGAGTTTGGTTGGGAATGCATTTTTTACCAAACTTTCTCTTTCTGGCTGTCGCTGTCTCTTTCTTCACTTAACCATCCTCACCACTGGATAAGTGTTCCTGAGATATCCCAGAAACCCCTGCAACTCCACTTGAAGCCTTAATCAAAGGACTCCTCTGGGGTTGGCAGTAAATTCTTCAGGCAAATGTTTTTTGCACTCTCTCCATCTCTCTTTCTTCTGCGCTCCCTCCTCTCTCCGTTTTCTCCTCTCACATCTGGTGAGCAGTCCTTGTCTGCTTTTACTGTGCTGAGGTCATTCTCATCCTATGAGGAAAGTGAAACCTTATGAGGGGAACTGCCAGGGACATGCACAGCTAGGAGGGTTTGTTATGTGGGGTTCAATTTTTATTTATTTTTTTATACCAGTGTCTGTTAACAAGGCCATTCTTGGCTATTCAGAAATGTAAGTTGTCTTCATCCAAAATTTTGGTCTGAAAATCACACATATAACACAGAAAAAAACAACAACTCTGGAGACGGATGGAGCACTAATGAAACGTTTCATGAAGCCGATTTCGAAATACGTTTCGCATCTCCACCATTGTTATTTTTTTAAAACCAGTTTTTCAAGGTCATTTACAACACTGTATTTTCATTAAAATTCCTGACAAGCCTCGGCTGTGTTTTGCTTGCAGAAGGCCTAAAGAAAAACCTGAGACCGCTTTGGCCGTTGAAGTGTTCAGTATTCAGTAAGGAAACCAAGTGCTGCACATGCAGAAAGTGGGAGACGTTTCCTGGATTGCAAACAACCTCCCTGTCTGATTTTTACTGAAAATGGGCCAAAAAGGTGTCTTTTGGAAGGATTGCGTCTTTATTTAGATAATAAGAGATTCACACTGGCCTTTATGTATGATATCCGTTCTTCTTAGCACCACCAGTTTAGTTTCTTTAATCACTCTCTTCTTTCTTCCTCTCCTCCTTTCACATCTCTCTCCTTCTTTTCCTCCAGAGAATATGAAGAAAATGTGCTGAAGCTGCATTTGTCCCTGCTGGCTGACACAAAAAGCTAATTTAGGGCTCACCTCTGTTCTTTCAATTAAAGCTTCTCATGAATATGGAGTTTTCTGTCCGTGGTGGAGTGAGACGCTAAATGAGTGCTAGCCTGTAAAATATGAAAGTGACTTAAGATCAAACAATTGAAGAAATTAGAAGGAAGATTAGGGATTAGGCTGAGGGCACATGGTGTTGGTAATCATATTTATGCATATCAAAGCCCAAGGGGATTTTCAAGAATGCACGGATAATGAGTCTCTTTTGCTGCTTTCAGTCAGATGTTGGTGATTAAACTGGTCAAATGCTTGTATCAAACCCTGTTAGATCAGAAAGAGTTCGGCCCTTCTGTTGTCACACGTAAAAATATTTATTTCTAATCCCGTTATTTTTCTTTCTAAGCAGCTGACTTGTCTTAAAGATTGACAGGAGGCCACCTCAAGTTGTTTCAGCTAATACACATAGCTTCAAAATAGACCCAAGTGATGCCATTTAATGTCATTGGGATGAAGGGAAAAGAAGACGTCCAGTCCTCTGTGTTTTACAGCAGCCCTATCAGCGTATGGGCTGTTTACTCGACAATGTTTTCAGCCAAAAACAGGAAACTTTTTATGCATTTTGCCTGTTTGTTTACAACACAACGGCAATATGGAGACTGAAAATGCATATTTTTAAAAAAGGGTTTCAAAGTTTTTGAAACCGCCTCCATTGTTGTTTAATTGTAAACCCCCAAAACAGGAATCTTGAAAAACGGTGACGTCATGCATGTGCACAGTATGTGTCGATTTTAAAGGCAAGCATGAACAAACATAAACAACAATGGCGGAGTATATGGTACTGTTTTTGCTGTTTAAGAGTTTGCTAAGGCTTCAAAGTGTGGATTTACTTCACCAATATTACAATGAACAGCGGAGATGCATCATATACACACAGCAACAGGTACTGTTTACTAACAAGGTGAAACTACTGGCCTGGCATACGTTATATACCATTTTTGCCGATATGTGTAAATGCAAAGTGTTTTGAATACATTGTTGTGTATACATGAAACTTAATTCAAGGGAAGAACTTTTCAGTTTTCGATCACAACGTTGTTGTGTAAATGTAGCCTCAATGAGGGGGGTGTTAACCTCTGTCACTTGAATTGCCTACAGTCCCAGCTCCCCTAATAGCCCTGGAAGCCCCTGGCCAGGGTTGTTGGGAGGTCAGGTTGAATTACAGGACATAAACAACAACACCAGCCACCAGAAAATAAAAGCAATGGCAGCTGAGGTAAGAGGGTGGAACTGATGGCAGTACCTTTTTTTCGGGGGTTGTGGAGGCAGCTAATGTCTTGAATTGATAGCCAGCAGAGAATATTATTGATTGATTGATTGATTGATTTTTTTTAATTGATTTTTTATTGGTGATCTTGCACTTGTAAACTCCCTTTGACCTGGATGAGGGCAGTGAAGAAATAATTTGAGATAGATAGATAGATAGATTACATACATAGATAGACAGATAGCCATTCTGCTAGATATATAGCTACTGTAGATAGAGAGTTAGGGTCAGTTCGGCGAGGTCAGCTGGATTTACTAGAGCTTGAGACAAGTCCAGAGACAAGGGGTCCAGGGGCACACAGACTCCCCCACCATCTGGCAGCCATAAAAGTCTTGGAAGTTGGAGTTTTAGTTTTTTTTTTAATTGCCTTTAAGGGTGAGACATGGCAAGGCACTCTGGATGCCCCTGAGCTCCTCAGCTTCCTCCACAGCCCTCTATTGCAGGTCAGAAGTTCATTGCCTTTCTCCCCTTTAAAATACCTTGGAGATTTATTTGGTGGGAAGTTGGTTTTATGTAGGCATCTTTTGCATGTGTCTGTCCACATAGAGAATTTTACAAGGCAGGGCAGCCGACGTGATTCTCACAGATGGTGAGAAGTTGGACCCTGGTGAGTCAACGAATGAGTTTTGTGTCGATATGCGTCATCATGTGCCTCATCAATTCGCTCTGAAACATCAAACAGCCCCACTGACATGGAACAGAATAACAATGAGACGGACGTAATTAAAAAAATAAAATCTATTGGTCTCAAGTCAAAATAGCATTCAGATCAGTGTATATTATGTTTCTAATTTCAGTTCAAAAGGTCATGAAACAAGAAAAAATTATTTTGGAATATATGAACGCTTCCTAAATTCCTGTCTTGGTATTCTGCCGTTGTATAATCCTATCTTGTGTGCTTTGCTCATTGGGCTTTTCAGGTCTGATCAAGTCCGGATTCCTTTAGAAATTATACCCTCTAGAGAGGCTGAACCAACACCTTCAGCAGCTCAAGTAACAATGCCCTCTCGTAAATATCAGTTAACAGAGAGGGACTGAATCAAACTGAGAAGGTGTTAAAAGACAAATTTGATCCTGTGTTTTTTTTTCATTAATAACTTCAGTCAGAAGCACAATGACCTTCTTTCAACTTCTTGGCCTTGTTTTTGTTTCCTGTCTCATTTCCATCTAGTGTTTCTCAGCGTGGTTGAGTTTCCATTCTCTTTATGGCCCCCACTTGTTTCAGCATCCTCTTTGGAGGGCGAAAAATGCTGACAGTGGAAGACTAAAAACTGTGTTTGGCAGGCACGCCCTTGAGGGTTTCTGTGTCACTCAAGCCCATTGAATTTTTAATTATTTCCTGGCTGTGGTATTTTGCTCTACTTCACTAGGGTGCCTGGCTCCGTGCTGTCTCACAGCTCAGATGGTAGACACTGTATTAGACATTTGCGGTTAAATCTGCTCAAATCCTTAGACACTTACTCTGAGCAGGTGAGACCTTGGTTCGAGGGCCTTTTTTTAAAAGGATAATTCACACAACAAAGAAAATTCTAACATTTACTCACCCTTGTGTCGTTCTAAACCTGTATGACTTACTTTCTTCTGGAGACCACATAAGAAAATATATAATATATCAATCATATTTGGATAAATAATATAATATGATAAATAATATTTTGATAAAGTTTTCAATTGTTGCAGTCCATGCAATGAAAGTCAATGGGGACTTTCACAGTATTGACCAAAAACACATTTAAAAAATGTGTGTTCCTCAGAAGAAAAACGTCCTACAGATTAGGTGAGTAAACAAATAGTCCCTTTACTGTAAGCCATTCTATCTCAGTCCCTGAAAATGGGAAAACTAAATTTCCCATATTTACAGTGCCAGCGTTTCCTGAAAGTGGGTCTGCTGGAGACAGACGCCACTTCCCACTTCACTATGAGTCCCGCACACAGCTTTTGTCTCTCAGACTGATGCATTTAGCATTCAGATCCATCATTATTCCCTGCCCGGCAGACAGCAGTAATGTAATCTCTGTTGATTTACGGGCAGAAGTGTACATCCCAACTCCCAACAGCTGGATCTGCTCTGTTGCAGCGCTGTCTGAACATGCCTATTGGATTTGCCCCTTATAATTATCATAATAATGACATCAAATGTATTTGATGCCAGGACCTCTGATTGCACTTGACAAGATCTTCTCCAGGCTGGTGAGTTGCACATCAAAGACACCTTTTTAGGGTGGAGGGTGGTGCGGGTCGAGGATTTGGCCCGAGATTTATTGAGAGGCTCTTAACATATTTCAGGCCGTCTCTCCCTATCTTTCATGTCATGTCGAGGTCTCCTAACGTTCCAAGAGAGGAAAAGAGTAATAAGAATGAGAGCAAGAGCGGGAGATTTCGAATAAATGGCTGGAAATAATGATCTCTGTTCTGAGTTTGTGGTTACATCAACAGCAGTGATTCAAAGATGGAAAATGCGGTTTATGTCTCTTTAAGTCTCTAGGCTGTCTGCAAAATGCATTAGTCCTGTGGAGCAGACACAGGCCAGGGCAGAGGGAGGAGCCCAGGGCTGCGGAGGGGGGAGTGCTAGAGGATAGAACAGCCGCAGTCTGGGCCTCCAGCCTTCTGGCTAGACTGCTGAAAGTTATTATTGAGTTCCTGAGCAGAGCCTCTCCTCCCTGCCTTACTGGTGTCTGTTCACCCTGTACTCTCGTTCTCTCAGGCTCGCTGTGTGGGTATACGTGTGTGTGTGTGTTTGTGTGTGTGTTTACTGGCTGCTAATTCACCATGGCCTTATACAGTAACACAGCACACACTAGCATTTTTAAAAGGAATCTTCCAGTCTTTTTAAGAATTAACGGTAACACTTTGCTAGAAAATTCAATTGGCTGACATTTGTTATTACATTTAGTATCGTGAACTAACAATGAACTATTTTTATGGCATGTCTTAATTTATAAATAGCCTATAAATTAAGTTTAACAAATGTATCCTTATTATATAGTATATAGTATCCAGCTTATTTGATTGATCTTTATAAAAGACACATATTACTACAATTACATATTAATGTAATAAAATTACTAGTATTTACCAGGGCTCAATTAAAAAAATCAGTCAATAATCAATAAAGGTACATTTTTATAATACTGATATATCGTTAATTTACGTTAAAAATTAAAGCTTAAATTTTGAGAGTTAAATTATGACATTTAAAAAAAGCTTACTTTAAATGAATTGCTTTAAATACAGAAAACTCAAACAATTGCTACCATATCAATTATCTACCAATATTAGAGTATTTATTTTCTTTTTTTAACTAATTGTTAAAGTTTGCTATTGGATATTGGATAATTGTGCATGCTACTTTCCCATATTATTACATTTAAATTATCTTCACCATCAACACCCTTTAATGAACATTAATCATTTAAGAATACTGTCAAATGTATGTTTGTGAGACCTAAATTCGCTTTTACAATTAACATTTAAAATGACTGGTTTTAGTGTCTTATTTGTAATTTTGTCATTTAATTAAAAAAATATATATATCAATGCACATACATCATAAATGTTGTAGCATATGGTCTTATAAGGTATAGAATGCAGTACAAACATATGAACAGACACAGACAGACAAATGCCCCTCAGCTGTTAGTGGACAGACCACATGGGCAGTATGGATTGGTGCTGGGAAAGCTGGGAGATTACATGCTAACACTAGGCTCTTTTTTGAGGCAGCCAAGGCTCAGAACAGGAGCACCGGGCCCTAATCCTTCTGACCAGATCAGACTGATGAAATTAACACATAGATCAGTGTGTCCTTAAAACACCGGAACATACACACAGCAGACTTAGGAGACATTTATATAACATACTGGCCTATATCTTCATTCTCTCTCATTTACAAATTATTTGTAAACCAGCCACATTTCGGTTCAAATTAAGGTACTTCAAAGGTTTTATGGGAGCGGAACACTAGCAAAATTACGTGTTTAATGTATGTCAGGTGTGGGGGTCCTTTTAAGAAGTGTCCCTAAGACTGCCTGGCTAATGTTAGCCGCAGAAGCAGGGCTAGGAGAGGGTCTGATCTTTGAACGCCCTAGAGTGGAGTCAGAGCTGATCTCAAAATGTTATGCAGTTGCTATGGAGAAAAACATTGGCCCTTTCAGATTCAGAGGAGCGCTATAAAATGGAAATGGTCCAGGAAAAATACATTTACAGCATATTTCAGGGTTACAGAGTAGACAGCATATCAAATAAGCAGAATAATGTAGGTTAGGTTGTGTTTTGGATTCTGGTCTCCAATTTAATATGCTGATGCCCCCACCAGCTGAACCATCTCCAAGCCAACATGGGATGCATCACAATCACTATCTGACAGGTTTTTCAAGTTAAAAGGATACTTAACACAAAAATGAAAATTCTGTCATCATTTACTCCCTGTCGTTCCAAACATCTATGACTTGCTTCTGTGGAATGTATAAGAAGATATATATATATATATATTAAAAAAATGGTTTGGTTTGGTTACCAAAATATCTTCTTTTGTGTTCTTCAGAAGAAAGTAAGTCATGTGAGTGAATGATGACCGAATTTACATTTTTTCCATGCATTCAAACCTTTTTGTTTTATGGAAGGTGTCATGCATCAAATCTGTCACTTTTGACAAGACATTCAAAACAAAAACTGACTGAAACCAGACACCATTCCAGCTTTTATTTGAAGGATGCATTGATTTTTTCCACCATTACCTTTCCTGTCCTAAATGAGTAAGGGTCCTTCTTTACTGCTTTATGGAAGAATGAGCTTCTCTGTTTCCCTTTTAATGTCTTTATGTAATCATCTGCTTTATTAAGCTCTGCTGAATGTGTTCCATGTGGATGTAGAAACTACTTCATGGAAAAATGGAAAAGGGATTTTTCCAAAATGCAAGGTTTCCATGTACAGATGTTTTACACAATGCTGTAATGACACAGAATTTCAACCTTGTATGTCTTGTACTTTGGAAAATCGCTCAATTACGAAGGTCTGGGCACTTTTACTCAGCGGTTAGCTCTTTTTGCCCCCAAAATTTTTATATTTTTCCTTCTACCATACAAACCTCTGTTTTTCTTCTCGTCTCTAACACTTCCTGTCATTCTATGACATCCATTAGCACTTCCAACTCCATTCTGCCGCACTTATATTTGTTTGTACAAATGCTAGGAGAACATTGGGCTTTCAAAGTGACTGTAAAAAGCAGAACAAACTAAAACAAATCCATTTCCAGCCTTGGCTGTATATCAAACATTAATTGCAGGGCCCACTCCCCATTTCTGCTTTGCTCGCAAATGCACGGGTCCTAAGAGCATTTCACAGAAAACTGCCATGTTTTTCATTACTCTAGGTCCACTCGTAGTGATTAGCTGTAGCCTTAAATGGAAACTTTGTGGAAGGTCAAGTGATGGTCTTTGTCCTAGATGGTTGCACACTATTGTGCTAGTGCTTGGAGTTGCGCAGAGAATGTCTGCACCATCTTTACAACATATCTGTGTTGTTGATCATCAGCGTGGAGATGGCGTCGGGTTGAGAATGCCGAAGGGTCGTTGGAAGCAGTAAATTTCAGATGGATTTATAGCCTCTCTTGAGCCAATGAACAGTACACCACCCCTCCCCTATCCCAGGGCAGACACAGTTAAGGTGCTGTGACATCGTTGAGATCCTAAGCACTGACCCTAACTTCACCCTGCTGCTTCCCAGCAGGAGCTTTTACAACTTCTGCAGCCTCTCTGTACCCTGACACCTCCTGACCTCCCCTTGGCATTCACTCCCGTATCACCCTTCCAAAAAAAAAAACAGCAATGCACCTTATTTGGTGGAGGAGTCACAGTTATTGCGATTAGTCCTCGGTACACATCGAAGTATGAGTTTTGGAGCGTTCTTCTAGAAGCATTCTGGAGTGCCTGAGTGTGTGAGGGTTAGGTGTTGCTGGAGGGAGGGAGTGATTGAGTATTCAGTGTCTGACAGACCGAAGTAGCTCCCTGACAAAATACATATCCTGTGTGTCCTGCCCAGTTTAACTGTTATGACTGATTGATCGCCGGCTGGAGCATTATGTACAAGTGAGTGCAAAAATAATACATTGGTTGCATTCCATATATGTGGTGAATATTTCTTTAGTGTGGGTCCTTTTAAACATTTATCAGAATTTTTTTGGGGTCATAATTTTGTCTAGACAGAGAAGGTGGATAATGATAGGAAATCTAAGAGATGGGAGAAAATGAAACATAACAATGTTGCAAGCTGGACTCCAAGCTGGTTTAATGTTTCACTGCATTACATGCTGATTAAGTGTATTATTTCTTGAAAGAAAATCTTATTGAACCCAAACTTTTGAACGGTAGTATGTGTGCCAGCTCTGACGGTGTCCTCATCTTAATCTGCCCTCGCTATCAACATTTTTGCTGTAGTTTCTGATTTCATTACAATAGGCAAGAGATTTGGGTAGCTGTTAGCAGAGACAGGAGGGGCTCTTCAGTGAAACACACAGCTGCAAACAGACGTCCACACTCTCACTGGAGGAACTAAAGCCCCATCTGCTAAGTCAATCGCTCAGGCACAAGAGCCAAACCCGGCCAGCCATTCCACACTGCACATTTAGACAGCTAGAAACGGCTGATAGAAAGGGCGGGAATATCACAGTTTCACTTAGTGTTGGTTCAGTGGCTTGTGGCTGCCTTGAAGCTCCTCTACCTGACACGTGATATTATGACCCTCTTTATTTTGAGACCTCATGTTGGTATGGTGAAGAGGCGATTCAGTGAAACTTTAATCGTCCCTCTGCACTTAACTGCTTGTGCATTAGCATTAGAAGTAAAGCACACAGATTAAAATTGAGGCACCCCCCCCCCCACACACACACACACACCAAACACAAACACTTTGAGAAGTTTGTCTCAAGATATCCTAAAACTATAATACACAGTTGGGACTAAAAGTCTGAAACCACTAGTGAAAAAAATATTTTTCTGATTTAATGCAAGCATTTGATTACAAATTATATTATCAGTACAATTTATAAAGTTGGATTTAATAAAACCAGGTTGGTTCATACTTCACATTTGATCTATTGTTCTCTCAAAAGATTTGAGAATGGTCCAAAAAGCATCTTGTCCATCAGTAGAACCACAACATCTGACCAACTGTAGAAAGGAATCACGTGAACAGTGTCACAATTTGTAGCCTATAACTAATGCCAAACTTCATATATTTTTTTTTTGTGTGTGTGTGTGTGTGTTATGTACCATTTTTTTGTTAAATTTATGTTTATTTTGGGGATACAGTCTGATGGTGGACTACTTAGTAGAGTGCTTATTAGGCGTCGATGAGACCATACCTTTATGTGCCTGCTGGAATATGGCATATTGAAGCAGGTGGATTCCTCCATCACTCTCAGAGCGGGATTATGCGTTACGCTCCATCTTTACCTCAAAAGTCTGTTCCATCTTCAGCTCAGACAGCAGCAAAACTCCAGTCCAAAGGCTATTA
This sequence comes from Carassius gibelio, assembly GCF_023724105.1. Taxonomy (NCBI): domain Eukaryota; kingdom Metazoa; phylum Chordata; class Actinopteri; order Cypriniformes; family Cyprinidae; genus Carassius; species Carassius gibelio. The sequence continues at coordinate 10,495,020 of NC_068381.1, forward strand.
ACACAATCCAATCAAGATTGGTTTTCCCTAAGGCTCCATATCTGAGTTCTGGAAAGGCTTCTGGAAGATGAGTGACTAGAAAGGAAACATGAGGGCAAAAAAGAAATTCCTTTTTTTTGGCACTGAAACCTGGTGAAAGCCAAGCTTAATGTAAATTGTGAGACCCTACAAAGCACTTGCACTTGCATGAGGACAGCTGGCATTACCTTATCCTCTCTCCATCTCACATACTCTATAGACACTATCATCCTGTATGGTCTTCCAGAAGCCTCCCCTAATCAGAGCCTTGGTCTCCAGCACGTCTCAATAAAGCTCCTACCCAAGTGTGCTTCACCAGTGTTGCCATTGACTTTGGCAGACTGCGCCAAAGCACACACAGATCTGGCGATTACATGCAGGTTTTCCATGGGAGGGAAGAAAAGCTGTAATAGGAAACTTGTTGTGTCTGGTTGCTGTGCACCACCACCACTACAGTTCTTTCAGGTGGCATAGCGCATTATTGTGAGGATGTTAGTTGCTTGAATAAGTTCAGTAGAGCAGACCATTTTTTTTCACAGCAGATGAAATTCCACTTGTTTGACTTCCAAGTAATATCAACAAAGATTTAGAGCATTGCAACATCTCCCCTGAACACGACGGATGGTGTATCGCAACGAATGCAAGAGGAAGTCAATATTTGCTTCATTAGTCATTCCGAAATCAAGCAAAAGTGGTCAGATGTTATCCAATCCAGTTTATGACATCATGCACCCATGGCTCTTGGATGGAACAATGCATTCCAAACTGTTAAACACAATATTTGTTCGGGACTTATTCTTTGTGTGTGTGTGTGTGTGTGTGTGTGTGTGTGTGTGTGTGTGTGTGTGTGTGTGTGTGTGAAGAACATTTAAAAAAATATATGTTCCACAATAAAGAACCTCTTGTGTATATCTAAATAGCATTAAACTGATTCATTTCTGTCTTATTTTTAATTTGAGAAAAAGTAGGATATTCTTTTAATATATGCTGGTTATTATTTATCTGTCATCAGCATAAAAATAAAGGATTTTATTCATGAGTTGATTCGTCTGTGCTAACATGCACATTTCATCTTTGTAAGTTCAGCCTCATGTTTGCCGTAAAGCACTCCTTTATAACTTGCCTTCAAAGAAATCTTGCACAATAGGCAGTTGAAAGGACATAGGATTGAATGGCCACTTTAAGAGTAAGCCGTACTTGGCCTTCAAGTATTCATTCCTGCAGCTTTGTGTTTCCTCTGTGTTCCTGCTCCTCGAACCCACCCACTTACATTCAGGAACCAGACGCTTCGGGTTCCCACAGGGCCATCAGCCAAAGCAAGCTACAGAGAGGAAATGTGGCCCTCACTCACTCACTCACTCTTTCAGTCATTCACTCCGTCAGTAATGGAGCCCTTGTGAGTTCTTTTTTCATTTTCTGTCATGATTCAGAAGATGAAGTATGTTAGATTTTATTTTGCATTAGGCATAATATTTTATCTGTAGTCTAATGTGAAGTGCCTTGGAAATTCTTTAGAATTATACAAAATTGAATAATAAATCCAGAAGGCTACGGGCTTCTTTTAAGGTTTATAAGACTGTAGGTTTGAGTCCAGATGTTGTACATGTCCTAATCTGCACGCATTGTTTGTTTGTGTGGTTTTGCCCAGCTGTTTGATACAGTCTGCCCTGCATGTGTGTCACAAGGCCATGCGTTTGATGTGGTTGTGAGTGAGGGCCGAGTCAGATCAGCAGACGTTGTATCAGCGGCTCTCTTGTGGTGTCTGGGAGGGTTCACAGTCAAAGACTATTATGTCTGGGATGCCCTGGTCTTCCTGGAACTTCAGACCTCACGGAAGGAACAAACACAGACAGATGTTTTTTTGTTGGGTGTGCAGTGGTTGTTCAACACTTGAATCAACACTTGTTTTGACTTTTCCCATCCTCATTTATTAAAGAGGGAAAAAACAATGCTTCACTTTGCGCAAGGCAGGCCCCCAGACTTTAAAAAATAAATAAATAAATGATTACTGGCGAACTGGTTCTTGATTAATGCGGACAATCACAGTACAGTCATGCACTGAATCATTTTTAGAGGTTTGTCATGTTGAAAGAGAAGACCATTAAAGACCCGTCAATTATTGTTTTTGGCTATGCTTATTCTAACGTGTTTCCCAATTGCTGTTACCCCATGTTCTAAAATAACCAATAATACTTTAGTAAAGTATTAGAATGAGTTTTTTTAGAATACCATTTATTACAGAAAAACTGCTATGATTATGTGTGTGTTCCTTTGTAAATACGGTTTTATTTAACAGCAGACAACATTAGCGTTTTAGTGAGGGAGTCCGTCAGTTGCGATGGTCTCAGTATCCTGTGATATGCTGTTTGAAATGGCTCTCTAGCATTGAAAAGAATTATTGATATTTTTTTTTTTCCTCTTGTGTATATATTTTATTTTATACTTTTTTCTTCATTAGAAGATTACACATCCACTGTCATTCTGTGTCTATTTAATCATTCAGAAAGTGTATTGAATCGGTAAGAGGTTCCTCTCACAGCGCTACACTTAGACTGAAGAGTTCTTGATCATGAATTGATCGTGCTACTCCATTCTGCACTCTCAGAAAGTAAGTGTTTCTCGGCTCCAAGGCCCACGTTACCCATTGTAAACTCAGCGCTGAAGCTGGACATGGTGGCAAGTGTGTGTTTGCGTGAGTGTCAGTTAGATATGCATTGAAGGAAGGAGCTCCAATCACATACCATGCACCCACGCACTTTGTGATAACAGTTAGGCTTTATTATTAGAGTTCTTATTATTAGTATTATGGTACTTAAGATTGGCACAGAGAGTGAATGCTAAATAATGTGTACTACAAGATTGCTGGCACTGTGGCAGTTATAAGACAAAATCCAGCCTGACATCTCCCCCCTGTGTCGCATTATATTCAAAGACTGTTTCTGTTAAAGCCGCAGTGCCTGACATTATTTACCCAGGTATAATTCTCACCCATGTGGTGTTTTTCATCTTAAAACACCACGTTTCTCATTCATTGTGAACTACTTTTGTATCTGCACCTTTACCTGACTTTATCCTCACCTAACTGGAGTCAGGATGCTTTGGTAACGGGGGTGTTTTAAATTCCAGAACTCGAGTCAGAAAGGCACAGGTTTGGGCAGGTCATTGGTACGGCGAAGGTAAACACATCCTGGATCCGACAAGCTGAAACCTGAGGGCAAAGGGGAGGATTCACTCGCTGTCGTCTCTCTTTTTTTTTTAGGAACACGTTTTAGTTGCATGAATACCTGTAGTGTTTGGTTTTTGTTTGTACTGATGCTAAATTTACCTCTGATTTCTCTCAGATATTTGCTGAGAACTGTAAGTCGGTTTGACACCTACATGGTCAAAGCTGTACCTCAGTGCTAGTGTCTCTACTTCACAGGGTGTTATTTCATCTCACAGACTGTTTTCTTTTTTGTATTCTTTTTATTTAACAGGCATACAGTCCCATTCCCTCCAAAAAGTCCAAACATGACCGCTCAATGTCCCCATCAATGGAGAAAGCGAAGCAAGCTGATTGGCTACAGTCTCTGGCTGCATCTGCAAATAAGGTTGGTTTTATTGACTTACTATTTTCTTTGTTGCTCCTCTTTCATATTTTGTGGTTTTAAAGATTTCAGATTTCATTTTAGCCTTCATTTGATTCTTTATATATATATATTTAAACTTTTTTATATATATATAACTTTTTTATTATTTAGTTATATATATTTAGAGCTATTTTAGATCTCTGCATTGTGAATTTATTAGTGTTATTAGTGTTCATTATTATGCTTATTTTATCATGTGGACATAGATATTGAAGTTAGGGGTGCACTAATATAAAAAATCTATACTAAATACATAAAAAAAACACACACTAAAAATTAAATCAGTAATTTTAAATGCCCCAAGTGAATTTAGGCATCACCACATTATAATAAAGTATGAAATACAATATAAAAAGTTTCTGTTTATTCTGGGATTTGAGATAAAGATTCAATGATTATTATTATTAAAGATTAACTTTATATATTGCATCCCTAATGTATTCCTCTTATTATTTTCTCTTTAGGATCTTAAGTTCAAGCAGAGACCTTCAGCCTTCAGGCCCTGGTCTCCCAGAGTTCCTCCTGCTGAGCGAGAGACCCCTAGCCACACATATGAGAGGTACACCACAAGAACTACCATTTGACCATTAAAGTGATTGTAGAATTAATACATTAATGATTCACCATAAGAAATGTCAGCATCATCTCTAGTGTGCAATACATCTCAATTACCATCTCATTTTCCCCTGACATTCAGATCGCTTGTTAAAGGACAAGACAGCCTGGTAGTCCCAAATGTATCTCTTGCCACACTTAAAAATAATGAGCAGCCACCGCAACGTTTCTCTCAGCCCACTGAGACCAACAACACAGGCAAGACCGAGAGCTCAAGGCCAAGAAAGAGGTGGTCCTCTGCAGAGAGACAATCACTGCCCTCTGCAGCAGTCAGACAGCGTCCTCTGGAGAACGAGGACTCGGACGCAGAAATCAAGTTTGACAACTGTAGCAAAGGTAGGATGTCAAAAAACATAACGGCTAATGGAAAAACATTTGCAATACCTGGCAACTTTTTTTTACTGGTGTATTATTCTCTGATTGTAGTTCCTGCCCCCCATTCCTTGATGTCCCCTCCCTTTACCTATGGCATTGGGGAGATGAACCTCAACACTTACAGCACTGCAGAGGTGGATGATGAGAAGCTGAGACTCGGGACGGCCTCTTGCTCTGAGCTGGAAGTCCTCAAGCAGACACTCTGCAGTGACCTTAGCTCTAAGGAGGCTAGAGAGAAATTCCTAAAGGAGATCATTCGCATGAGAGTGAAGCAAGAGGAGAAGCTAGCCGCTGCACTCCAAGCCAAACGAAGCCTTCAGCAGGTACTTACTGCGATGTCCAAAAGTCTGACAATTCTAAATATAATTTGAAGATTTTTTTATCTTAAATATTTAAATATTTTAAATATTTAAATACTCCAATTATTCAAAATGATATTTTAAAAATAGTTCTAAATAGTTTGAATTTAGAATATTCTGCACCAATGTTATTTTTTAACTCAAACTAAAACTGACAAAAAAAAAATCTAATCGAAATAAAGTATAAATATAAATAAAATATGACTGTTTGATACAAAAAAATAGATGCTGAAACCGAAATACTGGAAATTAATCAACTAAAGCCAGATACAAATGTTAAAAATAAATACGCTAAAAGCATGTAACAACAAGTATACCAATTATTGAATAAAAATAAAAATGTAAAACAAAAATACAAACTAATTCAAAATCTAAATAAATACCACAATAGAATATAAATAATGCTAAAATAAAACTGTTCTGCATGATCAATTAAACAGATATGTAACACTGCCTAAAGGTGTCAGATTCATGTTTTACCCTTGAATCTTTAACAGGAGCTGGAGTTTGTCAGGGTGACTAAGAAGGGCAGGCTGAGGGAGGCCATCGAAGCAAAGCGGAGCCTGAGGAAGGAGATTGAGCGCCTCCGTGTGGAGAGTGAGAAGAAGGTGCGAGACGCCAACGAGTCGTGCGGCAGGCTGAAGAGGGAGCTGGACAGAGAGAGGAAGCTCCATGTGTGCGATAAGGGCTGTGAGGCAGGACGTCTGCGGGCCAAGTATTCCCCACAGGTGAGATTTGGCACATCCTGTTGGTATGTTTCAGCACAGCCAAGTACAGAAGGTGAAGTTACACTGTTTTCAATGTCTAGGGAGCAGGGTGCGTTGAAATGCTAAACAGAAGCATTTTCAATAGTGGTCTCACATTTTGGACAATATAATGACAGCAAATAAGATGTGCATAAAATATGCTCCACTTCAGCATCTCTTTTTTACTCTATCAGATTGAAGATCTGCAGACAAAGCTCCAGCAAGCAGAAGTGGACCGCGAGCAGTTAAGAGAGGACCTGCTGAAGGAGCGGGACGCCCGGAAGAACCTGGAGACGGTCGTCAAAGAGCTCCAGGAACAGCTGGGACACAAAGCAGAGATGGAGGGACACGCCATCACCAACACACAACCGACTGAGGGAGAGGAGAGAGAAATGAGAGAGGAAGATGTATCTTAAACATTTCGACTTCTGTGTTTGGTGTATGGCTGCAGTTGAAGACTTTGATTTGAGGACAAAAAAAAGTACTGGAGCACAGGAGAATGGTAATGAAAAACAAGCATTTTACAGTGGATGTTTACCAAAATGGAAACAGTAACCATAAATCATGAACTCAAGTAACTGGAAAGAAGTTGGGTCGCTCCTCGAGAGGAGGACGCTCAGAGACGGTGGCATCGCATGTAACTGACTCTCCTTCAGTTAGCTTCTTTAAGCTAAGCTAAGGATATTTTGTTATAAGCTATTTAAAATTTTTGCAAAGATACTTGAATAATATTTGGGAAACGAACATGTTTTCTATTCACAATACATTGACAGTAGCAGGTGAACAACCTGCTAGTGCCGCTGATACTCTGTTAACTAGAAACTGTTACAAGCCAGAGTTCTACATAGTACACAAGTGTTGTCATTACAATATTCTGCTCGCTTTTATTTGACCTTTTTTTCACTGTTGTGTTGAAATCATTTGCATGAGCGACAGTGCTATGGTGCTGCAAGGCTTTATTATAAACCTACATTCAATTGAGCTTTTTATCTTAGTATTTTTAATTACTATGTACTTAAAACCCTATAGTATTGGCAACGATCAATAAGGGCTGAATCCTACCCTCAGTCCTGAACTACAATATCAAGTATTATTCTTCACTAATTACCAGTTTTTGCAGTCCAGATGAACATTACAGCACAGGACCTGATATAGATCACTCCATGCTTATTGTTTGATGGTGAAATGATTTTATTATTTCCCTCGGAATCACAATTATGCTCTAGTGACAAACATCCATTTTTAGTCACTGGTTTTAGGGCTCAGTTAAGGTTAAAAATGCTGTTGATGAAAATAACATTTCTACTTATATAAAAAAAAATAAGGATATATATTTTTTTACTTTCTACCAAAAAATAAATAAATAAATAATTGCACTTTTTAAAAAGATAGTTGTATTGTGTATTTGAAGCCCTCTGTGTTTTTTTTTTTATACATTTGTTACAGATGTGAATACCACTCAAACATAAAAAAATAAATACAATTATGTAAATATGATAGCTCGCTTTACACTTCACTAAATGTTTTTGCTCCAAACCAATAGACTGTATGTATGAAATAATGTAACACAAAAATGAATTTCTCCTATCATATTTTCATCTAGAGGGCATTTACTGTATAAAATCTTTATGGAATATTAACTAAAAATCTTAGATCATTATATTTCTGAATAAATTTAATCCCTTTGGAAATCACTTTATATAATTACCAAAGCAAAGTTTCACATTCTGAATTTGTGGTGGATAGATCAGAAATGTGACTGATAAACTGTAAAGAGGATTTGTAATGATCTTTTATCTCCATTACCCCTGTCTTTAATAAACCTGTAGTAATACATATGCTAAATTCTCCATCGCTCTATTTATTCTGGGTACATTTTTACTTCCCCTTCTATGTAACGAGATCCATATGCTTGCCTATGTCAGTTTGAACCTTTCTATGTTTTCATGCGTCACACTAGAGATATGCATTGTGTTCAGGATCTTGTCATAGTCTTGATTTTTGATGTGGGTCATTTTCATCACTTGTTTTAATGTTCCCTCACGTATAATAACATCATTAAACAGAACCAACCATTCTTGTGTTTTCTAATCATTTTTGTGATATATAAATATTAGGATTGTATAAATCTAAGGCAACTGAAGAGCCTAGATTTGACAGCAGCATTTTATTATTTTTTATTTAATTTCTACTTTGTTTTTGCAAGAAAAAATTAAGAAAATAATTTTGTAAATAGTTTTGTAAGAATAGTTAAACCTTCATAAGGCGAGATTTTAAAAAAGTATCAATTATTTTTTATAAGAACAATTAACGCTGGTTCATAAAAGATTTATATTTTAAAAAAGCACAAAATATATTTGTATTTTACTCGTATTTTGTACTTACAAATAATTTTCATAAGAACAGATAAACCTTGAACATAAGACATTTAAAAAAAAATTATATTCCTAAAAAAATTTAAACGCCGTAGTTCATAAGATCAAAAAACATTTTTACATTTTTTTTTATTGGTGCCTTTATTAGAATAGTTAACACTGGTTCATAAGAAGAAAAAAAAATTATAATATAATAAATTCTTTCTACATGAATAGTACGCAAAACCCTAGTTCACAATGTAATATAAAACACACAAATACACACACACACACACACACATATATATATGTTCGCTCTTGTTCATGAGAACATGATAAAACTTTATAATTCATATTTTCTATGATAAAAAAAAAGATAAGAGTTTTATCGACATACAGTGATGAAATCTTTCACGTTTCCATGTTAATTGGCATTGTTTTTACTTTACTAGCATTAGAGGAAAATATTGATATATCATCCCCTATCCTTTTCCTCAAGTCGACCAATGAGACACGTAAATCCCAAGTACGAGTAATGCCTTCACCTCATCCTGGATTAGAGATTTACTGAGCGCTCCTCTTCCCGTCCCAGTTCCTCCTAAACTCACAGCCACAGCACGCACAGCCACAATAGCAGTCCAATTGAACACTCACCCTGGAGCATCTGAAGAAAACACACCATCAATGGACCAGAGGGAGGGTCAATCACAAAGAAGATCTATCAAAAAGAGGTGCCGACTGGAATTAAATCATCTGTCCACATGCACATTGCTACCCTTGAGAAGTGTTGGCTCATCATTTCAGTAACACCTGTCTCGCTGGATGCCGCCGGTGGAAGAGAGCTGACCTTATGAGTCACAGGACTGATACGAGGCGAGGGACATGACCAGAGGTCTAGGTTATGACTACACAACAGTCCTGCAGTAATGAATACATCTCCGGCAATGGCACCATCATCTCCAGTCTTGTTCTCTCTCAGCGGGCGGCCCCCCAGTCCTGGCAGGAGGCCACCTTCACCTTTCAGATCGCCCTCTCCTTCTATAATGACTTCACCTAAACTATGGCAGAAAGCTGCGATTTCCCGTCTGGCTGAGGAGTTCTTCTGGATAGGGGGAAGTATTGTTGCATCGCCGAAATGGAGAATGGGCCACATAGGTAAAAATGAAGCCGCCTAAAGGCACTAATCCCATATTCTTACACTATTTTTTCACTATAATGGTTAAATGATCTAATGGTGCTGGGTTTAATTTCAGCCACTTTCCAACAGATCTAAAATGTTATTGTTTCATACTGTATTCAGTTTTATGTGTAGAGTCGTTTCGCGTGTTATTAACTTTTAACTAAGTGTTTTGAGTACACTTAATATAATAAGACGGTGTCCTAAATGATTGGCCATCGTGAGAAACGCACTTCACGGCATATGGACACAAACAATCCGCAGAGATTAGACTGACTAGCTGCGTCACATGACCTCTGTCCTTGATCCGCTCCTCCAAAGCAACTTTTTGAAAACACACCTTAAATTGAGTGTTAAAAGTAACCTTTGATGACTCCTGGTCCATAGCAGAAAATATAAGATATATAAAATAATACACCAGTAGCCACTGAAACGCCACTAGTATATTATTGTAGTACCTATATGACCATAAAAAATTAATGTTTTTATTATATTTTTTTTTCCATAACAATACAACCTAATTATTTTGATATAATAAGAGTTTGTCATCATTAGTGCTGTACTGTTTCCATGATGCACGCCAGCAGACAGAAAACACCCAATGAACCTGTGTGCGCGTGACGCAGCTGTGTAATCTGATTGAGAATCTGCTGGAACAATTCAACTCTGACGGTCAAAAGATTTCCTTAAAGTTGCATTCAATCAAAAGTTTTCTTAATAAAGAAGTTGAAAATATGTAGGGTGAGTAGGGGGACCTTACATCTGTTTTCCTCTCATAAAAAAACTTTAACACTTAAAATGGCTTAATCTATTAAGACAGTGGTATTAATATAATAGGTATTAATATAATAGCATTATACTTAATGGCAGGAAGGTGGGCTCTACAGAGAACGGTCACAGCAGTACAGTACATCCCAGCCAGGACATGTCTGGTTAAAAATAGGCAGGCACAAGTTATAACAGTAGGTCATGTTTATCACATGAGCAGCCAAATACTACTAATAAAAAATCCTCTTTTGCTTTTGCAGTGGAGAGATGCATTTGCAGCATGCAGGCCGGATCTCAGATGATTAAACTGAAAGGAAAATCCAAGGCTCTGGTGCGCCTCTTCTACCTAGACGAGCACAAGTCCTGCATCCGCTGGAGGCCCTCCAGAAAACATGAAAGAGCCAAAAGTGAGTCTGACAGAAAGCTGCTTGCGCTGCGGAGATACATCTGCATGCGCTTGTCATTTTAAACACGCTATTAAATTGCATGACAAGCCCAATTTTCTGTTCACTTACAATATTTCCTTTTACTTACTTACAATGAGCAAATGATTGTTGAAGTATTTTTGCTTCATTTTCCTGGAAGAGAAAGTTGTGCATTTTAACATTTGCGTTAGCATTAGCATGTAGATTCAAACTAAACACACATGTGATTGATTTCATGGTGTCTTAATGAATAACAAGTGTAAATATCTGGATTGGATTGTTTTTTCCGCTATATTGTCTCTGAAGGATACTCTGTTGAATTAAAATGCTTTGTCCGAATCACTGAAAAAATTAATCTGAGTACTATACTGTTTATTCCTGTTCTTGTTTCATTTAGTCACCATAGACTCCATCCATGAGGTCTGTGAGGGGATGAGAACGGAGGTCTTCAGGCGATTTGCCAACAATAACTTTGATCCGAACTGCTGCTTCAGTATTTACCACGGAGACCACGTGGAATCTCTTGACTTGGTTTCCACGAATGGAGAAGAGGCACGGACCTGGATTACTGGCCTTAAATACCTTCTGGCAGGCATCAGTGATGAGGACAGTCTGGCAAAAAGACAACGCACACGAGATCAATATCCTTTTAACTGTGTCCACTGAGAGGGAAGGGTGACGGTCTGTATCCACCCAGAGTGGCCTGTTTCAGTTTGTGCAATCTGTGTGTGCATGTTTCCTTACATCTTGCTGCAAATGGTTGAGACAGACCTTTTCAGAAGCAGACAAAAATGGAGATGGGAATCTGAGCATTGGAGAGGTTTTACAGCTGCTTCACAAGCTCAACGTGAACCTTCCAAAGCAGAAAGTCAGAGAAATGTTTCAGGTACATTATATACATCTAAAAATACAACAAGAAGGAGACACAGTATACTCTACCAGTTTCATTGTGTTTCTATCTTTTATGCTTACCAAGGCTAAATTGGTTCGATCAAAAATACAGTTAAAAACAGCAATATAAAATAATTTAGAAAATGTGAATATATTTTAAATTATAATTTATTCCTGTGATGGCAAAGATGAGCTTTCAGCATCATTACTCCAGTCTTCAGTGTCACATGATCCTTCAGAAATCATTCTAATATGATGATCTGGTATACTCCTTATTATCAATGTTGAAAACAGTCGTGATGCCTAATATTTCTGTGAAAACCATGATACATTTTTAGGATTCTTTTATTACTCTCCTAGCTGCTGTTTTAGAAAAGTCTTACACTACTTTGTGTTATTTCTGTATAGTTGATGTAAAAGTTGCCACATTATATTGGTTTAAAACACTTACAGAGTGCTGTTACGCTCGGTGAGTATGTAACATATGGTTCACTCTGAACAGATGGCGTTGTCTGAAACTGGTTGAGGTCTTAACTCGAGAGCCTCTAATCCTTAACGGAGACATATTTCTACTGCAACCAATGCCATAACACTACTTTCACTTAAAAGTACAAACAAAAAAATAGATATCTATTTAGGAAGAATATTAAGTAACAGTAGAGATTCAAATTCATGAACATTCCATCAATGTAAGTCTATGGGATCTTTTTGCCCACTTTTTCATCCGTTGTGCAAATGGATTGCACACCTCTCCTCAGTAAGCCGGTTGATTTGACACCTCATTCATGGGTCTACGACAAATGTGTAAGATTATATTTCACAAATTATTTCATTAAAAAAAAAATGGAAAAACTTTGTGCATTCACAGGAGGCTGACACTGATGAAAACCAGGGGTCACTGACATTTGAGGAATTCTGTACTTTTTACAAGCTGATCTCGACACGCCGAGATCTTTACTTACTAATGATCACCTACAGCAACCACAAAGAGCACATGGACCTAAACGACCTCCAACACTTCTTGGAAAATGAGCAAAAGGCTGGTGTGATTCATTTTGCATATCTTCACATAGTTATTTGTTAATTATGTTGCTCTTTTGATGGACTTGAACCATCATATTTGTAATTGGTATATGTTGTTTTTTTCCTAGATGGTAGATGTGACCAAAGACTACTGCAAGATGATCATCAACCAGTTTGAGCCATGTTCTGAAAACCAAACACATATGGTGCTGGGTATTGATGGTGAGAGACTTTCTTTGCTTCATCTTTTTATGGCTGTTGTATCATCGGATGTTTACCACATTTATCTTGCTTCCTAAGGTTTCACCAACTACATGCGTAGCCCTGCAGGGGACATCTTCAACCCAGAACACTATCAAGTAAATCAGGACATGACACAGCCGTTGACAAACTACTACATTGCATCATCTCACAACACCTACCTGACTGGAGATCAGCTGCTGTCTCAGTCTCGGGTTGATATGTATGCGTATGTGCTTCAGGCAGGCTGTCGCTGTGTGGAAGGTAGAAACGCTTCTCTCAGCCTATACTGTGAATCAAAGTAGATGTCTTCTTGGATAAAGTGTTGATCAAATGAAAATACATTGCAATGAGGTTTTTACAATCATTAAACAAAATGTTATCCTTCAAATGACGCAGTTTTTCTCTGCCTCTCCAGTTGACTGCTGGGATGGTCCTGATGGGGAACCCATTGTGCATCATGGGTACACACTTACCTCAAAAATCCTCTTTAAAGATGTTGTTGAGACAATCAACAAATATGCATTTGCCAAAACACAGTAAGTGGCATTTTTAATAGTTTTCATGAATTTTATCAATTAATAATAAATAAAAATTAATGATAATAGTAATGATAATAGTAAAAAAATAAAGAAATGCTATTTATTTAACATTCATTTTATTATATATATATATATATTATATATATATAATATAATAACTAATTCTTCCACTGTCAGATATCCAGTGATCCTTTCTATAGAGAACCACTGCACTGTGCCTCAGCAGAAGAAAATGGCTCAGTATCTCCTGGAAGTGCTGCAGGACAAGCTGGACCTGTCAAATATAAATATGAATGAGTCCAGGCGTCTGCCATCTCCAGAGGTTTTAAAGGGGAAAGTGCTTGTCAAGGTGAGGTAATATATTACCCTTGTCATGGAAAACATTAAGTAAAGTTGGAAGTAGAATTTTCTTGAAGTCATGGAAATGAAACTGACACTGCGGTGCTTTCCAGGGAAAGAAGCTGCCAGCAAACATTGATGCTGATGCAGAGGAGGGAGATGTGTCTGATGAAGACAGCGGTGAAGAGGATGAGGAGGAAGAGGAGCCAATGAATGGAGATGTGAGATGCTTTTTCCTTTTTTCTACATTAGAATAATTGGACTGTTTCCTGTCTGGCGTGTTTAACTAAAAGCTGCTGTGTTTTGGAGTACAGACCACAGGAGCACCGGAGATGGGCGAAGAATCAAAGAAACGCTCACAGAGGTTGTTCATGGACAGCTTCAGGCGCAAGGTCTGCAAGGACTTTGCACTAGACACGTTATATTTCCAGAGAAATATCACAAAAGCAGCATTATACTAGTGTTACAGTGTTCCGTATTCTGTGTTGCAGAAGAAAAAACGGGTCAAGTTAAAAAAGAAGCCCATGCTGAATGACTCTGATAATGAGCAGGAAATTCCAAGCAGTAATGATAAACAGGTCATCAACTATGGCAAGTGAGTATTTCAGGAGATACAGTTTGATGTTGAATTTACTGTGAACTGTAAAATATTCAGTTTAATTTACAGTGAAGAAAAACTGGCATCTGAGGTTGCCAGAAAGTCACAGTTAAAAAAAATTAAAAAATAAATACTGACAAGATGGTATTTTGGTGCCTAAATATTCATGACTGTATATTTTAATAGTTCAATAGATGTTAATTAAATTAATTATAACATAACTCCCTAATCTACATCACTGCTCAATAAAATAAGAGATTAGCTAAAAATTTATTAAATCTAATCACATATAGAATTCTGGAAACGTAAATGCTGTATTTTTTATTAGAAAATAAAATGGAAATATTTAACCATAAAAAAAGAAGAAAGCTTGTTACTTGAAAAACAATTAACTGAGATAAAATATATACAAAAAATCTAAACTTATTTTATTTCAGGCCTTTGTGGTAAGTCTCCATTTATAAAATTTGTTAACATAAGCTAATAATTGATTGTTTTATTAAACATAATATAATTTTTTTTCACTTAGGCATAGTATTATTGTAGCATTCTTACAAACACAATTTTTAAAGTGGCATCTAATTCTGTCCAGACTAATGATAGTCCGTGTTTTATGCAAATTTTCTTCAGACGGAGGAAAACAATGAGACTTTCTCGTGCCCTCTCTGATCTGGTCAAATACACAAAGTCAGTGCGAGTTCATGATATAGAAACTCAAGGTAAGACACATTTGAATGCAGTTGCAACCTCAATAATATCCACATAAGTAATAGAGCAGAAACTATAAAAGTGTTCTTGATGTTTATGTCTAAATAAACTGCATGTGTGTTGCAGCATACGTGTGCAGCTGGCAAGTGTCCTCCTTAAACGAAAGCCTAACGAACCAGATTCTACAGCTAAAGCCTGCTCAGTTAGTTCGCTTTAACCAACGACAGCTCTTACGAGTCTACCCTTCCAACTACCGTGTTGATTCTAGCAACTTCAATCCTCAGCCTTTTTGGAATGCAGGATGTCATTTAGGTATGAATTAGCTTTTTTTCTTTGATTTACAATGAATAATTTCCTTTCTAATTATCATTGAATCCTGTTGTTTTTTATTAATGATGAAACAGCGAGGACTTTGATTTGAACAGCAATGAATCCTTGCTGTGGCTGATGGCTTTCTCTTTTTTTCTATAAATCAGTTGCGCCATGCATTTGTTTGAAATGTTGTTTCATCTTTCCAGTCGCTCTCAACTATCAAACAGAAGGCCGTATGCTACAGCTGAACAGGGCAAAATTTGCAGTGAATGGGAACTGCGGCTATGTACTAAAGCCAAAATGCATGTGTAAAGGTAAGTTGGTGCCTCTAGAGTACAGTCAACAAAAAAAAAGTGACACATTTCTTTGATGCATTTTATTTATTGTTTTCTTTGAAAGGCAATTTTCACCACACATAATTATTGTCCTCAGGTGCCTTTAATCCTATGCTGGAAGACCCTTTGCCAGGACACAGGAAATCTCAGCTAGTTCTCAAGATAATTAGTGGCCAGCAGCTACCGAAGCCAAAAGACTCCATGTTAGGGGACAGAGGAGAGGTGAGTTCACTCATACTGAAAAGAAAAGGAAATAATCATATGTAACAAACTGTCTGAGATTAAATGTTTTGTTGTCCAGATCATAGATCCCTTTGTGGAAGTGGAGATTATCGGATTGCCTGTTGATTGCAATAAACAGCAGACAAGAGTAGTGGATGACAACGGTAAGTACAAATCTGGATTGAGCAAACAAAACTTGGTATTACTTTAATTGGAACTTATAAGCGTTAGATGCAATTGAAGGTGGAGAGAGAGAGCACTGTACATTCACTCCTCCCATCTACAATTCCTGCCGGCCTGAGACTCGAACTCACAACCTTTGGACTAGTAGTCCAAATCTCTAACCATTAGGCCACGATTTCCCATATATATGTGTGTGTGTGTCTGCCTGTCTGTGTGTGTTATGGCTTACAAAAATCATTCATTTCACAAACATATTTTAGTATAGTGCAGCCAAATGTAACACATTGCCAATGTTTTAATGCTACATGAACAGGTTTTAACCCCATGTGGGAGGAGACCCTAGTGTATACGCTGCACATGCCTCAGATTGCCTTAGTACGCTTCATGGTTTGGGACCATGATCCAATTGGACGAGACTTCATTGGACAGAGAACCATAGCATTTAAAAGCATGATGCCAGGTAAATAACCATTTGGTGACATGCATTATATAATTTTCAATAGTTTAGTCAGTCAGCCTTATATTATTTCCTTGCTCCGCAGGCTATCGACATGTCTATTTAGAAGGTATGGAAGAAGCATCTATCTTTGTCCATGTTGCCATTAATGACATCACAGGAAAGGTAACTATTATTCGATTTTTCGTTAATCTATCTTTGTCAGTGTTTAGAAGTTTCGACTGTTAATCGCCATTTTAATATTATAAAATTGTTCTGACGATATATTTATCACCAGGTCAAATCAAGCAATGCAGTAAAGCAGCTAATCCAGAAAAACCTTATGCAGACCTCTGCAGATGGCACAAGGACATCTTTTGGTCCAATCTTCCTGCGCAAAGGTAGAAAGAACCAAACAAAAGTGGTGAAGGGCTCAGCCGACTGCTACACCAAAGAAGACTTTCTAAACAGACGTTACAGTGACGACGTGAGCTCGAAAGGCAGCAGGAGCACCTCCCAGTCTGCATCTTTACTCAGAGGAGCTCAAAGTGAACCCCTGAGAAGGGCACATAAGGTCTGTTTTCAGGAGCCAGAAGGATCTCGTGAGGCACGGCGCCACCTGTCCTCCATCACATGCTCGGGTGGAGCAGGAGTGGCTATGGACTACACCAACTTAGCATTTGATTCAAAAGACAGTTCACACTTGGAAATTCAGACCTCTGTGGTTCAATCACACCTCCAGGATACCAGAGAGTTGACTGTTCCAAAAAGAAATAAACCGGAGTGTGAGTTTACGAACGTAGCAGTGTCTAAGATGAAGGTTCCCACTTCTACACTGAATAATCAGCCCCTGTCCAAGCAGATCTCAGGTGTTAAATCTGTCATTAAGGCTTCAGAGCAGGAAGCTGAGATGTATGAACCTCAAGAAGAGTGTGAACCCTTAAATTTCCATCCAATACCTGATGGTATACTAGATCCTTCCAGTGGAACGTTAAACACCAGAAACATGGTGCTCAGGAATAAATTTGGACGTTCTTTAGATGCTAGACTTAATCCTGAGTGGCAGACATGGTCAATCCCGGCAACCCCTGCGCTGAGCAGACGCATGAATGACCCAGACACAACGTCTTCCAAAGATTCACCATTTATAGGACGCAGATCACGAAGCGTCCCAAGACGCCATCCACCCTTGGCACCGAACACACCCCATCACATTAGGAAAGACTTCCTCAACCAGTTTCCTCTGCCTCAGTGCAGTTACTCTGCAACAAAAAACCCTGTTCCTAATAATCACAACCTCACAGAGAGCGAATCAAGCAGCCGAAGTAGTTTGGACAGCCTTGACCTGAGTACTCTGCCGTCTCGTTTCCCTGAGAACCAGCAGCAGTCGATGGGCACACTGCAGAGGGAAATGAATGCCCTGTTTGAGCAGAAAATGAGTGAGATTCGCTGCCATTCACCACTGTTTTTCAGAGATGAGACATAAGGCCCAAACAGTGCCTTTTCTAAATTATACATTATGCTAAATTAATGCTCTTTTCATGCTGGTTGAAATGACTAGAACTTGAGTAAAACAAAAATAGGCTTTTCTATTTGACCTTCCAAGAGATCTCACTCATTTTCATTTATGGTGCATTTTTAATATATTTTTTTGATTCATCACCAGCACTGTAAAAAAAAGAGAAGAAAAGCAATTACAAAAATTCAAATTTGTTATTTGTACAAGTATTATCTTGTTTAAATCTTACTTAACATCTTATGCTATCTGGACCTTTGGGGGGGGGGTTGTTTTTTTTCATTTGGAAGCAGCAATTCACAGTTTAAAACTAAACTAAACATATGTTTCTACTCATCTTTGTCAAAAAAATGCAATCACACTTTGGTGTTTAATCGGATTTATTAATTCATTAATATACATGGTGCCAGAATGCATACCTCTTTTGTGATAGTAAGAGGTGTATGTTTTATTCATTCCATTTATTCATTTTTACTTGTACTTTTTTTGTACTTGTTCTTGTTTTGAATTTGTTACAAACAGTTCCTCTGGTGTACAGAATTTAACAAACATAAAATCTAATTTCCTTTCCACTTGTCCTCAATCTTTGTCCTTTGTTAACAAAATAGATTCTATATTTAACATTTTGATTCATAATTCTGGTCTAAAGAAGGTTCTATATTGTTTCAAGATTGAATACATTAGAACAATCTTATACAAACTGCATGATATTTTGCTGAAAGAAAAAAAAAAGTGTCTCATTGCAACAGCTTTACTGAACAAACAGGCAGCTTGATTTAAATGTAAAATGTTTTTTATTATTATTATTAAATTATTAAATTAAATTATTCAATTTTGTATACAAATAGGGAAGAGCAGGGTGATTTGGGCATGTGGGGAAGTTGAGCCACCCCTTGTTTCTAGACAACCTTAAACAACCTTAAACAAAATTGGTGATATATATGGAGAATTGTCCATTTTACTCACCCTGTGATAGAGAGAGGTCCATGCAATAATTGCTACATTTATGTTTAAAAAAAACAAAAAAAACTTTTTTGCTGTTCAAAGTGATTTGTTTATGTTCAAGGATTCAATTACAGACAGTTACAGACAAATCTAAAAGAATATATTGTGTTTGCACTTTAATAAGTTATTATATGAGACTGTACTTTAAGCATGATGTTAGCGCTAAACTGCAGGACAAGTTGGTTAAAATGATTAGAGTGGGGTAATTTGAGCCAAAAGTCATGGGGTAAGTTGAGCCATTGGCTCACCACTTCTTATGATTAAAAAGTATTATTTTACTGTACTTCTATGTAATAATTCATTAATTTTAGACAAAAAAATGTTGATGTTGTTCTTTGTTTTGAACTTGATATTATTTAGAAAAAAATTGAAATAGACCTTGCTTATGAAAATTGGCCATTTGAGTTTTTTTGCAACATTTTTAAGTGGGATGTTGAGAAATATTAGCCTGGTCAATTGCAATTTATTTATTCAATTGAAACTTTATTTTGTTCTTACATTTTTAAATAATTCAAAAAATGCCTTCATAGTTGTGAACTGTATCTTTAAATAAAAATGTTAAGAAGTCATCCATCCATCCATCCATCCAATCCATTCCATTCCATTCCATTATCCAAACCTCTTTGTCCTTATTAGGGTCACGGGGAGCTGGAGCCTAACTCACCGTAATAAAAAACTGGCTCAACTCACCCCACTCTCCCCATATGAAAATTAGTACATCTTATCTAAATCAGCTGAAATATTAAATGTTAAAGAATATATAATTATCTAACTTGGGAAATAGTAATAATACCTAGCACCAGATAATGTTCAGACCTATGAACAGTAAAGTCATTGTGCTATGTAAGACTTGCATATTACATTAATGTTGCTGAGCATTTTAGGTTTCCTGGTCTCCCTTTGTCTTGGTCATTCTCAAACGCTGGCTCAATTCCTGAGTCAAAACTGCGCAGCAGGATTTCTGTACGGATGAGAACAGATTTATTTTCACCTTACTGTATTATAATGAACAAAAACACATACCAACACGTGCTGCTGTACAGCTGAAATCTGTGCTTAAGTTTTACAAGTGTGCTTGTGTGTGTGTGTGTGTATTACTTGCCTTCTGCTCCCCTGCAGTGCTGCGAGACTTTGAGGTGAGTTCAAACAAGGAGAGCAGTACTCCAATCCCAAGGCCTATAGCCAGAACCAGGAAGATGCCCTTCATGCTATGTGCCCTCAGAGACGAGCCTTTGGCACTATCCGGTATACAGCTGCTGGCCCACCATTTAGTGCGCAGGTACGCTAGCTCCCCAGCCTCACTCAGCTGCAGGATGGCCACACTCAGGTTCTTCAGAATGGGAGATCCTGTTCCAAAACCGTGGCATTAAAACCATTCCACAAACATACCACTGCAAACAGCTCAAAACTGTTCTAAACAAATATGTGGATTTTGTTGTGAGAAACTACAGGGGATAGATTTTTTTCACTGGAGGAAGTGTTGATGTGGATTATGGACTAGTATTTTGTCTAGAAGTCATGGTTAAGTTAAAATGCCTTGATGGATTTGTTTTTACAAACACGCAGCTTCTCACTTTACAATGCATTAATGGTTGGACTGGAGCCTCGTGGATTACTTGTAGATTATTCAGATAGTGTTTTTTTTTCAGCTGTTTGAATTCCCGTTCTGACGGCACCCATTCACTGCAGAGGATCTATCGATAAGCAAGTGATGTTGCGTTAAATTTCTACAAATCTATTTAGAAGAATGAGTAAACTTTAACCTAATTGGCATTTTTAAAATAAACTATAGCTTTAATTGTATATAATTTTAAACACTTTTGGGGAACTTTTTTTTTTTGTTGACAAATTTAACTCAAATTGTATTAAATTTCACAATGAAACAGCAAGTAAATTCTTTCTCAATTTTGAGAAATCTTTATTTACAACAATTTTTAATTTACATTTTTTTTAAAAACCTGCTTAAATATGTTTGCCTCACCAAGAGGAGTTACAATGCTGTAACCTCTCATCCCGATGACCTCATGCGCCCGGACCAGTTCACAATGTCGTGCCACAGCTAAGTCCAAGGACACTGACTCTCCAATAAAAGCATAGTTTCCTTCCTTTGCTCTCTGGACACCCTCATCCATGGAGGACACAAAACTCTTTCTCCGCTCCATGTGCTCATAGATGCGACGGTAAGATGGGTTATTCGAGTTCTGCGCAAAAAGACAACAGGTTAGGAAATCTTTTCTGTAACATCTGGCAGGAATGAATCTGAGTAATCAGAAGAATGTGCATATAATTCATGTGATTCGACCTTAAAGAAGGCGAGGGTGGAGGAGCCAGCAAGTGTTCCATATTCTATTACATCCTGATTAGCCAAGTCCTCAAAACCTTTAATCATGAGCGGTGCAGAGTCAGACCCCTGAGAGGAACTGAGGCTGGAAAAATAACAGGCCAGGAGCACGACGGCAAACAACCACCAGGTACAACTGATAACCCTTCCTGACACAGCTTTAGGGTGAGGGCCTGCACCTGCAGAAAGCAAAACAAATTAGAGGAAAAGATGTTAACCTTTCATTATCAAAGACAGGAAAAATGATATACCAGTGAAATATATCTGACTATACTGGAAAAAACATTATAGGGCTGCATATACCTATGCACAGTTTTTAAAGACTGTCCGATCAAAGGATATAAGTATATTATTGGTTATATCTTTTGATATGTAGGAGGTGCAGGCATGAAATTTTGCAGACTCTATAAGGATATGGCAGCAAGGACATTCTCCAAGTTTTGTTTTCTTACACCAAATCATCTCTAAAATAGAGCTTCACTTCCTGTTTGGCGTCTTCACCAGCAAATTTGTTAATGCACTACTTTGAAAAAATTAAATGCTGCTAGCTAGACTATTTTCTGTTTATGGACAGCAGTGTTATTATCATTAAAAAAATTGTTAGTTTAAATAAAGCTGAAATAAAATAATTATTAGATGAAAAACACACTAACTGAAAATCAGAAAAATTGTGTCTCGGCAACTAAATAAAATAAGTTTAATTTGAAGCACTAAAATTACTAAAATAGCTAAAAAAGAATACAAAATACAAATAAACCTAAATAGTTTTATAAAACAAACTAAAACAAAAGGTCTGAAAAGCTAAAATAAAGCTCAAATAATATAAATATTAGATATAAATAATATATATCTTTAAATTTAATTTGAAGCATCTGGAAATAAATATTACTAAAACTGAAATAAAAATAAATTAAGCCTAAACAGTATTATTATTACAAATTAATATTAATAAAAAATAATAAAACCATTATAAAATCAAATAACAAAATTAAAATGAAAACAGAAAAAATAAAAACAAATGCTAATTCATAATATTAATAAAAACGATATAATAGTATATAAATACTACTAAATTAACATTGACAGAAATATCATTATTGTATATAAAACTTCCATTGTGCACCAATAAGGTTATGCAAAACAACTTTTAACATGCACAAAAAAAATTGAGTAGGTGATAACTGTTAGGCTTGATCTGAAATAATTTTGGTGAAGATTCCACAGATGTTGCCAGAACAGTAAGTAAACCAGATCAAAATGACCATAAAATATATGGTGCATGGACACTGGAAAGATGATCAAATATTTTCTGCATTCAAAGGACCAGGACTTTGGGGTTTTCAGTGCATGACCCATAAAAACTGCTATAACATTCATTTCGATGATTACCCTGCAGACTTAAGGCTCCCGCAGCATACCACAAACTGTGGAGAAGAGTGAAGCGATTTGGCTCCGTCTCAGGTTGACTCCATTCACATGGACTCAACCTTGATACAAAAAGACAAACGCAGAATTGAGTTTCAGAACTCTATTCAGAAACCATCCTGGAAAACATGACAGCAGTGCAGTACAGCATGAGTAAGGGCTCTTGTACTATGTGTCTCTGGTGTTCTCCTCCTTTCTCTGACCTTCCCACAAT
Source organism: Carassius gibelio (assembly GCF_023724105.1). Classification (NCBI taxonomy): domain Eukaryota; kingdom Metazoa; phylum Chordata; class Actinopteri; order Cypriniformes; family Cyprinidae; genus Carassius; species Carassius gibelio. The sequence continues at coordinate 10,517,816 of NC_068381.1, forward strand.
GCAGATGCAGACTGCAGTCACAAAGTATGCAATCAGGATGCCCAACCAGGTCTCCCCAGAGAAGGGGGAGAGGAAGTAAAAAAACCCGGCCTCTTCAGAAACGATATCTTTGCGGAGGAGGATACTGATTCCGGTCTGCATGTAAGGTTTTGTCATTCCCACAGCCTTCTCCCGGGCAGCAGTGAGAGTGAGGGGAGCCACGGCGAGATCAGCTTCCTGTGAACAAAACACGTGAAAGGTTTGACGCTATAGGAAGTATTAATATCACTGAGCTGCTTTTTGATTTATATGCATCAGTGCAATCCCAGTACTATTGTCTATTCTGTAAAGCACATCACATACCCCTCTAACAACCTCCCCAATCATTCCATTCCAGTTTCCACCTTCATCCTGTCGGCCGTACGCTCCATCCTTTACCAGGTGAACTTTATATTTGAAACCCAGCTTCTTCGCCAGCTCAGCGAGCAGATCCATACAGTAGCCTTCCAACTGCGAGCCCTTGCTCATTGTGTAGGGGTCTTGCTGAAATTAAAAAGTTTAAGTTGTTAATATAATCTAAAATTATATATTCATATAAATATTTGCTGTTATTTATATTATTGCTAATATTAATTATATATAAAAAAACTAATATTTCATACTTTTTAACTTATTTTTAACCTTACCTTTATGGTGGTAATTATCAGCTCTTGCCTTGCTGAAAATGATAATAAAATCTGATTAATATAATTATTATGAATATACATTTATATACAGTATTGTTCAAAAGGTTGGGTTGTAAGATTTTTTTTTAAAAGAGGTATCTTATGTGCTCACCAAAGCTGCAATTATTTGATAAAAATTATATGAAATGGTTATCATTTAAAATAACTGGTTTCAATTTGAATATATATATATATAACATTTTTCGAAATATCAATATTGACAACTGTCGTGTTGCTTAATATTTTTATGCAAACAGTTATACATGGTGAATAGAACGCAATTCATTTCAATTCTATTTCCTTGCTGAAAACAATTCATTTCTTTTTCTAAAATTCTAACTTTTCAATGGAAGTGTAGATAATACTAAGATCTCATCATAGGACCCTGTTCATAACGTCAATAAGAATTTCAGTTAAAACAAAAGGTTGAATGAAATGGATTGAAGTCGATACTACTGTCCTACTGAGTAAACACATTTGAAAGCCTCAGATCTGTTCAAGAGTGTGTTTGTTCAAAAGTGACCTCAAGTTGACACAGAGAGACGTGGCCAAGATTTCAGTGGCTCCTCTATTGATCTGCCAAATCAGTTCTCTGGCTGGGAGTCTCGTTTCCTGCTGCATTTGAGTCACAAATAGATCCATCTTAAAGTAGCCAGAGTCATCAGAGAACCTTTTGTTTGGCAGCAATCTTTAGCGAAAAAGCCCCATCCTCGATCAGTCTGCGAATCTCTGGGAGATGATGAGTGAATGGCACGGCTGCGTCCGGGTTTCCGGAACCCGCAACGTTTGACTGTGTTTTTATTCTTTCTTAGAAAAACAATCTCATTGCAGGCCTGAACTGTGACTAATTGGAGTTACTGTTTTTTCTTCCACTTGATCACGAAGGCCTGGTAAGGGCAGTCAAAGAGTATCTGAAGCTAAAGTTCGGCGAAGCCCTCAGGACTCCATCAGCACCATAAAGTGATGTTGACACTCATCAGCTCCTCCTATTGAATTTATGACAGACACAGAGGGTTCTCGACATGCTGTCATAGCTTGGCTTGTCTTAAACACTGTTCTGCTTGTTCAAGGCTTTGAATTGATTTATAACTATTTTTGAGAAGGTTTCAGCTGGCTGACGTCCTCTCTGTCAGAATGGGGATTGAAGTGTGCCAAGCAGGATGTGGTCACTATCTTTGATGATGTGCCCAGCTGACTGTTCAGCCATTTATCATATGACAGGCCTGTGAAATTCAAGAACTTCATGCGGCGAGGACAAGACAAGTTGGCACAGATTTCATCATAGCTGCTGTTTATGAATTTACATGGGATGCTGTAAAAGTAATGCCTTTACTGTATTCCTTGCAGAAACAGAACTGATTCTATATAAGAGATAAAATGATTTGCTGCGTGATGCCATTACATCATAACAATTTCACATGAGACAAAAACACAGTAACTGCAGAACACAAGAATATTTATCTTTTACGTTACATTATATCAACTTTAGAAATACCTGCTATGCAGACCTCTGTGCCCAGCAGCAATACTACGCATAAAGAGACAATTCCCAACATGTTGCTGATTCTGACCTGCAAGCCAAACAATCGGACTGTTTATATTTTAACACATTTTTAAACATTTATGGATTACAATATTTATATGTATTTACATAAAAAGGTCTTATTACACTTACAATAGTAAATGTAATATTAAATTATGTATGGTCTATTTAATACAACTCATCTTTCTACAGACTATTTAGTATTAATAAATGTAATAAGTGGTCAGCATGTCCTTTAAATTATATATATGTGTGTGTGTGCATTTTAAAATGTAAAATCATATAATATGCATATATAAATATACATAACATGTACAATCACATTTTATATGACTTCTTTATATTTTGTTGAAGTTACTGACAGTACTAATACTACCATATGACCACCAATGTATTTTCAGAGCTTCCAACATTCTTCAAATCAGACGGACACTACTGACTTTATAAGCATCTATCAATCAAACAGCAACCCCACAGTCTCACACTTACCATTATGTCTGCTGTGAAATTTCACTGCTGTGGCTGAACTGACACTGATGCCGATCAAGAAAGTGCTGTGCTTTGCAATAATGAATTAGAGGGTTCTCCCTAAAGGCTTGGGAAAAGCCAATGGGTTTTGGGGGGTGGAGAAAGTCATCCTAACGCTTATTATGAAACGTGGGTTGATTGTTCTGGAGCAGGATGAATTCTGGATCTGACATAGGCCTACTTTCAGAATATGTTAGATAGAGACGATATCGAAAATTACATTTGTGTCTAATTTTAGTGTTTTAGGTCAGTATGGCCTAATATTGAACATGTTAACTGGCGTGACCTCTAACAGTGTATGTGGGAAAAATGATAACGCATAGCATAAAGTAAACAAAGATCACATATACAGTACATTAATAGATGGTCTTCAAATTCTGATGAAAAAAGAAAATATTAATTAATCTCAGATTGTTTAAAAAAAAATAATGACAAAATAAAATAGCAATGCTATTAATAATATGGACAAAAACACACACACACACAAATCACTTACAGTACCATTAAAAGATGGTCTTTATATTCAAAGGAAAATAGAAAGCGAAAATATGTTTAAAACATAATGATAGCGAGCGAATGGATGCTGAGGATAGTAGTAATAACAACAATACTAATATTATTATTTACCCTTTCATGCATGAATTATGATAACCTCAGTCAGGATTTTTATTGCTCTTAGGGCATGAAAGACTATACATTTCTTTTACAAATGTTTCAAAGAGATCTTCAGATGTCCACTTGAGTGGACAGCATGCGGTTATGGTTTAAACTGAAGATATAATATATTAAATATAAGACAATAATCAAACAGATAAAATATGTGAATTTAACAAACTAATCAATACAATTATATCAAATCATGTGAAAACGATAAAATATATACAAAAAATATATATGAAAAATATTGCAAAGGCTTCATACAAATTCATACAAGTTGCACTTCACGTATCTTTGATATTAGAACATGAGGACATGATTCCATCGGAATTCTCTACAGCCTGTCAAGGTACAACTGTGGAAACCACTCAGATGCTCCCTCCAGTGCACCAGAGTATGGATATTTACCCCTATTAGCTGATAATTCTGATTATGTTCAAAATGGACATGCACATTTCTATCATAGCCCTCCTCTGAGAAAACCTAGTGATACGTTTTTTCAGTCTTATCTGAAATGATCAGTGTTGGGGGTAATGCATTACAAGTAACATGCATAATACATTCAGATTACTTTTTTGATGTTACAAGTAAAGTAATGTGTTACAAGTAACATGCATTAACTAATCAGATTACTTTTTGATCTAACAAGTAATTAACTACAAGTAATGTGCATTACCTAATCAGATTAATTTTTGATGTAACAAGTAAAGAAACACATTACAAGTAACATGCATTACGTAATCAGATTACTTTTGATGTTATGAGTAAAGAAACGCATTACAATAACGCACATTACATAATCAGATTACTTTTTGATGTTATGAGTAAAGAAACGCATTACAATAACGCACATTACATAATCAGATTACTTTTTGATGTTATGAGTAAGGAAACGCATTACAAGTAACATGCATTGCGTAATCAGATTACTTTTTGATGTTATGAGTAAAAAAACGCATTACAATGATGCGCATTATGAAATCAGATTACTTTTTGATCTAACGAGTAATGCACTACAAGTGTCATACATTATGTAATTACATAACTTTTTTTGATGTCAATGAAAATTACATTCTAATAATAACATGTATTTACAGTAGATTAAGTTTTAAGTTTCAAAAACAATATTCACATTATAATTATGAATTGTAGCTGAAATATATCAATTGATGCATGACGTCCACTTCAGTGGACATGTGATTAATCAGAGTTTTCTGTCAATCTAAATTCAAAACTTGGAAAATTTTACTGTGATATGACTCATTAGATATTGCTTGATGCTGCAATATATATTTTTTTTTTTTACCTACAAGAGTCTCCTAGGATAGAAGGAATGGGTAGATATTCTGGAGCAACTTGGCATGTCTGACTGACCAGAGGCCATCTTGGTTTGGAAGGGGGAAAATTTTTAAACACAACAGCTTGCCACTTGGTTGCAATTTATAGGATGATGCACCAGGGTCCAATGAAGAGGCTGATGTGCAACTTTGCCATAAAAACCCGTGCAAATTCAAGAAAATGCTTTTTTAATAGCTGTCCACTGTAGTGACCAATATGCGTGAAAGGGTTAATAATAATGATAATAATAATCGTATTATTGTTATTAGCTATTATGTCAACTATAGTCGAGAAATCGTGTTTTTCCCCACAATAAACCATACAATCCACGGGCGTTTTATGTAGCTTGTGAACAGAGTGTCTGCGCGCAAACAGAATAGGGAAGTCTGTGTTGTTTTTCTCCTCGCTCTCAGTCTCTACTGGCTTCAGATCGACTCCACGGCCTCGCGATGAGCCTTTCGACCAATGACAGAGCAGTGCGCACGCTGCGCGCGCCAATTGCAAACACAACGCCGAGAATTCGCCTTTTTTTCTAAAGGGGCGTATTTTTCTTGCCAATTTAATTACAAACCAACATTCAATGCACACGATACACTCTGCAATAATGTCAGGCGCCTATTTGAAACACTCGAGTACCGTGTCAAAGTGATAGTGTTGTGTAAACACCCGGGATACTTGTTTAGAAAGGTTTTTGTGGGAGGTCTCATCAATGGAGGGTTGAGGAAGCCCGTCTTGCTACAGAAGAGGACGCTGTCGCTTCCCGGACCTGGATATGACCGGCATTCTCTTTCGTTTCGAGCGATCGATAAAACAGTAAGTTTGTTGATTTATTTGCAATGCTTTCTGAAAAGTGTAGCGTCGCAGGGGCAGACAGCGCTGCGGTTGCCTGCTTGCACTCTCTAAATATGGCTCCAAATCTGAAAGGCGCTTATTTACTAGCTGCTTTGCTGACTGTACACGGCGATTTATTGCATTCAAAGGCTTTTTCTCTGCAGATACGCACACGGCATGCAAACTTGGAGATAGCTATAGCGTCAAATGCAACTTTCTGTCGTTTGGTTGATCAAGTCTAAATAGAACATATTTAACCGTCAGAGTTTGTTATCGGGAAAACAATCAAAGTTGAGACTGTCCATCAGCTCTGCTAAAATGGCTGACTCGTCTGTCTCGCTTCAGGATCTATGTTCAGGATTGGTATTTAGCGCTCTGCAACCGAACTACGTCAACTGGGGCGAGAAAACACTGAAGGTCTGCCCGGTGATTGGCTCGAGCTATTCACGTGATATGTGCGAAGCACCCTATTGGTTCGCCTGATATATATTAATATTTAATGTTTCAAATGGAGTGACATGCATGCTGTAAATCATCTCGGTTACGTATGTAACCTTGGTTCCCTGAATAGGGAACGAGATGCTGCGGTGACGTCACCACGTATGGGAACACCTCTGGTGTGACGAATGTCTGAAGCCCTATACCATCCCGCCAATCCTATTGGCCAAATGGCGCATAGCACCACCCTGCGCATGCGCGCGCATGATATACCTGGGTGCAGCGCGCCATTTCGCTCAGATTTCATGACTGAAGATGAAGAGTTATCAAGGTACGGAACGGCCCGAACCGCAGCATCTCGTTCCCTATTCAGGGAACCAAGGTTACATACGTAACCGAGATGTTCCCTATCATAGGTCACTTCGATGCTGCGGTGACGTCACCACGTATGGGAACGATATACCAAAACGCCTGACGTACCTGATAACTGAGATCCGAGGAAGCAACTGCTCAAGCGGAGAGAACCCGGGAGCCAGGGGCCATCCTCACATCCAGACTGTAGGATTTGATAAAAGTGCTCGGTGAGGACCATCCTGCCGCAGCACAGATATCATCCATAGAAGAGCCACTGAGAAAAGCTTGAGAAGAAGCTACAGCTCGAGTGGAATGAGCCTTAACCCCTAAGGGCGAAGCGAGTCCGCGCGCCTCATAGGCCAAAGAAATCGCCTCCACCAGCCAATGGGACATGCGCTGTTTTGTAACTGCATGGCCCTTACTTTTATGTCCAAAGCAGACAAACAGCTGGTCAGAACCACGCCAAGGAGCTGTGCGATCCACATAAGTCTTTAAAGCTCTCACAGGGCAAAGACTTAGATCTCCTGACCCGGCCTCGGCAGGTGAAAAAGCTTCCAGAACCACTTGCTGAAAGCGAAAAGGGTTAGATGCGACCTTAGGAACATAGTTAGGCCTGGGCCGCAGCAGCACCTTCACAGAGCCTGGTGCAAATTCCATGCATGAGGGTGAAACAGAAAGAGCCTGTAAATCCCCAACTCTCTTGAGGGAGGATAAAGCCATGAGAAGAAGTGTCTTCAATGTCAGGATTTTATCCGATACGGTCTCCAAGGGCTCAAACGGATGCCCTGATAAACCTAACAACACAATGGATAAATCCCATGAAGGAACTCGCACAGGGCAGAAAGGCCTCAGCCGTCGCGCACCCTGTATGAAACGAGAAACTAATGGATGACGCCCCACAGAGGCACCGCCTATGCATTCGTGGTAAGCTGAAATGGCTGCCACGTAAACCTTTAAAGTGGCTGGTGTAACGCCATCCGAGAAACGCTCCTGGAGGAACTCCAGCACTGAAGCCACTGGGCAGTAAACTGGATCCACATTATGATTACCACACCAGGCTGTAAACAGTCTCCACTTGAAAGCATATAAGCGTCTCGTAGAAGCTGCTCTAGAACTCAATATAGTCTCAGTAGTTTCAGCAGAAAGACCAGGACATACTAACGCACTCCGCTCAGTGGCCACGCCCACAGTTTCCACAGATCTGGCCTCGGGTGCCAAATCAGCCCCTGTGCTTGTGATAATAAATCCTGTCTGATGGGAATCTCCCACGGAGAGCCCGCTAGCAGACTGATCAGATCCGCAAACCACGGCTGCGTGTGCCATCGCGGAGCCACCAGCAGCAGCTGTTCCACTCTGTCCCGGCGTAATCTGCATAATACCGCTGGGATCAAACGAATCGGAGGAAAAGCATACAGACTGGTCTTGGGCCAGCTGTGAGCTAACGCATCCACGCCCAGGGGCGATGGGGAGCGTAGGGAGAACCATAGCGGGCAATGCGTAGTCATGCTCGATGCGAATAAATCCACTTTCGCTTTGCCGAATATCCGCCATAAAAGATCCACCGTCTGGGGGTGTAATCGCCATTCTCCCTGTTCCAGAGCCTGTCTGGATAGCAGATCCGCTCCGAAATTCAATCGTCCGGGGACATGAATGGCCCGGATCGAGAGAAACTTGTCCCGAGACCACAGAAGAACACGCCTCGCCAGCCTGCACAGGGGGCGAGAGCGCAATCCTCCTTGATGGTTCAGATAAGACACAACCGCTGTGTTGTCTGATCTGAGTAGCACATGACGGCCGATCAGCAGATCCGAGAAATACTGGAGAGCCAGAAAAACTGCCAGTAATTCCAGTCTGTTTATATGCCAGCCGCGCTGAGCCGCTGTCCACACTCCGTGGGCTGGTCGCCCTCGACACACAGCTCCCCAACCAGTCAAAGACGCGTCCGTCGTGACAGTCTCTCGGAAAGCATAAATTCCCAATCGAACTCCTGACAGGAGAAATTCGGTTGACATCCAAATTTTCAGCGACATCACACACCGCCGTGTCACCGAAATCGTGCGATGCGGGAGACAACAGGGTGAAATATTCCGCCTTTTCGTCCACCACTGAAAAGGGCGCATTTGAAGCAATCCCAGACGAATCACGGGGGATGCTGCTGCCATTAGACCCAAGAGCCTGAGGCACAATCTCACCGTCACCGTGCGACCCGCTTTGAAGTGCCGCACGCATGACGCAATCGACTGAGCGCGCGGGAGAGAAAGCTTCGCTGTCATCGCGCGAGAGTCCAGATCTATTCCAAGAAAAGTTATCCGTTGAGAGGGAGTTAAAACACTCTTCTTGAAATTTGTTCGTAAGCCCAGGCTGTTTAAATGATTCAGCACAAGATCCCGGTGAGAGTGTGCTTGAGTCCGCGATTGCGCTAGCACCAGCCAATCGTCCAAATAGTTCAACACACGAACGCCCTGGAGCCGCAACGGGGCCAGAGCTGCGTCCATGCACTTTGAGAACGTACGGGGCGCTAAAGCCAAGCCAAAGGGAAGAACGCGGTACTGATACGCTTTGCCCTCTAAAGCGAATCTGAGGAACTTCCTGTGTCTCTTGACGATCTGAATATGGAAATACGCATCCTTCAGATCGATCGTAATAAACCAATCGCTTGGTCGGATCTGAGACAGAATATTTTTCACCGTCAACATCTTGAATTTGCTCGGTCTGAGTGCAAGATTCAGACGGCGTAAATCCAGAATGGGTCGTAACCCGCCGTCTTTTTTCGGTACCACGAAATAACGGCTGTAAAAACCTGTCTCCATCTGAGAGGGGTGTACTTCTTCTATAGCCCCTTTGCTCAGCAGAGCTGACATTTCTTGTCGCAGCACCGCCATTTCCGTAGACTTCACCGTAGTGGGAAGAATTCCGCGGAAAGGAGGCGGGCCTTTCCGAAACTGAATGGTGTATCCGTGACAAACCGTGCGTAACACCCATTGAGGAATGCCGGGCAAGCGTTCCCACGCGGCCCGAAACAATATTAACGGTTTCAAAGCTTCCGCTCCCAGCAACGCCGTCATACGCGTTAAAACGACCGGACACGAAAAACCCGTGGTGTTCGTGCACCGGGGAAGCGTATGCGCCGGAGTCGTTGCGTTCCGTTGAGTATAATCCTGAAACGTGTCCACGGCAGGAATTAGGCCAACAGATGGAACATCGGGCTCTGCCGCTAGCGAAAAAGCGGCGGCTGTGTGAGCCGTCATAAACGGGCCGTTTGAGTAGGGTCCTTGAGTCGTCCCTCGAACTCCGAAAGCAGGATTGCGCAGAGTGTCTGAGGGAGCGTCTGTCATTACAGCTCGATCCAATGTTGCTCGAGGCGCTGTTAGCGGCGAGACAATCAATGTTTGAGCATGGGGACTGCAATGAGAGTGTGGGATGCGCGAAAGCGGTCCGACAGCGCTCTCTAGCGGAGGGCACAGTCCCTGGCAAGCAGCAAAAAGATCAGGAGCTGCTATTCGGCACCCGAGAACGAGAGGCTTTAGCCGTCGAGGTCAGGTTCAAATGCTTACGTTGACGCTGATGCGCCGGAGGAAAAACCCTAGGGCCCCAGTCCTTACGAGGAGGCGCCATGGGTGTAGGTTCCTCTCGAGAGGCTGCTCGCTGGCGGTGAGAGGAGGTTGAGCGAGAACGCGCGGGCGCTTGCCGGCGTTCGACCTCCCTGGGTCTGCGGGGAATCAGCTGGCGGAAAGCGGCTGATTGCTGTTTCGCTGCCCTGAACTTCTCCACTACTGACGTGACAGCCTCACCGAACAATCCATCCCTGGAGACAGGGGCATCCATAAGGAAAGATTTATCCTTCTCCTTAATATCGGTGAGATTAAGCCAGAGGTGGCGCTCAACCGAAATCAAACCGGCCATAGTACGGCCCACTGCACGAGCGGTATGTTTGGTAGCGCGTAGCGCCAAATCCGTAGCTCTACGCAATTCTTTAACTGCCTCCGGTGTGATGCCCTCACCTTCATCCAATTCCTTCAATAACTCCGCCTGGTAGGCCTGAAGGACCGCCATAGAGTGGAGCGACGCAGCCGCCTGACCAGCCGCCATGTAGGATTTACTCACCAAACTAGACGTGACTCGACACGCCTTTGAAGGAAGAAGGGGGCGAGACTTCCAAGCCGCGGCCGAACTAGGCGCAAGGTGTTCGGCGAGAGTCTCTTCCACCGGGGGCATCATAGTATAGCCATGGTTCGCCATATCAGAAACGGTGGCGAAATCCGCGGCCGCGGCGTTAGTAATCCGCGCCGAAAATGGCTGTTTCCAGGACCTCGAAACCTCCTGGTGGAGGTCCGGGAAAAAAAGGCAAAGGCCTCCGGGGCTGTGTAGGTGTCCGACTGGTTAAAAAACGGTCGTCCAGCTTGGAAGAAGGTTGGGCCTCGGCCTTGTCAACCTCCCAGTCTAGCCCCAATTTACCCACCGCACGAGAAACCACATCCAACAGCTCACTGTAGGAGGGGGAAACACGCCTCTCCTGTCCGCTAGGAGGAAGAGGGCTAGTGTCGGTCGCGAAGTCCTCAGACCCCGAGGCCGCGGTGGATAAAACATCGTCGTCATAGCGTCCACAACCGAAGGAGATGGCGGTGCATGCCTCCGGTGTGGGAAGTAAATCCTCATTAGAGAAGACGACGGGCTCAGTATAAGTTTTATTCTGCAGCAGGGTAGGGGAGAGCGAGCGATGTGGAGAATATTCCAGCGCTGCGCTGTCCACAAAATCCATGTCGCACGTGTCACCCCAGGCCCTCGCCTCGTGCGGTGCCTCGGCAGTCGCAGAGGTGACCTGACGGGGGTTAGACTCGAGGGCGACATTAGAGAAAACTTCCACCCTGGAGCGCAGTACTCTGAGCCGCAGGCCATCACAATGGGGACAGGAAGAAAGGCCGCTAAGCGCCGCCTGTGCGTGATGTAAACCAAGACATACTACGCACCTGTCATGAGTGTCCCCCGCCGTGATGTACCTGGTACATGGCTCCTTACATTTTCGAAAGCTCATCGCGTCCGCGAAGAGGAGTTAACACTGCTCGAAGAGATCGCTGGAGAACGCGAGACGATAGGGCACAGATGATTCGCTATTCCTGAAGGAATGAAATCTGAGCGAAATGGCGCGCTGCACCCAGGTATATCATGCGCGCGCATGCGCAGGGTGGTGCTATGCGCCATTTGGCCAATAGGATTGGCGGGATGGTATAGGGCTTCAGACATTCGTCACACCAGAGGTGTTCCCATACGTGGTGACGTCACCGCAGCATCGAAGTGACCTATGATAGGGAACTGTATCTACTCTTTTTTTTTAAGTAAATTATTTTTTGTTTACAATAAATAATTTACTTTTAATTTTTATGTTACAGCAAACACTACAAAGGAGCAGAGTAGCTGGCACATTTTACAGTTAATATTCTATTATGTACAGATGTTAACACGTATAATTGCTAAAACAACTTGAGAAGCTTTGCAGGACTAAGGTTTTTATGTTTTAAGGCAAGACACTACAGGTGAACAGGTGAATGAATTATATCATCAAATGTTTTGCCTCGATAAATCACAGTGCACTGAGACAGTTTTGTATTATACTTGTTATGCTTAAATATGCATATGATGCATTGTCTAATGATACATGCAATAATTTGCATGCATTTCTTTAATGAAAATTAATAAAGCCAGAATTGTTTTTATTTTTGCTGACTTATTAGACTTCAAGGTTTTTAAAGAGGCAATTTTGGATATTTTTTTAATCACTCCATAAATCTGCCAACTGTCAATAGCCTATATATATATAAAAAAAATATGCTAATTATAAATTAACAATGTCTTTAAAAAAAAATAATAATAAAATAAAATTGGAAAGGTTGGTGTATGTACATGCTTCTGAAGTAAGATCAGTTAATCAGGAATAAAACTCAATGTGAGAAATAAAATTATGTAATCTAATTCAAATCTACTGATGCAAAAAGATAAAGTGTAATAGAACAAATAAACACTTAAATGTGTGTTTTGGATGTTTTCTTTTCACTAGTCTGAAAGAATACATGTTCTAGAAGCAAAATGTAGCGATAGTCCAAAACTGACCAGTGCATGAAATGGTTTGGCCTGTACTCTCTTGCCTTAAGTTTTTTCAACAGTATCTGCTCAATATTTGTAAGAAATATTTAATAAACATTTATTTACATTAAGAGGACAACTCCAATGAGGAAGTTAAGAAAACGAGTTGGCCAGTCCAGGGATGGAGGCTTTGGGAGAGGAATGGTCAGAGGAGACAATCTGGGTCAAGTTGGTCCGCCCAGCCAGGTGGACACTTTACTCTGTCCACCTTCTCCATGCAGACTGAACCTCTCTACAGCCAGAGACACACTTACATATGCACAGGCTCAGAAAATGGTGGAGATTGAGCTGGAAGGAAGGCTCCACCGGATCAACATCTGCAACCAGCTCTCTGTCGTAACCGAGGACGAGATGCTGGCTCAGGATCTTACAGAGTGCAACAGTAACAAAGAGAACAGTGAGCAGAGACGGGGAAACAAACGACCCACATCTAAAAGCGAGCGGAAAGATGGCAAACACGCAGCCAAAAAGAGATCAAGCTCTCAGTATGGCTTGCGAAACCAGGTCGCCCATATCCAAACCCCCTTGCCTAAGCCTACGTTTCGTAAGGTGGACACTTTCACGGCTTCAGAGGCTCCTCCTCATCCTGTGGATTATTACCGCTACATGGAGAAGTCGGGTGAGGAGCTGGACAACGAGGCAGAGTATGACATGGATGAGGAGGACATGGCTTGGCTAGAGATGGTCAATCAGAAGCGTGTGTCCGATGGACATGCCTCGGTCCCCCCTGATACATTCGAGTTACTGATTGACCGACTTGAGCGAGAGTCCATTTTGGAGTCCCGGAGCCAGATGCTGTCCCAGAGCACTATTGACGAGGATGCCTACTGTTGCGTTTGCCTCGACGACGAGTGTCTCAACAGCAACGTCATCCTGTTCTGCGACATCTGTAACCTCGCCGTGCACCAGGAATGTTACGGGGTGCCTTACATCCCTGAGGGCCAGTGGCTGTGCAGGCGCTGTCTGCAGTCCCCTTCACGCCCCGTCGATTGTGTCCTCTGTCCGAATCGGGGAGGTGCATTTAAGCAAACCAGCGACGGAAGTTGGACCCACGTCATCTGTGCTATATGGATCCCTGAAGTGTGCTTTGCCAACACCGTGTTCCTGGAGCCCGTGGAGGGAGTGAAGAACATTCCTCTTGCACGATGGAAGCTCACCTGTTACCTCTGCAAACAGAAAGGCAGGGGAGCATCTATCCAGTGTCACAAAGCGAACTGCTACAAGGCATTTCACGTCACTTGTGCCCAGAGAGCCGGTCTCTACATGAAAATAGACCCCGTGCGGGAGACTGGTGCCAATGGCACTACTTTTACTGTGAAGAAGACTGCTTATTGCGAGAATCACTTGCCTCCTGGCAAAGGCACTGAGGGGGATGAAGACAATGGGTTGGTTGGGGGCAGGGGTAACAGAGGTCAAAGGTCATACACATTAGGCCCTCCGCTGCAGCAAAACCAGAATGGGAGGAAAAAAGGTTCAGCCGCACAACAGAAGAAAACAGGGACCTCACGGAAGACAGGAGTGCCGCTTCTGCTGGTGCCGCAGATACCTTCCTTTAGGTAAATGTTTTCGTCTGGTCTTTTGTTTGTTATGTCTGGTCTTTTGATCTTACTTCACTGTAAGCATATAGCAGAACCTTATCTTCAGTCAGTGTGGCAGTGACTTAATTCTAGTGAATGTTAAATTGATCAAAAGTGACAGTAAAGTATTTTACTTTGTAACAATTTCTATTTCAAATAAATGCTGTTTTTTTGTTGTCATCTTCTATACATCAAAGAATGCTGAAAAGTATTACAGTTTCCAGAAAAACCTTAAAATGGCACAACTGTTTTCTACATGGATAATAATAAGAACTGTTTCCTGAGCTCCGTATCAGGACACTGAAAACTAGGGCTGAAAATTCAGCTTTGTCATTGACAGTTATTTTATATTTTAATAATATTTTACAGTATTACTATTTTTACTTTATTTTTGATCAAGTATAAGAAACATTTAAAAAACAAAACTTACTAACACTAAGCTTTTTATTGGTCGTAGTGTAATAAATGTTACGGCAATAATGGCAAACAAATATATGCTTTAAGCATTACTATTGGGATACATCGAGATGCTTTTGATGGTGAACTTGACCTTCGGCCTTCTCATCCTGTTAAAAAAGTAATTCTCAATACTGACTGACTTGTTAAAGTCCTTTACCAGCACATTTAGGTCTAGCTCTATTCAAATATTGAACACTCAATTTTTACATGGACAAAAATAAACTGAATATCCTGTGTTACTTTAGACATGTATCATAACCAAAGAAATATAGGTTGTGAATGTTTCATTTAGAATTTATCAGTTGGCCTTTGTCGTATTTTTTAAATAGGCTCAACAAGATTTGCACAGGGGTTTCTGTTGAAAGGAAGAATCAGTTTATGCAGAGGCTCCACAATTACTGGCTGCTAAAGCGTCACTCTCGTAATGGAGTGCCGCTCATCCGCCGGCTCCATTCTCACCTACAGGCTCAGAAGTCTGAGCAGGTTAGTGTGCTGTAACACATTACTAGGGGTGTAACGGTATACCAATGACACGGTTCGGTTCATATCACGGTTTTGGGAAAAAAGCCTCGATTCGTTTTGGTTCTGCTGTGGAGGTAGTGTTCATAGCATGGCACCATTAGATTCACTTATATTACCTCCTCGCAGCATCGCCAGCACGGCCTCCTAAGGTCATAAGATAAACAAGAACGTTCAAGTTAGGTACTGTATTCATAACACTTTAGTAATTTCATGACTTATTAACAACGTAACTGCAACTCCAAACTTTTGTAAGTAATATTACCCACAGTCTATCAGAAGTCCTTATGTTAATATTTGTCTGTGATTATTCGGTAATCATCTGTCCACTATCGTGTACACTTGATAACACATCTTTAACATATCACATATTAAGATGCTCAGTAGCTACTCACTTCCATCCAAATAAAAATACATTTAGAAATAAAACAGACACCAAAACACAATTATCTGATCCACGACGTTACTTTGACGTCGCAGTTACTACTTGACATCATCACAAAGCTATGTTGTGGCGACGAAACAGAATTTCACTTTTCCAGTTGCCATGATGTAATTAGTTTCGTTGCCAGTGGCACAACAAAAGTTTTTTCATCAGATTACGTTGCAGTTATGTAACAGTTACATATTTTACAGCAACTAAAGACTAAAACTTCATATTTAATCGAGTGAACTTTTGTACATCAGTCTGTCCTAGAACTGGATAAGGTACACGAAACAGGAATTATATTTTTGTGTTTTTATTTTTTATTTTATTCAATCTTATTTACTGTGTCTATGTCTACTGTGAAATGTCGTATTTTGTTTGTAAAGATGTAGTGTGAAAGAAACATACTGTTATGCAAGAAAATATTCAGATATTGTCTGACAATAAAGTTTACAGAAAGATCTATAAAATCATCATGGCCAAATGCGTTTCAGCTGTCTCAGAAGGAGGCGGGCTAGGCCAAGAAAGAATGTATCGCGGTATGCGCCGTGGGTAGTGTATCGCCGTTATTCGGTTACACCCCTACACAGTGTGCTTTATTAAGAGTGTAAATAAAATGTACTATGAATTATGAATAACCAAGTCCACACAGAATCTGTGCCTGCAGAAAGCACTGTCGATTTCTACAAATTTGCAGCACTAGTCATCACATTTTACCTGCCCTGTGTTGGTTTGTTTATTAAATATTATTGCTAGTTTAATCATGTTTTCATCTTTTAGTAACACATTTTCCTTGTTAAATTAAAAGAAATCTTCTGCAGAATTCTGCAAATTTTTTCCCAAAATCAGAGCAGAAAAAGTCTGCATAGGACAAAAGTTTAATTTATCAGGTGTGTTAATAGACCCAGGGTTGCTTGTACTGTATGTGCATTGTCTTCACAGATTTTTCTCTTTATTCCTTTTTAGAAAGAACCAGATGCAAAGTTGCAGGCTGTTAGAGAAGAGCTAAAGTATTGGCAGAAGCTTCGTCAGGACCTGGAAAAAGCTCGACTTCTTATTGAGCTCATACGAAAGAGAGAGAGACTTAAAAGGGAACAGGTGACACAGATCCTTTCATGTCTGTGATGTTCTTTTGTTACATTCTCAAGGCCCGTTCTCTGCTAACCATCACTTATTGCCAGAACAGGCCTGAGGTAATTACTAATTCACAGCATTGATTTAATTTGGCTCTCTTCTCTCGTAAGATGAAACTTCAGCAGGCTACCCTGGAGCTGCAACTTACCCCTGCGCTGGTGTTTCTGCACTCTACACTTGAACAGCTGCAGGAGAAGGATACTGATCACATTTTTACCACACCTGTGGATTTGAAAGAGGTGAGGAAATAACAGACACTTTTATCTAATTTCAATTCTATTTTATTTAAACACTTTTTGTTTTTGTTGTTGTTTTAAATCACTTTAAATTTAGGATATTTAAGATGTCAGAGATAATTAAAATGTATGTATAAATAATTGAAAATGTTGCAAACCCAAACCCAAACTTTGCGGTAGATCAAATTGACATTAATCAGTCTGGGCTAACTTGCTAATTTTTTTCAAACCATTGATATACATAAATAATGTATATCTTTACATTAGAAATTTGAAGTTTACAAAAAAAAACTTAGCAGAGCCATTTTTAATGTTCCTGTTGTGTACATTGACGTTTGTCTACACTGATTGGCCTTTTTATTTTAAGAGAGTAAGGAAAATCCTTATTTGCCATGTGGTCTTTTAATGTTTTCCTAGGTTCCAGACTATCTAGAGTTTGTTTCTGAGCCGATGGACTTCTCTAAGATGTGTGACAAGCTGGAGGCCCATAAATACTCCTCAGTGGCTGACTTGGAAAGTGATTTCAATCTCATGATATCCAACTGTCTGAGGTACAACTCTAATGACACGGTGTTCCACAAAGCTGCCATGCAACTTCGAGAGGTGGGCGGAGCTATTCTGAGACACGCCCAACTTCAGGCTCTCAGCATAGGCCTCGATCCCATCACAGGCATGCACCTGCCAGAAAAGCCCAGCTCACACAACGCCACAGTCTCCTGGTGGGATGAAGGTGAGCTTCTTTCCAATGCCAAAAGTCACCCAAACAGTGTTCAGTCTTTAAATGATGTGATTAAACATTCTTAAGTATAAAAAAAAATGCATTCTTTCATTATCTAATCACCTTCAGGTCATTTTAAGGTTTAAATAAAGGATTAAAAACACCAAAAATGTAGCCCATGGTGCCTGAATATTAATTATCAAAAATTGTCTTTCTCTCAAATGATTTCTAGTTGACTTGATGTTGGACCCGGAAAATCGTGTGCACATGTCTCCTGAAGACCAGCTGAAAACCCTGCTGGACAAACTGGATCTGGTGTCTTCTATGCGCACCAGCGGAGGTCGCACAAAACGCATGCGACTGCTGCGCAGAGAAATTAACAGCCTCCGTTACAAAATCAGCCACCAGGACTGCAACTCACGACTGCTGAATGGGAATATTAAACAGGAAAAGAGCGATGAGAAGATGGATTACATGACCTCCCATACAGGTAATGCAAAGTAAATCATGTCAGAATAAAAAAAAAAAAAAACTGCATCACTGAAAAAAAAAGGATCACCCCCTTCTGTCAGTACTTTGTTGAACCGACCTTTTGCATCAATTACAATGAATTCTTTGACCATGAATTCTTGCAACCGCTTGAGTTTCAGAGTTGCTGTAGCTCTTGGTTGCCTCTCTGACCAGGTTCCTCCTGGCTCTTTTATCCAGTTTCGAGTGACGTCCTGATCCAGGGAGGGTCTGTGTTGTACCAAATACCTTCCACTTTTTAATAATAGACTTCACTGGGCTTCTAGGCATTCAGTTGCACTACAAGGACTGAAATGCTCCAGGAAAGCTCTTTTCAGGCTGAACTAATCAAAATGACCACAGCTGATCACAGATGAAAGTCAAATGGCATTTTGTGCCATTGAGAAGGTGATTTGATTGAGTTTACATGTTTACAAGGGGTGATCCTTTTTCCAACTCTGTGATTCAGTTTTTTCTTCTTACATGTTGGTGTTATATATATTTCACTTGGATGTTAAAAGTTTAAATGAGTGAATACAGCTTGATAAAAGAAAAACGGTGTTCATCTTCATTTCAGGCTGCAAAGCAACCAAATGTAATTATTTTAAAGCGGGCTATTCTTTTCCAGGCCCACTGTTAATGCCTCAGTTTGCCTCAGAACGTTTGCACCTTGGTAAAAAAAAAAAAAAGATAATTGCGACTATTTTCCATATCTGTAACTTCATGTTTTGTTGTGACCTTATATCTGGCAATTTTACTATTGCTGTTTTAGTTTTATTTATATACTGTGGTAGTATTTGTTAATATTTTATTTTAATATTAAAATTTTTCTTTTGAATTTTAGTTTGTTTCAGCAGTTTTATGTGCTTTTGCGACTTTGTATTTTTAAAATATTTATATTAAGCTTTATATTAAACTATTTTAGTTTGAGTTATTGTAGCATTTCAGCTTCAGTTAGTTACCAGTTTGGTTTGTCAGTTTAAGTTTTTTATTTAATATTTTAATTTGATCTGGTTTCAGCTTTATTTTATTATTTAAAAAAATAATAGTTTATAAGTTGATAACAATGGATAATATATTTTATTTTAAACCGTCTCAAATTACCTTTTTTTTAATTGAGGCACAACTGGGCTTCCATAATGGACCACGGCAGAAAACCATACGTCAAGTGATGGAAAATTACTGTTTTTAATTCAAATCTTATGAATTAATCATTTATTTATTTCCATAGCTGAAGATCCCAAGAAATCATCATTGCAGAAAGAGCAAGAACCCACTTGTCCGGCCTCTTCACCTTTACCTGGAGATGCTCCACCAAACCCACCTATCTTCAGCCTTGAGACAGGGCGGACCACCACAGCACAGTCAGATAAACCTGGCAGCAGAAAACAGAGGGCAAAAGCAAAAGAAAGGGGCCTGAAAGAAAATCACGATCAGACTTTAGAAGAAGACAAGAACTCCAACCCTGTGATGAGGGTTTCCTCCACAAAGAGCCCACCTGACTCCCCCAAAATGGGTGTGGGTCGTCGAACAGCGATCCTCTTCAAGAAAGCTAAAAATGGAACTAGACTGGCAAAGGACAAGGCTGTTTTATTGCAAAATGGAGTCAGCAAAGCTGAAAATGATGCATTGTCGGAGCAGGCCACACCAGCCAAATTATTGTCACCAGCCCCAAAATCGCCCTCTCCGTCCCCTCACCAGCTGAGATCCAGAGGACTAAGTTCATGCTCAGACAGCGAAGGAGAAAATGCCCACTCTCCACCTGAAGAGAACGGTACTGGAATATCTTTACCAAGGCGATTACTCAAGTTTATTGACCAGTGATTTAAAAGCTGTTCTCCACGATGTGCTTAATATGCTAAAGTGCTCTAATGCTCTTTATTTAGGCTTCACAAATGGACTCAAGAGACACAGCGGCAACTCATCAGATTCAGAAAGCTGCACTCCCACCTTCCCAGCACACAGGTAATGGATGCTGTCAGCACTCTGAACTGAGGAATTTAAATTAGAGGTGCTCTGATTGATTGGCTGCCGATCGCTGTCGGCCTTTGGGAAGTTTGATTGGCAGTCTCTATAAAGTCCGAGCTCATAAACCGTTCTCAACCTGACGGTGCGCCGGCATGCCGTGAGCCCTTTTCCATGATATGCAGTGGCTCTGTCCCAATATCTGTTCGGCACGTGGGAAATAATTATAATGCATAACGATAACTGTTTATTTGCAAATTAAGCGTCATGTTTACAAATACAAATTGCATTTAAATTTTTTTATTTAATTTAGAATTTATACATTTAATTTATCCTTTATACATTACAAAGTTTACTGTATATATGTTTATGTTCATGTTTTCTTGCTGGATAAAATATGTATCCATCTCAAATGCAACAGCAGGTGTTCAAGGTACCAGTTACAAACAAGAGCTTTGTATTTTAAAAACCTATGTCTTTAATATTTCCTGTAGTTCCTCACCTCCAAAACGCAGTCGTGGTAAACCAGCTCTCAGCAAAGTTCCTGTTGGTGAGGAGGAGAACAGTGTTTCCAATGCAAGTGAGTACAACAAAGATCTTATACTATATTGTTCTTTTTTTTAATTTATTTGTTTTGGTCAACTATCATTTTCGTTACTTTTTTTCTAGGCAAAGAAACTTATCAGAATGATGAGCTGGAACCTCTTACCTTGGTTTGGGCAAAATGTCGTGGATACCCCTCATACCCTGCAATGGTAAGGATCACACGGGCACTTGAATATATGGTTTGGTATATTCAACCTATCCTAGCTTAAAGTAATGATGCTTTTCAACAGATTGTCAATCCTAATATGCCCCGGGAAGGAATTCTTCAAAACGGCATCCCCATCCCTGTGCCTCCTACAGACGTTTTGGATCTGGGTCAACGCAGAAAGGAGGAGACCGAGGAGAAGCTCTTTCTTGTGCTGTTTTTTGATACAAAAAGAACCTGGTAAAGTGAAACACACATTTCATGAAACACATTTCAAACCAGCAAGTCTGTTTTAAGCCTATCAAAGTCATTGTTTTATTATTAATTGACAATCAGGCAGTGGCTGCCGTTGGACAAGCTCCATCACATGGGCATTGACGACACTGTAGACAGATTACGTCTGATGGAGGGCAAGAAACCGAATGTGCGCAAGTCAGTGCACAGGGCGTATGACCGGGCGATGACACACCTGAGCCAAGTGAAGGAAAACTCAACCTTTAACCCCTCAAATTTTATATAGAGGATTTCTATTAAATGTATTGGTAAACGGACTGTAAGGTACCAGTGAAGACACGTTCAGAACATTCAGTTGTTTATTGGTTTTTATTCCAGTGAAAGGCTGATTCATAAGCTCATTTTTATTTATTTAATAATTCTTCTGTCTTGTTTTCCTACCATCCATAACTCACTTTTAACCTTCTCATTCAACTAAGATTTTTAAGAATGTTTTAAATTCACTTGTTGTAATTGCACTTATTTCTTCTGTATGTTGAAAATGTTTTGCCACTCGTTTTTATTGAACGTGAGCTGATCGTATCACTCATGTTGCCAATGTGCCAAGGGTGTTCAGGCAACAAAGTTCAGGAGCTAGATGCCTTTTGTAACACTTAACTTCAAGCTACTGGTTAATCATTCTAGCATGATCATATATGCTTTTCGTCTTTATCAGATTCCAGCTTCTGAGCGTCTGGTGTTTAACTACCATGACAGTTTTAACCTACTGTGAGATGCCATTGAATGGAAATAGTCATATATTTGGCAGTGCTTATACCCAGCACCTGTTTTGTGTCCTTTAAGTTAATATGTGCTGTTTATTTGAAAGAAAAAGGATGTGTCTGTTGACGAGATTGTAATTGTCGGTGGAGAAGATCAGTGTGTAAATATAAATGCATGTAGAAAATATGCAGATGCGTTTTAAAATCTGAAATGTAAATTAATGGCAAACTTTGTATATGTCATTTTAATTTATTTGGAGTGGTTATGGAAAAGTTATTTAATAGTAATTGAGAAGGTTTAATTGAACCGCTCTGTTGAGCTTTATATTATTCAGAAAGCATTACAACTTTAATGCAATTGTTCCTTAGTGGTCTACAGTGAGAGAACATTATAGAATAAAATACTATGTAGTCTCTTAGATCATGTATGTAGAGTAAAAAAGAAATGTTTTTTAAAGCCTGTGGGGAAAAAAGCTAATAGTACCAAACAGAAAAAAAATGTCTGAAACAGTATTTTCTCAAACGAGAAATAAAAACACTGTCGAGCAGCTGTTTCACTGTATGTCATCTGTTTACAAGCTGAACTTGAGTAATACATCTTGATCTTGATACACTATATTTAGCCTTCACGTAAGTAAATAAGATTTCAAAATACAACATGTACTTTGAGCTACCTCAGATTTATTCCAGCACCAATATATTACTCCTCTTGAATACACATTTTTATGTAGTTCTCCAAAAACCATACAATGAGGATTTTCCCGTTATGCCCGGTGGTTTAAATCTAACATATTTTGGTGGTTTTGATATTATCAGATAGGAATAAATGTCATAATTCATGACTGGCATGTCAAACAGCAAACAAACCAATATATACAACAGTAAGCCACACGTATCGTGCAGTAACCTAACAAAGACAAAAATAAAAGAACATTAATCCCATAGTAAGGACATAATTTTATGATGTTTCAGATCATGTTATTTTCATTTATTAAAATGGAGCAAGATTTGGTCTGTTTGGTTTCAAGTAGAAAACCATATAAGACAAAAAGTCAAAAACAAATAAGTCACAAGTACAATGAACAAAGGTGCAGTGCAAGCTGTTCAGACCATGATGAACAGCTCATCTTCTTCATTAACCAAATTTGATCTTTTCATTTTGTACCATAAAAAATCTAATTCATGCAATTAAATGTCCATGAATATTTTTCCATCAAGTAAAACAATCCAGTTATAGCCTCAATAATTGTTCACTGCCACCAGCTGAGGAGAAGAAAATCCACATTTTATTGGGCCTCTTGCTACGTAAAGGTCAAAGTGTTCTGTTCTGGAATTAAAAGAGTTTATAACATTCACAAAATGTGATTCGCTTTTCTTCCACATAAAATTAGATCCAGTCCGAGATGTGTCTGTCAAATAGTCAAAAAAACAAACAAAAAAAGCAGCTTTATGTAATTTATTAACCCATGGCAGATTAGAATCATTTGGTTGAATCATCTCCGTTACATTACTAAACTGAGTTAAGTTCGAATGCAGAGATGCGTGTCGTGACATTGTAAGCTGGTCTGGTCAGTGTGCATCTGAAAGCAAATCAATGCAGGTGGTCGGCTGATGGAGGGAATCTTGTAAATGACCAAGAAATCAGAATCCGATTCAGCTCTTACTGGGGTTGGGGGTGGTGGAGTATTTTGGAGGGTATCGGATAAACAGACGGTCTTCCTCCTTCTTGATCCAGCGCAGCAGTTTAGTGATGGCATTGATGGCGCAGGTTTTTGTGACAAGTGGGCTGAAGCACGTATACAACTCAAATTTACTCGTGACCTGGAATGAGAAATTAAAGGAATAGTTCACATCAAATTAGCTAATTTGCTTTTTATCAGCTGTTTGGACTCTCATTCTGACGGCACCCATTCCCTGCAGAGGATCCATTGACAAACAATTCTACATTTCTCCAAATTTGTTTTAATGAAGAAATAAACACGGCTATATTTTGGATGGCCTGAGGGTGATTACACTTTCAGCAAATTAGAATTTTTGACTGAAATTGCTTTAGGCAACACGTAAAGAAGCTGAGAAAATTATAAAGATTTCCACCTTATAATCAATCACAAAGTATCTCCATTTGGAGCAAGGTCAAGAGGATCCTCATTTGCAAATTTTAACTGCTGCTCACAGGCCTTGAAAGTAACTTGATCTTTTAAGGTCTGCGCAGAGAGCTTGTGAAAGCGCCAGGCGAGATAGAAAGCACAGCATCAACATGTTTTGCCTTTGAAGGACTGAGAACAGATGCATGTGACAGCAGTTATTATTCACATACCCAGGCCAGCAGAGTCTCACGTTCAGCCACGTGGTAGATGAGCTTGAGGGAACGTGAGGTGCTGTGGATTCGGCCGTGCATGTCTCTGTACAGGTCCAGGAGTCTCATCTGCTCCTCCTCACTGCTGTAAGGGGCTTCCATCTCTGGGCTGAGACAGAGAGGAAAACAAATGTGGTTTTGTGCACTAGATCTCATTTCTGTATGTCATTCATCAATGTTTTCAGAAATTATATTAGTAGCCACACATCTTATGACAAACGGAGCACTTTCAAGAAAACCACTGCAGTCTGTGGGCATCAATCAATAGGCTGAATTAAGAAAACATGCTTTCAATTGCTGTCCTCTGTGACATTCATTTGACAAATATGTGTGAGCATGAGCTCAGTATTAGAGTGAAAATATTAATCTCACAGATACTGTTCAAAAAGTTAGTTTTGATAAAAAAATCTAACATCATGAAGTTAGCCTTAGTGAAAGACTTTATCCATTCAGCAAAAATAAAACTTTAAATGCATTTAAAAATTAGCGTTTTTATTGTTGTTATCATTTTTCCTTTTTCCATGTTTATCAGTTTGACATACTTTTCAATTAACTTTAAATTATTTTTATTTAATTTTAAAGTTATTTTAGTACTTCAATTAATTTCACTGCATCGTAGCGCATACATTTATTTTATGTGGTTTAATCTCATAAAAACAGGTCCAGCTCACATTTGATCTAAAAAATCAAAAGGAAAAAAGCAAATATCTCTTGCATTAAGAAAGTTAATACTTTTTACATTGTGACACTATTTTATGACACCTAAGCACATATTCCCCTAGTAAAACGTAAATGTGTGTTTTTTTTTTTATTATTATTATTATTATTTATTTGGACAAAATAGTATAGGGAGTCATTTTAATATCTGCATTTATCTGTTAGCAGCCATAAAATAAAAACTCATTAGAACATCCCTTGGTATTTTAATACACCAACAAATGCTTTTGAACTTTAACATTTTTGAACATTTTAATAATCAAAGAATCCTGAAAAAAATTGATCATGTTTTACATAAACATATTAAGAAACTGAACAAAAACATTTCTTGATTGTACTAAACTAAAATATATAAATTCTTACTTTTTTCTGTTTTATTCTGGGATGAAATGAGAGCAGGACAGGTTTTGTGAGATTCTCAAACGACTCACCTGGTGAACTGTGTTAGCTGGCGATGGTTGTCGGGCACATCAAAAGGCTTGTACATGAAATGCCTGAGGTCAGATACTCCCACCTGACTAACGCTGTACGAATGAGCTTTCGCTATGGAGCTGAGCGCATTCTGCGTTTGCATAGCCTCCTCGATCTTCCTCTTACACCCGGCCACCGAATAAAACGCCTCTTTATCGGTCGAGAGAAGAACCAGACAAACAGTGCATTCAGGAGGGTCCAGATATGAGATGTATGCATAAAAGTAACAGTCAGGGTTAAAACTGGGCAGGCAGATGGGCGTCCAGATCTCCCCAGCCTGGAAGGCAGACGAGGCCCCGATGAGGTTCAGCAGCAGGTGGAGGTCAGCAGGCTCCAGTCGGGCCTCGTCAATGACCATCTTCTCTTGCACTATGGTGAGCAGCTGGTTCTTGGCTATGAGGATGGAGAAGACCAGGTTAGGCGTGATGGCCTTCTGGAGAATCTGACTGAGGGAGTCCCTGAGAGACGAGGCCAAGGGGAGACAGTGCACGGCGGAGAGTAGGAAGCTGGGGTCTGAATCTACGAGGTTTAGGAGGCCGTCGAGAATCTTCTCCGAGCCGGCCAGCAGACGACGCAGGTCATAGTTCTTCTTGTGCTCGAAGATGCGGGTGATGCTGGCCTGCGTGAGCATGCTGATGATCTGGTTGTAGACGTAGAGCAGTTCGTTCCGGAGCTGCTGCTCTGATTGACGGCTGCTGGAGACGGACACCAGCACCAGAGGACCCAGCTGCATGAACACAACCGTGTGCTCATCTATCAGGGAGAAGAACAGAAGCAAAGAATCCTGCTGAAGTTATTTAAGAATGATTACTTGGTATATGATTAATTGTTCTAGGGTCTAACGTAACAATTACACAAGAATTTGTACAACATTTGTTCACATTTGTACTAATGTAAACATAATTTTTTTTTTAAATTAAGGAATACACATTAATTAAATTGATCAAAAGTGACAGTAAAGAGATTTTTTTTTTTTTTTTCTTTTTTTTATTATTCACTGAAAAATCCTAAAAAAAAAAAAAAAAAAAAAAAAAAAAAAAGAATAGTTTCCACCAAAATATTTAGCAGCACAACTGTTTTCAACATTGATAATAGGAAATGTTTATTGAGAATCAAATCATTATATTAGAATGATTTCTGAAGGATCATGTGACTCTGAAGACTGGAATAATGATGCTGAAAATTCAGCTTTGCTATCTTAAGAATAATTTACATTTTAAAATATTTTAAAATAGAAAAAGCTATTTAAAACTGAAATATTTTACAATATTGCTATTTACTTTTGATCAAGTAAATGCAGTCTTGGTGATCATAAGAGATTTTTCATAAACATTTAAAATCTGACGAGCCAAATTTTTTAACATAAGTGTATTTTTGTGACATACAAGACAGCTAATAAAAATAAAAAGAATGTTAAATTGGGTTGAATATATTGTACATTTTTCAATGGGTTTTTTTTTCTGCAAAGTATTAATGAAATAATGATTAATTGTTCATCCAAATTCATTCGAAAGATTTTCAGATCAGTGAAATTAAATTAAACACTTTAGATACTTGAGTTGCTATGTCACAGGATATAAGAGGGTGGAGCTTTCACGTTTTAGAAAGCATTTGATTGGACAATGATTTGCAAACATTGTTAAGTGCAAGTCTGGTCATTAATATTCTCATTAATATATTAATATTTTCATTAATATATTAACAATTTCCATGCACGTTTATGAGTAAATGAGCTATTGAAGCATATATTTTTTATATATATATTATATATATATTCTTTGAGCCAATTTAGAAGTCACTTACCGGAGTAGACCGAACGGATGATGTTGTCTCCACTTTGAACGAAGGACACCAGGGCCATCATCACTCCCATGGTGGAGGACAGGGCCTCCTCACTTCCATATCGGGAGTAGATGGGCTTCCCAGCCTCGCTCAGCACAAACACATGCTTCCTGTGCTGTCTCCAACTATCCGCTGTCACATCCTCGTTCCTGTGCGAGGAAGGTCCCAGAGGTGTCCCAGTCTCGGATAAAGGGGACGAGACATCTTCAATACCCAATCCCTGCTCTTCGATCTGACGCCGGGCTAACATGGTTACGACAAACTCACCCGAGTCATCATGGCCAATGTCCGCTAGTGCAGAGTCCTCTGACGCTTTCCCAGAATCAGTCTCTGAACCACCGGCACACAGAGAACGGTCTTTATCAATGTGGAGCTTTTGCATATCTGTTGAAGGCTCTTGTGGCTGGCGGTTCTCTATTGATTTAGGGTCTGCTGACTCCAATAGCCCCTCTGGGTCTGAAGGCATCCTGTGATCTTCATTCACACAATGGTTTTCTGATGGGACATCACTATCGGAGTATGCAACATCTGGAAAGCAGAGTAGAATCAGCAGGTTAGCCACTATAACACATGTTTGACTAGTGAACTAGCACAAAGCCTTACCTGTCTGATCCAGTGGAAGGATGGATGGATCACATATCTTCACCACCTCCTCCATATTTCCACTCTTGACTCACCTGATCTATGTCAACATGCAAACAGCTGAATTTATAACGAAAAAATGACTTAATAACACCAAATCAAATGGCAAATATATCAGTAAAGCAATTTAATGAATGAAGCTTCGTACTTCGTGTACAAACGTGACGTTTAAACCCGTTTAATCTGATTACTGGTGTTATCCCATATCTGCAGCGCTCCTGGAGTTTGAACAAACTTTAATAACGATGAATGACTACTAATCGCAGTTATTTAAATAATAAGGATTGGTTCAAATTACAGAGCTATCACGCTGATTACAGGACAGTAACTTCAGCTAGTCTAACGTTACGATGTTTATGGGAAAAGCTCATGATCTCCCGCGATAAAAGATTCCTCTCGTGAACTGATTTACTAATCGTCATAATCACATGCATGTCTAACTGAATAAATTATTAACGATAAATTAAAACAAAGATCATCCTTAGCTTAATCTGACTCAGCCGGCGGCTGCTCCAGGAAGCCTGACGTAAAAAAAAAAAACACTGAAAAACAAATACCAACAACCACTTCCGGTTAACATGTTTCAAAATAGAAGGCCATGATAAAATATATCAAAAGTGAGACCACATTCTAATTTCCTATAAATACACTAGATTTATAAGGATGTGTGTGAGTGTCTGTGTATGCATGCATGTATGTATGTATATGTATCTCTCTCTCTCTCTCTCTCTCTCTCTCTCTCTCTCTCTCTCTCTCTCTCTCTCTCTCTCTCTCTCTCTATATATATATATACACACACACACACACACACACACACAGCTGTTCAAATATTTGGGATTAGTAATAATTGTTTGTTTTTTAAAGCATTTTAAGCTCATCAAGGCTGCATTTATTTGATTATTTTTTCTGTAATTCTGATCAAATAAATGCAGTCTTGATAAGCATAAAAGACTTCTTAAAAAAAACTGATCTCAAACTTGACTCTATACATACATATATATATATATATATATATATATATATATATATATGTGTGTGTGTGTGTGTGTGTGTGTGTGTGTGTACATGTGTATATCTATGTATCTGTCTGTTATTCTGTATATTTCCATATTAATACACATAAATATACATATATATACACAATATATAAACGTATACAATTACATATATAATATACACAATTTATACAATTGGTACTTAGCAATTGATATATATATCAATTGTGTGTGTGTGTGTGTCATATGTTATGAAATTAGATTTTCAGAAACTAGAGGAACCTCAGGTTTCACTAAATACTTCTGTACAGTATGCAAACATCAAAGCATGAATTTGAATTGTTTATTGTTCATCTTTAAATAACCAAAAAACTGCAGCTTGCTGTGCTGCATTGTTCAATATTGGAAAAATTAGAAGAAAGAAAAACCAAAATATTTTCAAAATTCTTATACTAATTATAAGTATAATTTGTTTAGCTGAAATAATGAAAACACCTGATAATAATAAACAGTTGAGTTGATATTTTTAATATTAATTTTACAATGTATATTTATTTAAACATGCACCTAACTAGGTCCATGACGCTTAATGAAATTAAGGAAAATGGGTTAGCCAAAAAAATGAAACAGAAAAAAGATCAAAATACAGTGGTATTTATAAAGAGTGGAGAGGAAGAAACATTGCAAGGTGTTGAAATATAGAAATGCAGCTGTTCTGTGATTTGTGCTGTCAGTTGTGCTGTCCATTATATCAACTGCAGTCTGGAGAAGATTCTCTGTGCATTGCATTTTTCTTCAAGCTGTCGAGGTATTCCTGTTGTGAAGCAGCCAGAACTGAGGCCAGAACGTCATCATCTTCCCAATCTGTTAAACCTAAAAACAAATCAACCACCTAAGTAAGTAAGTTTGTTTAAAGACATGTAGTGTAAATCAACAAACATTTATAAAGAAGCATATGATGCCTTACCGAAGGCAGTAGGGGACATATCCTGCATTAGAGTCCTGTAGCCCAAAGTTGGGTAGAGAGACACGAGGGGAGAGTTGGCAGAAGACTGATGACTTGGACCTTGAAAAGAAGTCCAGGAAGAACCAGTTAGTAAGCAAGAAATGCACATTAGTGTAAACAAAGAAAACATACATATACATAGATACCTGGGGCACATGGTGACGGGGGTTTAGAAAAAACCAGAGAAGCTCCAGCTGGGGAGGGGGGTTTGACAGGGGGTTCAGGGTGAGCCGGGCCTGGATGCTCTGGAGAGGGGGCAGAGCTGCGCTGGCGGGGAGACCGGCATCCCCAGTCCTCAAAGCCACTGGATGTAGCAGCTGTGGCAGAACTGCAGGTGGCAGTAGCTTTACGAGGCTGAATGGAAAAGCAGAGAGGGAAATGTTTCAGAGCTGTTTAAACTTTTTTGTTTGATTAGGACGGGTGGGATGGTTTCATACCTGTCTTGCTTGCTTCTCTTGGTCCTGAAGCCATTGCAAGTAGGACTCACGAGCCACCTGCTCCTCGATGGCCTCATTGGTGGCCTCCCAATCAGATGCTCTCTTCTTGTCCTCCAGCATCTGCTGCTCAATCCAAGACTCCTCAGACGTCTTAATAGCGTTTTTCATGAGACTCTGGTCAGCGTACTACACTCAAACAAAATAAAAAATATTAAAGGAACAGTTCATCCAAAAAATAAAACTGTACTCGCCATCAGGCCATAAAAGATGTTTATAGGTTTGTTTCTTTATCATCTGGTGACTGGTGATTACATTATGCTCACCAGTAGATCCTTTTCAGTGAATGGGTGCCGTCAGAATTAGAGTTCAAACAGTTGATAAAAACATTACAGTAATCCACACAACTGCAATCCATCAATTAAAGCTGCGGTAGGGAACTTTTGACGCTCTAGCGGTTAATAAACAGAACTGCTTGTGTCTTGCTGAAGAACATCGTAGCCGGAACTACTTCTCTCTGTTTATGTCTATGAAGAATCACAAAGGTACTGGGTTACTCCGCCGCGGTTCCCCTGAAGCAATCTAAAATAGTCAGAATATACACGTATTATAGGTGCACCCTAGTGATTCAGGACAAGCCAAAAACACGGTTTGGAAAATTGATTCATGGTGTACTCGCTTATTACATACATTTTTCTACATTTTGAACACAAACAAAGTTACGGACCGCAGCTCTGATTGGTTGTTTTTTACCGGGAGCGATGAAGTTTCTGCAAATGGCAAAAGGATCACTGGGAGGAGCCAGAGGAGCTTGATTATTTTCACAGATTATCTGTCTCATATTCTACTGTCAGGACATAATGACAGGTTTAATAAATATGTAAAAAATATTTTTTTACAAAAGTTCCCTACAGCACCTTTAATGCCTTGTGAGTTGTTTTATTAGCTTATTAGAACTCGCGCTCTGATGGCACCCATTCACAGAGGATCCATTGGTAAGCAAGTGATGTAATGCTAAACTTATGAAGAAAACCCATCCCCATCTTGGATGGCTTGAGGGCGAGTACATTCTCAGCAAAATTACGGAGTGAAATATTATAAGGGTAAACACATATGAATTTTATTCACAACACCTACCCCCGGTTTGAAGGAGGGGAGGCCCAGCCCTACCCCAATACTGGCCTTGAAGGGATTCACCACAGAGTTATAATGGATGTTTTTATGGTAACTGACACGTATCGGCTCGTCTTTATTCTCTTGGATGCCATGGAACGTATTTATTGGCTCTGGAAATTGGGGATTTTTAAATAAAATTAAAATGTATTTCCTCTTCTTTTCTCAAATATACCACAGACAGCCTATAAGGTGCCAGGAATTTAACAGATATTAACTAACCTATGCCATACTGGTAAACCTCCACCGGCCGGTTGTACATTTCTGCCATGGCCTGCATCTCAATGTGATTCCCATGACAGTTGTTCTTCCTCTTTCTGTTAATGTATGTGGTGAAGTCCTCTGTGACATAACTGGAGAAGTAATCTGCATTTTTCGTCTGCAATGCAAGTATAAACAAAAAATCAAAACGGCACCTTGGTCAATAATTCAAAAGGGTAAAGTTCACATTTCACATTTATTTAAATGCAAATAATTTATTCTTAAATATGAAACTGACTCACCAAATAATCCATACACTGCTTCCGTACCACATCGTGCATGTCTTGGTCCCCATATACTTGATCAGCTTTAAAAAAAATGATAAAATGATAAAAGTAGATAACAAAATCACAATTTTTTTAAAATGTAAAATCAAAGCATTAATAAAAACAGAAATTATAGATTTTTTAAAGGTTTTAATAATTTCCATCACTACTTTAGGACTGAAAAACTGATATTTCAAGGGTTTCTTTAATTGTGGAAACCCTGCCACAATGTAGTACCTATGCGCTGAAAAAGCACATGACTGCATCTGCACAGCTAAACGATAATTTCAGCACATTCAAAGCATAGCATATTTCCTAGAGCCAAACTAACTCAGATTTCAAGTAATAAACTCTTAAAAAGACACAGAAGAGAAATATTACCGACTGCTCTGAAAAGACATGCTCCATCTTCGTTCATTTTTTTTATTTCAAAGCCTTTCTTTTCCCTCAAGGCTTTCTCAAACCATTCTTCTTGCTGTAGGCAAGAAGGTAATCAGGAAAGTATATTATATGACAACGAGCACATATATAACACCAAAATAGACAGTGTCTCCAAAAAGTATTTGGGCATAAAGTTTAATAGTTGGTTCAAAAAATTATTTAGGTTTACTTTAATGAGGTTATGTCTAAAATAAAATAAAATAAAAATTGTGTGTGTTTACTGAACTTTTAACTGTATTTTCATATAATTAAATAGGTCAATAATTAAAAGACCAAAACTCAAAACAGAATCGGAAAGAAATTAGGGGGTTAATAACGAGAGAATGTTCATTCATTCTAGTAACATTACTGTATTTCTTAGGAAAAAATATTTATTTTCTTTCAATTATGAATGACATTAAAAACGTTTACAGAAACAGTAACAGTGAATATGTAGAGATAATTAAGAACAGCAGCTACACATTTAATGCATTTTAGAGGAGAACACAACTGGCAACCTGTTCTTGTGTTGCCAGGTATCCTGACAAACGGCAGTTTGATTGATACCTGCTCGACTGTGGCGGGGTCCACCACCTGAAGACTGGCCGCATTCTCATACTCATCCTCACTGTTGTTGCCTCCAGCTCCGTCCTCGGATTCTGAGACTGGACTGCCGCCCCCTCCGCCGCCTCCCACTCTACCTCCTCCACCTGTCAGACCGCTGGAGCACACCGCCTGTCGTCTGCGCTTGCTGAGTCCGGGTCCCGAGCAGCAACTTACAACAACACCTGCGCCGCAGGGCACCTCGACACGACTCGCAACTACAACCGAGTTCGCGTTCCCTTCGCACTGCACGACTGGTGCTCCAGCGGGACCTGGCTGCGGGGAGGCCTGCTGCGGGCGAGCGCTCGCCTCGATCCGCCGCTCCTCTCTGGACGTGTGCGGTGTGGCCTGGTATGTCCACGGCGGCGGAGAGGCCCTGGGTCTGGACCCCGATCGTCCTGCGAGGGGATGAGGGTGCGACTCAGAGCCGCCTCTTCTGTCCGCTTCGTCCGTGTGATCCCCACCACCGGCTGTAGAGGCCGGTTTCTTCTTCGGGAGGATTGTCATCGCTGGCCCAGCGTGCGGTGATGATGTGTGTTGTTATGAGTTACACACAGATCATAAACTGCCGTTTTCGCTAGTCTGTGAACAGTTTGCTCACTACATGTATATTTACACCCGTCCTAACATAATACCAGGTCTCGGCGAATCAACACAGTCGTCACAGGTCGACTTTATTTCTTTCGTAACACCTAAAGACCGAGCGTTTGACACAAACATCAACAAACCACAATGCGATTTTTACGTCACTTCCGACCCTTGCTCAGCTTTGTCCTGTCAAATGGGCTCAAATTGCTTTGTACTGCCCCCTAGCGCATTAACCCTTCTATTGACTGTTATTCTTGACCCTTTTCCCAGTAAAACCATAGGAAATTAGGAATTAGGAAAGATAGGAACCATAGACTGTATAAAAACAGTATTTGTGACCGTGTAGATTTGCTTTGTATATTTAAAACAAATTTTAAATGTATTAATTTCTTTCTTCTGCTGAACGCAAAAGAAGATATTTTGAAGAATGTTGTTGATAATGAAACTAATTGAGTAGCCATCGACGACTTCTTTTGTGCTAAACAAAAAAGAAAAATAAACTCATACAGGTTTGGAACGAGATTGAGTAAATGATGACAGAATTTTTATTTTTGGGGTAAACTATCCCCTAAAAAATAAGTGTGTCTCATGTTTGTCATTCACCAACACAGCTGAATCTTGATTCTGATTGGTTCATAAACATTCTATAATTGCACGGCTATGAACTAGTTCCAGGTGTGTTGACCACATTATTTTAGTTATTTTGAACATGAATATAGCATACTAAAGCAAAAGAACAGAAAATAATGATTATTCATTCAAACTAAAATTAAAAATTACAATTTGTGTAATTTAAGAGATAGTTTCCATAGAAAGTTTGAATCAAAAAAACTATTTTTTAAATACTTCACCATTTACACATACTAAGTCAATGAGAAACTAATATGGTTTTATATAATTGGGAACAATGGGTGAGAATCCAGTAAAGGGACCATTGAATGCAATTCTGTTCTAAACACTATGAGAACAAAAACACTCACTATCACAAACATGATTTCTTACATATCAATTTATTTTTCAGGATTTTTTAAAATCATTTTTTCCAACATGCATTGAATCAATATATTTTACATCTCTTAAATGAAAACGAGACACCCACAAAATTCATCAAGGTAAATAAGCCTAACTGGAACCTGAGTTTACAGTAACTGCATGATCATCATTAAATATTAACTGCTTCTTTAATGCTGAAAATACAAGTAACTGAACAATAATGCATGGTCTTCTTTTCCCCTCTCCTTTACTAAGATACAAGTGACTGCTCTGAAAGCCAGCTGCATGTGACAATAAAAGGATCTAAAATTTTACTAGTTTAATTTAAATTATTCAATAAATATCAATCAATACAATATATTTTTTGTTTAAAATCAATATTTCTCGGGAAGCTCAAGGAAACATGATACAACTAAAAATCTCTGATCAAAACTTTTGTTGTTTCATTAGATTGTCATTGCTTTTTCTTGGTAATATATACATTTTAATAAATATAATGAAGAATACAGGATTTCGCACACAAGACACTTAAAACATTTATACTGAAAGTTATGGCACGTTTTTAAAACCAAAGAGTTCAAAGAGAGTGCACTCCACTGAGTGAATTGTCGAAGCACATTTGATCCCAGCATTGTCTCTGTAGCTCTGAAAGTCTCATTTGATCTTTTATGATATATATTTAGGATAAGGAGATCAGGATGGAGATGACACTGAAGCTGAATCTGACTCACTGATGTGTGCCCAAGTTTAATTGTCTGATTCCAATCCTTCAAGGAATGCTGGTGCAAGACATTTTCTGTTGTTTTGTTTTTTTTCTCCAAAGGGACTCTGTTTGGCCAGTCTTCATCATGAATTCATGAATCATTTCAACTCAACTGGTGATGCTGTGGTGACAAAGGAAATTTTAAAGGGGACAAATACTTTTGGTCTCGAAGCGAAAAAAGTGAGTTCCACACCACAAAGAATCCACTGATCCTCTAATTCCTTTACATAGCGTACTATGCATTTATATTAGTGTCCTTCTCACCCAGCCTCTTGCATTGTTGCAGATATTGGGGGGTGGGGGGTGGGAGTGTTATAAAAAAAACACATGTACAATATATATATATATATATATATATGTATGTATGTATGTATGTATATTTACCTCCTGGTCTTTATTTGGATCTATCTGGTTCAACTTTGGTCTCTCCGTTCTGCTTGTCGCTGGACTTCTGTGAGAGGTGAGTGGAAATGGTAGCTGCCTGGACCACGGCTTTGAAGCTGCGCTTGCGTTTCTGAACGTTCTGCTCTGGGTGGAAGATGATGACGTAGACTTTAGGAATGTACAACATGCCAAGGGACACCATGGCGCTCAAGCTCATGGACACGGTCAGTGTGGTGGTTTGAATGAACATCTGGTTCAGGGCAAAAAAAAAAAGATTAAGAGTAATATTTCAGCCTGGCCTCAGCCACGACCTATCACATGATACAGATCAGCATTCAGGGCTTTAGTGATGAGATATCACTGCACATTACACACACACACACACACACACATATATATATATTTATATATAAACTCTCTGTTGATTGTCACAGTGCATTTCCTGGAAATCAATGCAATGACTACTAATAGTGTAAGACAAATGGCTGAAATCACCCACAAGCAATAATTTCAATCAGTTTACAATACAAACCTATAGAGGGAAAGCTACATGTAATTTGCATACATTTTGTATTCAAGCAAGGTTGATTTGAGGTCATGTATGTGACTACATATTTTTGCTTTGTTTAATGTGAGCCAAAAAAGCCTGTATATCATGTATGTTTATGACAAAAGCTGAAGATGCACAACATACAGTTAATGAAAAATGTAAACACGAGAATAAAATGTCCTATTAGAAGAATAAAGATAAACAAAATACACTTTAAAATCTGAACTCGATATGATAAAATGTTAGCTAACATCCCACAAATATATATACTGCAGCCCGCTGTATAGTCTGGTATTTTATTCTTCCATGCTCTTCTTTTCGTTTACAAGAAATGAAAAGACTTGAAGGCCACCTGAGGGCCAAAAGCTTTTCGGTTGACCGGCCACTAAAAGACCTCTCTATTAGTCAGAGTATACTTTCCATTTTTAAATCCCTGTGCTTTGTAAGCAAAACCATCCCCCACAGGATGAATAGATGTGAAAAACTGAATGACTAAATGCATGAAGTGTGGCTAGCATCTGAACAGCTTTTAGGTCAACACAAAACAGCCCCACAATTAAATAGCAATTACGTTAACCTGACATTAGCTAGATTTGTTTTAGGTTTCTTATCATCTGATTATGGCTGAAGCATTCACAAGTAAATGTTGCAGCATCATTAACTGAAACAGAACCATCTAATCTAGTGAAATGTATGTCTAGACACTCTCAGGGTGAAGATCATATTCCTGTATGTCATGTTAATATCAGGCACCAGCCAATCTTTTACACTAATAGCATGGAAGTAAGGGTTTTATATAGATGAGAAAATCTAGGAACGGACATGTCAACAGACCCAAATATAGACTGTTAATAGTCAAACAATAGTAAAATCATTGCAATGTAAGTGATGCATGTATCTCTGGTAATATTAAATAAAAATGAAATTAAATAATTTAGTAAGAAAACCAATAATATGATATCTCTTTTATTCTCTTTAAATGTATCCTTAGATCAAGTGTTTTAATTATTTTATTTTATAAAACAAGTTTTTGTTTCTGACTAATTTTAATGTGCTTTTTTACATAAGAAAATATATAGCAATGGAAAAATCAAAATAAATGCAATGTTGCAACAAAAAGTACATCTATTTTTATTGCCTATAAAAATGTAAAAACCTCTGTTCAAAAGCATAGTCTCTAATCTTAAACTACATTTTATTTACAATTTACCTTTTCTGTGGATTGTGCCGTGCCAAAAAATATGGGAACAAAGGCCAGCCAGATGATACAGGTAGTGTACATGGTGAAGCCAATGGGTTTAGCCTCATTGAAGGTCTCAGGAACCCCTCTGCTCTTAATGGCATAGACTGTACACGTGACCATCAGCACCATACTGTAGCTCAGACAGCCAATCAGAGACAGATCTGACATATCACATTTCAGGATCCCACGGGCATACTCTGGGTTGGGGGGATGTAGCTCATCAAAGTCGACGATTGTGTGAGGTGGAACCACTCCGAACCAAATGAAAATACCCAGGAGCTGTGAACAGAAAGAGGCATGAATGTTTATACAAAACCAATGTCCGTAATGGTCAATGATATCTGACCTACCTTCAAACAAAATGATCTTTGAGAAGGAGACCATGTCTCTTAACGTTTCCTCAAATAATATGCATTAACAACCATTAATGGAACACCAAAAGAGAAGAGCTTTCAGTGAAATGCTACTCTCAAAAATATTGCTGCTTTAATTATTCAATGGATAAAATGTTCTCAGACAAAAATGTATTTCGGGGACATAAAGCACAGTGACAAGACTGTAAACAACTTGGAAAAGCAGTTACTCTGAACAAGATTAATTTTAGAACTGATTATTGTGCAGATCATTTAAATTAACATTGACAATGTTGTGCTATTATAAACAAAATGTGTATATATTTAATTGTTATATACATATACATATTCATAAGTGAATTAATATATATACAATTATTATTATTATTATTATTATTAATAATTTTCGACATACAAAATGTTATATATATATATATATATATATATATATATATTTCAAGACATACATTAATTCACTGTATATACTGTATATACTACATGTTATAAGTTATGTGTAATTTATTAATTTTTTATTTATTCAAAATGTATGTTGGTCTCCAGCTCGCTTTGAATAAAAAGCATCTGCTAAATGAAAAAAAGGTACATTTATCACAGACATACACGCACCTGTACTGAGATCAAAATAAATGTGATGATCAGTTGGGATGTGGGGCTGATAAATTTCGGTGGTGTCACTGATTTCTTTCCCTGCTCAAAGATCCTGTAGATCCGATTTGTTTTGGTGAGCATGGCAGAGTAACTGATGGACATGCCCAGCCCCAAAATCAACCTGCGAAACGCGCACACCACAGTGCTCGGCTCAGCGATCATGAGGAAGGTGATGAGATAGATGAGGAAGATGCCTGTCAGGAGAACATAGCTGAGCTCTCGGCCCGAAGCACGGACTATGGGGGTGTCATTGAAGCGGATGAAGGTGATGATGACTCCTGATGTAGCAAGAATGCCCAGCACCGCCAGAAATACTGGGATAATGGCCCACGGAGAGCTCCACTCCAGCTTGATGATGGGAGTAGGACGGCAGCCAGTGCGGTTGGACGTGGGCCTCATGTCAAAGGGGCACGTATCGCAGTTAAACTCATCCAGGAGGTACTGATAGCCATCACATAGTTCACAGTGCCAGCAGCACGGCACACCTTTCACCATCCTCTTCCTCTCCCCAGACTCACAGGGAAAACTGCAAACCGAGTCTGGAACCAGTTTATCCCCTCCAGACCACTGCATGTCCTCCGCCTTACAGAAAGAGAGAGGAACATTTCAAGAACACAAATTCAAAAATGTTCCAAACTACAAAGGGGCTTAACATGCTTACACTGAGTCGTAAGTGGTTGGTCCACTGGCCGATGACTTTATATCCCGGGTTGGTGGTATTGGAAAGCTGGTACTGGAAGATATCGTATCGTCCTGGGGCATCACCGTTTTCATTAAACATCACACCTGTCCCAGCACTGCCTTCAGAGTAAACAGAGGGTTTTGATATTCCACATCACTAGTTATTACTTCAAATGCAATCATTTGAAACAACAGAATAGAAACGGCCCACTTCAAGGGCATAAAAATGGATTAATGCGTAGAAACGCGTGCCTCGGCACATCATTGTTCTCTTTCACCCTTTGATTTTATAGTCAAATTGTCAAACAGAACTTTAAAGGTGACTTTTCCATATCAAAGGTTGTTTACAAGAAAACATGGTGTTGTAATCGAACAAAACACACACGTCTCAGATGTAATTCTGTAAAGATAGATGTGTCACAACAAAGCAAACTCAATCCCAGGTTTCTTTCAGTAAACCAGAGTTTACAAATCACGAGGGGCAAGGTCTCCACGCGGCGTGATTTTGTTCCCCTTAGGCTCTCAAAGCTGAATAGATTTTCATACAAGAGTGTGAGGACGTCCACTGTGCATAAACTGAATAGCTGTGCTTTTCATAGAAATCTCTTAGAAGTGAGTGACGAAAAGAAAAAGGATTTTCACAGAGAGATAGTGCTGAAAAAAGGAAATGCGCCTTGTGTTTGAAGAGAGGCTGCCCGAGGGAAAATCACAGACAAGGAAAGAGACGAGGGGAGGGGGTTAAAACAAGTATGTGCGCTGCTGGATTGTGCATTAGTGGATCTCTTCAGGCTGGGATTGAGTGCTGACCTCTCTCGCCGCACTCTGACTAACCCATGGGACTTGCATGCCTCCTCCTTGGAAACAGCAGCTTCGTTTCTGGCCTTTCCCCTCTTGTAGAAACTACTCTTCACCTATTTTCACCTGACAGTCTCACAGTAAAGGAAATATCATCGATTTGAGAGTGTTTGGCAAAAGCTGTTTATTATGTGTAATCTTCCTGGCAGAGTCGAACAAAGCATTCCTCGGAAATAAAAGCTTACATTCAAATTCTTGAGATGTTCATATAAGTCTTGCACTGTATGAATACAGACCCAATGCTAAAATTCTGGCTGTTTCAAGGTCTCTTTCACAATGTTTGAAATGGCTCACATGCTTCAGCTGTGTCCTTGGGAAGGCTTACCATTAAAACTGACAGCACGGATGTAACTCAGCAGCATTCTTCCATCCACCGGGTCCATTTTGTCACAAACGCCCATCGAACCTGGACAGAGGTCCATGTGCATGCTATGGAGTGCGTGGGCCATGGCGTACACGGCGTCGATCACAAACTGCACCTTCCCTTCCTGTTCATATACAGAATCCTGGCTGATCCGTTCCTCTCCTGAATGACCGAAAGCAACATGACAGGAATGTAAAAGCAATGCTGAGGGAATAATCCACTTAGATGTGCTTTACATGTCTTAAAAGCATAAGAAAGTACGATAATCCAGGTACTACTGCATTTATGGGAGTTATTTGTTGGAAATTATGTCCTCGCCTGTGCATTTCCTCAGCCCGCTGTCTCCTCGGATGCCAAGACGTGTCAGTTTGCATTTGAAGTCATCCTCCCAGAACTCAGCGAACCAGATGTTCCTCCTGTTGTTTTCCAGTGATCTTGATGTGAAGTATTGGTCAAACCCTGAGAAACAGATTAAAGGGATTATGAAAAAATTTAACATTGTACTGTTAAAAAAAAACAGGACGCAGGTTTGGAATGGCATGGATGATTACAGAATTTTTGGATGAACTATCCCTTTAAGTAATTACATGAGCAGAAATCTTCAGAATAATTGACCTACTGGTAAGCCCCGCCCCCTTAGTTACTGTTGCTCACTCGGACAAACAAACGTTGCTCACAGTCTTACAATGACAGCTTTCAGTTTAAACCTTCTTCCGAGGTGTTTCTGATAAATTTGGGACACAGATGGGACACTCAAATGGGACTTTAATATGCCATGGAGGGATATATAAAATATATTAAAATAAATATACAGTTCACAGTGTAAAAGGGAGAATTATGTTAAGGTCGTCACGATCGCAATGACAACATCCCGCATCAACACGTTCATATACTGCAGCGTAAGATTAAATTAATTTACATTTAACCAGATTAATATGGATAGACACTCTCATATAGACCTTTGTTTATGTGTTTTTGACTTTCACTGCACGGTACACGACGTGAGAACAGTTCGCTATTTAGATTTGTGCGTTAGCATGGACTCACTAACTTTAACGCTAAGGTTAGCTCGTTTTATCCAGAGATACCTTGCTGAAGCACAAGATGACATTAACATTGTCCTTGAGCAGATTTTTTAAAAAGTGTAACTTAATGAGAGTGAAAACCAGAAAATAAACGTTTTCATCTTCATTGTGATGTTTAGGGACATTTTGCTCTGTTTCGGTTGGATTTAGGAAATGGAATAAATTGCATTGCCTATCCTCTCAGGATACCTTTAATTAGCGTTAAAAGTACCCTAGGCACATTGTTTTTCCATTTTGAAGCATAAACACAATGAAACCGATGCAAGCTTCGGATCTTCTAATGTTTCTCTCTGGCTTTGAAACCTAAAGATGTCCGAGTTCTGCTCTCTGTGCAACTGATACTCGACTGGCATTGGCTCGTCTGCGTTCGATTGGAGGGGCTTACCAATAGTTCAACTGAGACTTTCAGATGGATTTTTTTATGTAAATGATCAAGCCTTCATTGATTTTGTAGTTGCCTGTGTTGTCATTTTATACCCTCAATGGATGCCCGCTTGGGGAGGATAGTAACTGCACCCTCAGCCACGTCTTCCAGGTTTAGGATGGGTGAGTTTTTTGCTCCCCAGCTATCAGATCCCACAAACAAAAAGTGACCTGTAAGATTGGCTCTTTTTGCTGCTTCCAGGACACGCCTACAATACAAAGAATACAAAAATATCAGACACCTCACAAAAGGCAGGTTTCATTAAAGATAAGGACAATGAGATCCATCATAGTTAGAAATCTGTTGATTGCTGCTGATTTCAAAGCTACCTTTTAATGCATTTAATGCTTCCTTGCTAGATAAAATATAAGAAATGTTTCTTGAGCACTAAATCAGCATATTAAAATGATTTGTGAAGAATCATGTGACAGCTTTGCTATCACAGAACTTAATTGCATTAAAAAAAAATTATAATATATAAATTTGACAATTTATAGTATTAAAATAGAATACAGTTCTTTTAAATTCTAATAATATTGTAATATTTCTCTGTTACTGCTTTTACTGTATATGCCTTGGTGTGTTTATGTGTGTATGTGTGTGTGTGTATATATATATATATATATATATATATATATATATATATATACATATATATATATGTGTAATTTTTATGTATTAGCAGCATTTTATATTATGCAAATTAAATTATATTATGCAAATGCAAATTAGACTAGACTAAAAATTCACACTGTGGTACATTCATTTGCCATAAATTCTTCCAAGACTCCTGATATTCCCATTTTAAGGTGATTGATCAGTTCTCTAATCATTTATAAACCCTTTCCAAGGCCATACCTCCTGCCTCAGAGAGATTCAGAATTACCACTAAAAAGTTACTCACTTGATGTCATCTTCATTAGCGAAAATAATAACCCCTCTGGCATTGGATGTCTCCATTAGCCTTTTGATAATCTTGTCAAACTCTCCTGGTCTTGGCTCCCTAGGAATTTTTATGGACTGTGCGATACAAAGACCTCATGAAAAAAAAAGGACAGACAGTTTTGAAGGACTCTGAGGACATTACCATTTTCCATAACTAAAGTAAAATGTAATTCATGGTAAATTAACCTGCAACCAAAACACATGTATTTGTTTACATATATACATTTATGCATTTATATACGCATTCTTTAATTAAATTTTTTAGCAATTCAGTTTTCTGTACCTGCCTCCCTTGATAACTGAACGAAA
Source organism: Carassius gibelio (assembly GCF_023724105.1). Lineage (NCBI taxonomy): Eukaryota > Metazoa > Chordata > Actinopteri > Cypriniformes > Cyprinidae > Carassius > Carassius gibelio. Next base: position 10,561,027 of record NC_068381.1, read on the forward strand.
GCATCTACACCACTCTCTCCATAATTCCCCTCTGAAGCCAGAGTAGAAACATAGTTCCACCCCATGGCTTTGACGATGTCCACCATCGCCTGGGCCTGGAAGGAATCGGGTGGCACGACTCGGGAGAAAAAGTCGTAGCGATTGTTGTCACTAAGCTCAGGTGCTGTTGAAGCATAACTGATCTGAGGTATCTGCAAAATGAAAGATGCATAAAAGATTAGCGAGCATCAGGACTCACTTTCCATCAAAATGTGAACATGAATTTCTCTGATCTGTATATGTCTGAACATTATTCATAAAACAGTAGGTGAAAAGTAACCGGATGACCCAGATTACATCCTGCGGAATTCAGAAGAGCACAACAAATGAACACTTTACTATGCCATGAGGCCATGGGAGAGGATTTGTGAGTGTATTAAGTGTCACAATAGATGCTGGCCACATAATGTTGGTCAAATAAACATAACAATATGGATGTATTATGTCCAAATTACAGTGGGTCTAGAAAAGAATTACACTCTTTAAAATAATCACATTTTGCTGCTTTGCAGCCTGAAATGAAGATGGACACAGTTTTTGTTTTATCCAGCTGTACTCAATGAAACGTACTGTATAACATCATAGTGAAAGATATAACACAAACAAGCAGGGAAAAAAATCACTGATTTGGAAAATGGATCACCACTCTCCTAAAAAGTGTTCATTCCACTCAATCAGGTGTAGCTAATCACCTTCTCATCTGTGATCAGCTGTGCTCATTTTGATCAGCTGAGCATGAAAAGAGCTTTTGTGGAGCATTTCAGTCCTTGTAGTGCAACTGAAGCAAACAATTAGCTATGGGTGGCAAGGCACTGTCAAAAGATAAAGTTGATAAAGTTGTGGACAGACACTAGTCAGGAGATGGATACAAAAATATTTTAAATGCTTTACCAATGCATAGAAGCACAGTCGAGTCTATTATTAAGAAATGAAGTGTATTTGATACAACACAGACCCTCTCTGGATCAGGACGTCACTCCAAACTGGATAAAAGAGCCAGGAGGAAACTGGTCAGAGAGGCAACCAGGAGCTACAGCAACTCTGAAGCAGCAGCAAGAATTTATGACAAAGAGTGCTCATTGTGTGCATGTGATAACAATATCACAAATTCTCCACAAACGTGGCTTGTATGGAAGAAAAAAAAGCATGTACTGTAAGAAAAAAATACTCCTCAAGAAAAGCCACATGCAGTCACAACTGAGCTTTGCCAAAACACTGAGTCTGAGGCAGATGAGACTAAAATTGATTATTTGGCCTCAACAACAAATGGTATTGTTTGGCAGAAATCTGATACACATTGACCAGAGGAGAGCAAGACCGCGCACATCAACGCGCTTCAAAATCGTGTGAGGGAAAGTTTACTGTGTTTAGCTTCCCAAGAACCCAGCGTTACATGAACAGTGGATGCAGTTTGTTTTTCCGGGGCAGCAACGGAGTGTATCAAGTGCCTTTGTGTGTTCTGTTCATTTGAGTGACGAATGTTTTATAAACAAGGCCCAAGTCGACGCTGGATTAGCACATCATTTGCTATTAAAACATGGAGCCATCCCTGTGATAAAAGACCCCATTCATGTAGGTACAATTGCATCAGATTTCTGTATTTTGTTGGAAATCAGCACATAAGTGAATATATGTTAATGGAAACAACACAAAACATCAGTATTATAGCTCTGCTCACGGCACGCTTCCAGGAGCTCGGCTTTTTCCGGAAAGAATCGGAAAGGTGTATTTTTCTTTTATAAATATGATAAAACTAAAGACCTTTTGGATATATGAAGGATGCAGTACTACTAGGTTCTAGGTACTCAAGATTAACATGAGATTGGGTGAAACTGTGTATGTAATGTAACCTTTAAGTGTTTAAAAAAAGTAGGCAAGTTTTGCAAAGTTAGTAGAGACCTATCCCAACAGACTAAAGGCTGTAATTACAGCAAAAAGTGGTTTAACAAAAGACTGACACAAGGAAGTGATCTTTTTTCTTTTTCGGGGTTTTTTTCTGACATGTTGGTATTATGTCTTTCACTTGTATGTTATAAGTTGCACTGTGCAAGTACAACTGGATAAAACAAAAACTGTCTATCTTTATTTCATGCTGCAAAAAAACAAAATGTGATTATTTTAAAGGGCGTGATTCTTTTCTATACCCACTGTACATTCATAACTAACCACATTCATACCATTTAGATTTTTTTTTTTTAATGGTTGCAAAGTACTTATTCAAAACAACTTCCTAAATCGAGTATACGATTTAGGACAAAGCTATTTGTGAGCCATTGATTCAACCGTTTCCTTCAAACGCAGATTCAAATATGTCATTGAATCATTAATTCCACCAATTTGTTTAAAAACATTGATTCACACAGAAGCGAAGATTGGAGATTCATCAATTATTAAATCAGCTGTGACTTTGGTTTAAACTATTTTTGATGGCAAACAATAGACAAAGTATATGACAAAGTATCTTACTGGGTCTAAGATAAAACACGACATTTTGAAATCAGTATTTTTTTGTATTTCTATAGTCTATAGTATTTCTCTTTGAATTGGTCTTTGAATTGACACTTTGATTTGAAAAATAACTTTTTACAGGCTTCTCTAGTTTACTGAACTGTTATATAAAAGAAGAATCACTCCAAGTATACTCCTTTGTGATATAATCAGGTTTTAAGATCATCATATTCAGTGCAGCAGCACAGTTGTTCATATTGTATTGTCCTAGCAAGTCTTTTGCAGCAAAACAACCCTAGTGGTAATGTTCTCTGCAGCACATAAAAATCCTGGGGAAATACAGATGGCACGAGCTACCACTGTAAAAGCATTTGTTTGTATGAAAAAAGGATGAGAAGATTAATTTACTGTTGTGCTATTTTCTTAATGATGCACCTGATGTCATTGGACTACGCTTTCCACAGACTAATATCTGTTGAGCCTGTGTGGCTTAATGAAAGGTTCTTTAAAGAAGCCGGACAGCGGACAGTGAGAAAAGGTGGATAAAGACCGGAGAAGGAAAGAAGAGGGAGAGGACCATTTGACAGATTATCTGGAAGGATTAGAGGGGTTTTAGTCAAATTACGTTAAGCTCAGAGGGAGAGAGACAGATCAAGAGACAAGGTTGCCATTTCTCAGCCATAAGCCATACAATATATTTAATTCTACTAGCTTAGATGCTGCGGCATATTTAACCACTCCTCCCCCATCAAGCAACATATACATTACAGTGTGTGGCAATACTGTTGATCTACCCATGACCATCCAGAACCTTGTTACATCTTGCATGACTTGCATGAACTTATTTTTAAGTTTGCAAATGCAATCTATCCATCCAACCATCCAAATGCAATTATAATACATAAGTTTCATGAAAATGTACAAGCAAAAAACATGGTTATAGGGAGACGTTACTGAAATATTTAGTCTCAGATACTGATTTGTTGCTATCCTCCATTGATATATAGCCTTCAAGCCTTTCCACACCTGAGTCATGTCAAGATTAACAGCAGTCAAATGCCCATATTTCCTAGAAGTGTTTAAACTTGTTCTTTAAACATCCAATTTTGTAAAAATATGAGTATCTGCATTATTTTGTCATGATCTGACACTTAAAAGTGACTTTCACTGTTTGCCAAATACAACCGTCACGTGACAAAAGAAAAAATGATAGGTTAAAGCCTTTTATACAGTCAATGGTTGAAACTTATGGGGCTGTCACGTGATAAAAGAACGACTCAAACCCTGTGAGATAAGAGGTGAGCTAATCATAGGCTAAATACCCAGGTAAACAACAAATTAATACTTTCTGTTTCTTATAGAATTATAGTTTTGTATTGTTTGTAGTGTGATCAACGTTTGTGTAAGTACTAGTAGACATCTTAGGGAAGTAACATGTAACAATTATTTATATTTTGATAAAAATTAACAAAATGACTCGAAAATGTTTTTGCTCATTTTGCTAAAATGAGACTCAAAGGTCAGAGTCGGTAAAATGATCCGAACTTCCCATCACTAGTCTACATTTATTTTTAAAAAGATGAAGCTCGCGATTATGGAAAGGAGTGTTACAGGAGTGCTTGTGGTGTTTGGCCAATCACAATGCACTGGGTCAGTTGGCCATTCAGAGCACACAGCGCTTTTCGGAAGGAAGGACTTCATTGAAAACAATACATTTGGGAGAGGTGGGGCATAGAGGACCTACAAAAATGTACAGTATTTGAAATATAATGTGTTTTGGAACATTAAAGCATGTCCACATATTCTATTATACCAAATAAACAAAATAATAATCTTTTAAAAAGCATCATATGACCCCTTATTTTTTAATATGACCCCTTTAAAGATTTACAATATGATTTAGATTTTACGATTTAATTTATTTTTATTATGACTTTTTGTTTAAGGAAATTCCAAATTATTCCTTTAAAAGTGACAATGTTGCAAGATAAAAACTTTTGTATGGCACTTAATCCAATTATACAACAATCTGCTTTAGGCTGAATGTCAACCACCAATCGCATAGATCAGATATAGAATGGTTAATGTAAATTTATATATAGAAATAAAACTTGTGTTTTCTTTAAAACAACCTTTTCTGGATTTGTGAATATCATTATTTACGGAATGTGAGACTAAGTGCCACCCATAAATGCTGGCTATCTGTCCATGTCGATCTACTTGCTAAAGGCCTTCACTCATTGAGCAAAAGGCACAGAACAGACGCTGCCTGTATCTGATAAGAGGGCAGCTGCATTTCTCTGGGCCCACGCTTGATTTCCCATCAGGAGTCTGAGCTGGTCAGAAGGCTTTAATGGAGAGCAGATCCTGGGTAGTATCTGCCATCCTTAGTTCCCACTTACCAGAACTCAGTAAGGAACATAGACATAAACTAGTGGGAAGATTGACATTTATAGAAAAACATTCAATATGACACCTTGATGGATATTTTTATTCTCTGTGTGACTAAATCATTGTGGTAAGTCCATACACACAGTCTCTTTCATTGCTTTCTTTCAGTCACTATTTAAATTATTCATGGAGGTCTCTTTGTTCTTATTGTATTACAATATTTGCCAAAAACACTGTAAAAATATTGATGTTTATGTACTGTTGTACATAAACAAAAAAAATATTTTTGTGGATAACAGTGTGGAAAACTACCTTGATAGTTAATAAATTATTCATTTTATTTTAATTGTATTTTACATAATGCACTAAACATTATGAATCTAATAAGCTGTTTGGTTGAAATTATACTTTTAATAATGAAGAAAACAAACCTGGGAAGATATTAGGGTAAAATATGGTAAAAGATTGATTTTAACTATACAGTACAGTTGATTAACCAAAGTACAAGATTGTTTTGCATTACACGTTTTCTGAAATGTTATGTTAACATTTATGTTAAGTCATGTTCAAAATTCTTGATTAAATTTGTTGTCAATTTAAAAAAAAAAATTGTTAGAGAGAGAATTTTGCATATCACTCCATTTATCAGAAAATACTGTTTAAGGAATTAAATATCATATAGATCAGGCAAATAATATATGCACCCCCCTCCACCCCGAAACCTTCAGAATATGGAAAATAATAAAACTAACAACTCACAAGTTTGGTGAACGTAAGAGCAGCTGGACTGAATTTTCTGGCCCAGTATATGAGGGGGAAAAAAGCTTTAAATATACAGTATGTATTGTAATTGAAATCTACAGAAGCACATAGATAAAGTGTATAAAGTGTAATAAAATAATGTGCTTTTTTTCAAATATGTAAAAAAAAAAAAAAAAAAAAAAACATGATTTTTGCCTGTAGTGTTTTCTAGATACGGAAGTCTGGGTGACACTTTTTATTCCAATAAATATTTCTCAAAGTTCATTTGCTAATTTATTCAACTAGACCCAGTCTCCCCTTTATCCAATATAACAAAAAGGCTAGAAAATTTAGATATGATTGTTTTAGCCATATCAGCCAGTCGTGTTCCAGAGCGTATCACTAAAAGTAATGAATAATCACTGCAAAATATGATTACGATGTACAAATTCCAGGTATCATGTCCTGAGAGCAACCTAATGGAGCTCTGACTAAGTCACTTTTATTTTGTGAATTGTTTATCTTCCCTGAAACTGTGATGACTGAAAATGATTGCAGATAACTCCTGGGTGAGGTTATCAGCTCATGTACTAAAGCACACGCAGCCTGATGCAGTGACCACAAAGAACACTATTGATTAAAACAAATGAATAAAAAAATCCGAAAAAGTGGCAGAGGGTGGAATGAAATTGAATGTAGCTCAGGTGTAGGATTTACTGAATGACGGTCTGAAAATGAGAAAGGACTTGAAATTAAATGACATGCACACAGCACATTTCACCTTCGTGCTTGTCAAAAACATTTCTCACTTCAAAGAAAATCTGATACACTCTCCCTCAGAACTAAATAAAGGAAGAATCTATATTGTTTAAGAAGCTCTTGCTGAGAGGGCAGTGAGTTGAAACACAATCCAAACCTTTTAACAGAATTAGTTATACTTCCTGCAGCACTGCAGAATCCAGTCGTGCAGCAAAATCAGAGAGCTCCTCACAAAACAGAAGGGAATCCAATGACTGCCACACACATATACAACATAAACAGAGCCTTAAATATCACACAAAAAACATCACCTAATTACAAATCTGTCTTATAGAAAGTACATTTTGAGATTTTGTTTCATACCATGTCTTCTTAAAATTAAGGCATAACGTGTGGAAAGAAAACTTCCAAAGTGTACATTTATTTATTTATTATTATTATTTTACATTTTGAGGTTTTGCACCTGTACATTACAAATACAATACACACTTTAAAAGCTGTTTTCTCAACAAAAAAAAAAAAATTCTCACGCACTTTGTCTGAAATCTTTCCTTCAGTAGCACTACTTCTATCTATATTCTATATTATTACGATTTTTACAGATGGGTTTGCTCATTATAACATCCACCTGATTTGTTTTATACTTATATTTTATTTATGGAGAGATGTTCAAAATCCTCCCTCAGTCTTCTGAATGTATGCAAATGAATCCATATTTAATGAATTGCCTCATTTGCATATTAAGACATTACATTTTAGAAAACTTGTGATTAATAAACTAGCTGGTTAACTAAATGGTGAATTTTTTTTTACACTGATCACCTGTAGTTTCATGCTTTGAAAATGAAGACTTTTTCCCATAACTGAGGGAATCATCATTAAAATGCAATTAATTAAAATTAGGTTTATTAAAAAGATCTCTCACCGCAAACAGACGAAGGACGTTGGCCACCATTATGGACACTGAGCTGGCCGAAGCCCCGATGACCCCTATCACACGCTCTGGTTTTGGGATGATGGGTGGTTCTCCGTTGGAACAGCGAACATCTGAGTTGTCCTTCTGGATGAGGGCCTGGACAAAGGTGAGGGACTGTTCCAGTGCGTACGTATCCCTGGAGCACGTGTCCAGTATCCTGGCACCCAGGGTGATATTAGGAAGCAGGTCTGGGTCACTGTTGATCTGGTCCAGCGCATACAACATGGCCTCCATACGATGGATCCCCTTCTCCTTCTTAATTTCCCCACAAGGAACACCAGCGGGGCCCCTGGAATGCACAGGAAAAAGGCCTCCCAGAGTGACGTCCCCCTCTATCTTTATGGAATGAGGCTGAGTTTCTGAGGAGGCCCAGGTTTCTGGAGTGAATCCCATCATCACTATCCACATGACGTGAATCAGGGAGCTCACACGTTGTCCGGGTGCCCTGCTGATCCTGCGGCGATGACATAGTGATGTTGTGTGGTGCTGTGATGTCATAGTTGTCGTAGTAGTCTTCTACTACAGCACAGTGCTTTCTTCTCTACCTGTGTCTCCTATGGAGAAATGAGACAGAAGGTGTACATGAAATATGTATAAAACATACCTTACGACAGCACTGCTTTGCATGTGATAATGCAGCTGAATGTTTGACCTCATGACCCACACTCACTGCTTTTATAAAGATTAGATTTAAAAACTATAAATATAATTAAATACAAATACATTTAATTAAATATTATAATTACAGTATATTAATATATAATTTAAAATATTGTAAAATAATTTGTAGTAAGATTTTAAAAGTATATAAATGTTAGTTAATACAGAATAGGAATGTGTTATATTTATATGCCTATTTAAATAATAAATGTATATTATTACCGTTTTTACAAACACACATTTATTTTACAACTTGCCATTCCATTTATTTATTTAGATTTTTTTTTAAACAAAGGATTAAGGCTTTGATTTCCATTTTTCCTATTTCATTTGTTCCACCAGAAATATTCAACAAAGAATAAAAAATAGTACTAAACAACTTGGTTACATATTCATATACCATGGCACAGTGATATTGAAAGGTACTTTCAAAAAATACCATATGCATATTCTTTTACATCCTTTATACTTTATACCATATTCAAAGAAGAACAATATATAGTTGTTGTATACCCTGATACAGTGCATATAATGTCATTATATTATTCATTACTCATTTGAATGATCAGCTACTTTATTTTTTATAATTATTCTTCCAAAATTATATTTCAAGTCTCTGTCCTCTAGAAAATGAACTCACTTTTTAAGTCTTCGCACTCACCAGACCGCTGAGAATAAAGGGCATGTATAGGCATGCTTATTAAAATTTTATGTAAATTAGCTCATGCATATTCAGCAACAGGTGAGCGGAAAAGTGCTATATTTGGATTAAAAACTGAAGTTCCTGCGGGAAGACATGCGCGCGACCGTTTGATCGAGTGTTGAGGGGAACAGCTGCAGCACTAATCCTTCTTCACCATTTATCGCGTTACCTGAATACACATCTTTACAACATCGTAACATTTTACCTACATTTACATTCAGTATACTGAAATAAGGGTTATTAATGTATTCGCTTCTTAAAAATGTCTCACCGACTGCTGCAGATGCCAGTGTGCGCCCATCTGGAACTGAAGTTTGATGGTTCTGAAGCACGACGGTAAACGTCACCAACATCCGAGTCTTCAGCTCTCATCTTAAAACGTCCACAGTCTTCTCACACGCAAAGCTAAGATAAGGATTTTTTTGACTCTTGAGTATTCAGAACCTTAGTAAAACCTAAAACGCGGGAAAAGGTGGAAATGCCCAAACATTCCACAACTGTGCTTCTACAAATCACTGTCAAATCCTTTAAAAGCCCCTCACTCTGTCTCTCTCTCTCTCTTTGTCACTCACTCACTCACCCACTCAGTCTCTCTCTCGGTGTGCACTAATGGGCACAGATTGGGATTACCGCATGCATGCATTTGAGAAGTCTGAGAGAGATGGACCGTATATATTTTTAATGTGAACTGCTAGATATAGTTCTCTGCATTCAAACCGTCTGCTTATAAGCAACAATCCCTCCTGGTCTCATCATAAGGATTTACATGCTTTGTTTAGCAGCTACATTTTAGAATGATTTTATGTTTTTTTTTCAATATAAAGACAGATAATCTAGTTGACCTCACGGTCACGTGTGTTTTTAAATGGTAGTGTATAGGCTTTCTCTAGTCCTTAATAGCACCATCACTGAAATACATATGGGCTAATGGCTTTTACATCCCCGACATACTAGCCGACTGTTCACTTTTTGTTACCTGTTCATCTATTGTTTATTTTATTAATGAATTAATCAACTAAATGTGTCATATTTATTACATTTTAAAGCAAACCTGCAATTTAGTATTACAATATTCATGTCTAATGCTCCTTTAAGGTGCTTGTGATATTTTCATTTATTTATTTGTGTGCATGTGGATGAAATGAGTTGAAGTATGCGGCTGTACGATCTGTATGTTATTACGAGATGTTTCATCTATTATAAATCACAAGGTATATTTTAATGTACTGTAGCATTTAATTTGGAATGCTATTAAAGATTTATGACAGTCAATTTAAGTTGTGGGATATAACACTCTATACAATCTGAGGGATTTGAACATTCAGTTAAAAAAAAGTGTAATTTTCTGCATCTTTATGGTCTTGGTTTTTGTGATAATAATTTCTATGCAAGGCAGGCCCTCATGTTTGTGTCAAGAAATAAAGAAATAAAGAATGGGTGAGGTAAAAAAAAAAAAAAAAACTAGTTAACTTAGTTAACAGACAAAAAGAGAAAAAATTGTAAAATAGTGACAGCTAATTAATTTATTACATTAAAAATTAAACAAATAAAAAATATATATAAATGCTAGAGACAAACATTTTAAATTAGTAAAAAAAAAAAAAATTAGTAAAAAGCATACACGAATATGCACCAAATGTTTTGAAAACAAATACAACTGCAATCCATGCAATTATCAACGCTGAAAAAATGCATCAAATTAGCACACTCCAAATGACTTGTATATCTTCCTCAACACAAAGTGCCAATGTTTTCATTATTACAGAATAACCTTAAAATAACCTATAAAAGTCCCAATTTCTGTACAAACACAAATATGTGATATATGAGGGTCTGGTCTTGACACAGCCACATATTTCATTTAGCCATTTTAAACGTGATCCTACCCTCTAGTGGTACACAGTTATAAAACATAAACGCAGAGCTGTGTGTCCTGATTTACAGACTTTAAGCACAATACATCTTAGGGACTTATGATAATAAATCATTTAAAATAAATCTCATGCTGGGTCTCAGAAACTCTGAACCATCCCTGTATATCTCTAGCCCAAAAACACAGACTTCTCCAAGCCGTCCTCTGCCTTGGTGTACTCTAAATGGGATTTAAAATAGCAGCTTTTATAAGAAAGGCCATTGCGCACATATTTAAGATAGTCTGGGACTCCTGGACAGATCACATTATCAGCAAGCAGAACGGTGCCTTTCCTTAGCAGTCCACAATCCTATAAACAAAGAAGATAGAAAAAGAGAAGAGTAGAAAATGGTGGATATAGGCTTGGTGTGCAATATTGAGAAGGGAATACTGGAATAGCAGTAAATTCAGAACATTTTTGCATTTGGCAGACACTTTATACAAAGCAACTTGCATTTAAGGTACACATTTACATTTACATGACTTTTTGCTTTCTCTGGAAAAACTGAACCCATGACCTTGGCACTGCTAGTGCCATGTTTGTGCTACAGGAAGAGACACCTTAATCTCTAACTGAGATTGAATAAGGTTAAAATGGTTAGAATCAAACACACCTCCATTAGTTTTGTGTCAGGGAGGTAACGGTCCTTCCAGTGGTCCAGAAAAACAAAATCAAATGTTTCAATTCCAAAGTGCTCCTTCATGCGTGGGATCCAATCTTCAGACGCACCTTCTACGAGCTGAACCTGAAAAAGTAAAACATTAACTGAAATGACTCTTATCCTTTAAATATATAGGTTACGATCATAAATATATACCATCATAAAGTTCACATGAATAAAGATTCCTGTATGAAAACAATGTAGGATATGTTTGTGGAGGAAAAGGGCCCTTACTTTGTCTTCAAGACCTGCCCAGGCGATTACTTGTCGAGCAATTGCAGCATAATCTGCATTGAACTCCAGTGTTATCAGTCGAGCTCCAGGAGGAAGCAGACGAGCGATACGCACTGTGGAGTATCCACAGTATGTGCCCAACTCTAGAACCTTCTCTGGGTTCAACTCACTCACCACTGAGTCCAGAATAGAGCCTGAGCATATAGACACACACACACACACACACACACACACACACACACACAAATACGTAAAAGACAGTTGGATGCAATAAATGTAAATTCCAATATAAATACTTTTGTATTTCTTTATCTTTAAACATATTTTGGACATGAAGCAGCGGAGTATGTTGACATTTGTCAGATGCTTTTATTCAGAGTAACTTAAAGAATATTAAATTCTGTTCAAAATTAGGGGTCAGTATATTTTTTTCTGTTTTATGGTAGCTCCTTATGCTGACCAAGACTTGTATTTGATATGAAATACAGCATTTATTTGATAAAAAAAAAAATACAGTTCAAAAGTTTGACAAGGGTAAGACTTTAGGGGTTTGTTTTAAGAAGAGATTTCTGCTCACAAAAATTGCATTTATGTAATAACAATACAGTAAAATTGTGAAGAATTAAAATAATTAAAAATATTTCTATTTGAATATATGTAAAAATGTTAATTATATCTATTAAAATATAATTTATTTGCGTGATGGCAAAGCTGAATTTTCAGCAGCCATTACTCAGTCTAACTCCAGTCAGTGTCACATGATCCTTCAGAAATCAATTGAATATGCTGATTTGGTGCTCAAAAGTTGAAAACAGTTGTGCTTCTTAATATTTATTTGGAAACCATGACACATTTTAGGATTTTCTGATGAATAGAAAGTAAAAATGTATTTGAAATATAAATCTTTAGCAACAATGTCTTTAGATCAACAAGTCTTTACTGACAATTTAGGTCAATGTAATGCGCCAGTGCCAAAAAGAAAAAAAAAAACCTTATTGATCTTTAGTTAAGTTACAAAAATTGCATAATTAACGAAATCCGTTTTCTTACTTGTATTTTGGAGCAACCATATAAAAAAAATCAGAAAAAGTTTTGTTTTTGTTTTGTGTCAATGCACATATTTCTTTCAGATTCTGTCCAAAATTTTGTCTGGAAATAAGGAATAAAAACCTTTATTCTCTAACCTTTCTCATCTCCAATGTTCATAGCCCATTCACTGTGTCGGCAGAAATGATCAATGGCCGAGATCACACTCTGAGGGTCACCACGGGTCGCATGCTTCTGTACTGCTTTCAGCAGACGCTGGTCACAACAAAGAATAAAGAAGTCTGGTGATGACTTTGTTTACTTGATGGGCCTCACAAGTCTAACATCATTAAACTCTCTCTTACGACCCCCTTATGCATCCTAGTTGCAGATAAAGAACAGGTACATGCTGTAATTTTGGTGATGCAAAGCCGTGTTTAACCAGGACTGACTGAGTCACCTGTGGTCGAGTTGATCTGGTCAGAGTATCAAGAGCGCGCTCAACGATGACATCGTGCCAGAGTAACGCCAGACTGCCATTGAACTGCACCGCAGTGGGGATGAGCCAGGAGTACAACACATATAAAAGCACTGTGGCCCCGAAACACCAGCCCAGCAAAACCAGCAACATACTAGAGTCAGACACAGATTCAGGAACCTTAGTAAACTAATTTATCATACATTTCAAATCAGGTGAAGTGATGTATGTTTTAAGAAATTTTAAGATGTAATTTATTCTTATTAGCAGTCATTACTCCAGTCTTTAGTATCACATGATACTTCAAAATCCTTCTAATATTTGGTTCTAATTTTATTATCTGTTAAAATCAGTTAACTGTGCTTACGACTTTTGTGGAAACACGTTGAAACCATTTTTCAGAATTCTTTGATGAATAGAAAGTTCAAAAGAACCGCATTTATTGTATTGTCTTTACTGTCACTTTTGATCCATTTAATGCATCCTTGCCGAATAAAAGTAAAAAATTTTGAATGTAAGTGTACATGCAATATATAATACAGCAAGCAACATTAAGAATTATGCCAGAATAAGAAGCCTTTTTTTTCATCCCTGCAAGTTTCTGATGTGAGCCATGCTTCACTGAGGTCCTATTATGGAACAATCCATAACCAACTGTAAAAGATGTAACTAAGCCAGATATTACTGTGCATCCCTTTGAACTGTCTGCGTATATTAAGTGTTAAAATAATACAATTATATCACCTTCCAAGACAGCAGACACATACACTAGTGTATCCAATATGATAAGGCTGTCTAATTACTCTGGTACAGCCTAGGTCTGCACTCCTGCAGGTCATGAGATGAATGTATATGGAAATAAACGAGCTCATTCAGTGCTGTGCTTTCATCTCTCCAGTCATTCCTCTATTGTCATGGTCTAATGAGATGGGTGGTTACTATGCAGCAAATAAACCCTGCATTGAAAATCTCTCTCATGTGATCCTTTGGTTGCATTTGCATGTTGCTGGAGCTCACGGTCCATAAAGCAGTTTGGGGTCTGTACTTGCTGTAGTTTTCACCAAATGCAGCTTTTGTGAGCATATAATATTTCTTTCAAAGATATTAAATAATCCTACCAACCCCAAACTTTTGAATCACACCAGCATTCACTTCAGTGAAAGATTGAATTGAGAATACATTATGGTTTCCAAATCCACTCCTTTTAAAAATGTATAAAACATGTGCTAACACAATTTATTCATGGTACTCTGAATGTTTAGTTGGCTGCTTTTTGGTGATGAGACATCTTCCTCCATATATAAATATGTTTTTGATGATATGTGATACGTGCTCTGTTTCATATGTGTGTATGAGGACTCTACTGAAAACAAAATCTACCTTTGGGTATAAATAAAGTAACTTGAACTTGATATATATTATACTGAAAAGAATATGTACTTTATTACAAAATAAATTCAGTTAATAATTGATCTGTTAATTAAGAAGAGTAAGCTAGTCATGGAGAGTAAGAAATGCAACTCTAAAGTGTGATTTTAGAGTTGCATGGCAACAAGCTCAAAGTTAAGAGCTATTAAACTAAGAGTGTGGCACCCTTGAGAGAGGACCATGACAAGTGCTTCTTAGGGTTTCTTTAAATATATACACAAATGAAGCTAGGGTCTGGAGTGGAATGCAGAGCTCAGCCACTTTGCAGGACGGCCATTGTTAGTGAGAAAATCCTCTCAAATGGGTGTTGGAAAGGAATGAGTGAAGCACAGAGACCGGCTTTCACAAATGCACTGTTGTAAAAAAATATAGCAGTGAATATATGCAATGCATGGGAAAAGGTCTGTATATATTCTGCGATTTCACACAGCAACAGCAATTATTACACCATTCATGCTAAATAAGCGGATTAATTTTAATTAGAGCTACATAATAATTAACAGTGAACCAGAAATGCAATACACTGAAACAGACTGAACACAAATAAATATGGTGATAGTCGATCAAAAGTATGTGCTGTCTTCAGCAATGATAATTGGTATCAGCTGAACAGAAAACACACTGTGAATCACTTACTAAACTAGATTTAACCTAAATTGAGTTACAATTTTAGTCACAAGCCAAGAATATATATGCAAAAATAAGCAAAACACATTGACACATAATAATCAAGATTATTATCTAAATAGTAAGAGAGACTAGAAAATGGATTATACACAATGTAATATTATTATAAACATATGTTTATTTAAATATGCAATACGAGACTATACAGTGAAAGGAAACCTTCCTAAATAAATACAATGAAACTAAATTATCTAAATGATGGAGAGTAGCAGTTTTGTGTCACAATTCATCAAAAGGCATCAAGTGACATAAATTAAAGTAAATGACCATTTAAAAATAAAAACACTTACTTTTGATGAGGGCCTCTCTCTTTACTCCCTACAAGATGGAGCTTCTGTTAAACCAAACCTACAAGCATGCAATTACACATTCTACTGATTAGCTGCGCGCTCTCTCTCTCTCTCTCTCTCTCTCTCTCTCTCTCTCTCTCTCTCTCTCTCTCTCAGCTGACTTTGTAATAGGCTGTCTGGGTGGAGTTGAGCCATAAGGAATGTCTAGCCGTAGGACTTTTAGAGGGATATGAACACCCCAGACAGTAAACAGAAAACCAAACTAGGTCAGGGATCAAAAACTGACTTTGTTATGCAGCTGGCAACAGACAAGTTAGTTTACCTCAAATTGAATACTGTCATACTCGCCCTCATGTCGGCTTTCTTCTTACATCTGTGTAGCAATGAAGTTAAATACTTTGTATAATCTTAAAGCATAATTTAAAAAAAATGGCAATTCAGTTTTCTGAAGAATTTAAGTTGTTTTCAGTGAAAATTACTCTGCAGCTAGTTGTTTACTTAAGCTGCGACTGGAACTTTGAGTCTGTGAATCAATTCGTTCAAATCAACCGATTCACGACTCGATTCGTTCAAAACGATTTGCGTAAAAAAGGTATAAATTTAATTTTCAAGCGAACTGTTCCTTTAAGACAAACTTTAATATATTATGTGTAGAAAATACAAATGTAGTCGAACGACAAAGTTGAGCAATTTTTACCCGTGCAGAAACTAAATAGATACTAAATGGAGCTCAAACAAGCCCTCTCGTGGCTTTAAAGGGACAGTTCACCCAAAAATGAAAATCTGTCATTTACTCTCCCTCAGATGTTCAAGCCCTGTATGAGCATTTTTCTTCTGTTGAACACAAAAGAAGATATTTTGAATAATGTTGGTAACGAAACAGATGCCAGAAGCCTTCGAGTTCTTAAGTATATATAAAGTTACTAAAATTTTGACAAAGATTTACATTAAATATAATTTACTGCAGTCTCCTTTTAAAAAAAAACATACTAACAACAGGATGTCACTGTCAATTTAACTCTAAATTATTAAACTGTACTTAATGTATAAAATACTTATTGTAACTATTATGAAAACCATCCCATTGAATTTATCTTAAAAAAAAGTATCATTTTGTCTATTTGAATAAACCACGGCCACTGTAGACACTGATGTGTTTCACTGGGCTGAGCTCCAGCATGGACTGAATCACTGAACTGAGCTGCCAAGAATACCCCTCCTTCAGACCTTCATTCAATCAATCAATCAATCGAATTAAAAATAAACAAAAGAACTGGAGAGACAAAGAAAAAGAAGAAGAAACAATAAGGGTAACAATAAGGTAAACCTGTGACAATCAAAAGACTGGGTATTCCTACCTAATAACACACACACACACACACACACTCCTGCACTAAAAACCACTGGTCAATGGCACCAGCCAATCTTCTCAAACAATTCGAAACCAATATTGAATGCCTCTCCAATTTGTTTTGGACAGTTCCTTCCTGAGACAATCCACAGACTTTTATGTGGACAGGAAAGCACTTTACATATCATTTTCCATTCCCATGAAGTCATTTCTAATGCCAGAATTAGAATTGATGCTAAAATTGAACGTAGCAATGGACATTATTCACAAAAATAATCAAGCCAGTCTAAGGCTGAATCAGTGCTAAATTTGCCAAATTCTTATGGGTGTGTGCAGTTCTTCGTCAATTTTAAAACAAGTTCATTTTTACAGTGAAGGTAAATTTCCTTATCCCATTGGTAAATAGTTTAGTAAGATAACCTTACTAAATTTAGTATGCTTACATTTTTTATATGCCTATTAGTCATTCAGAAATCATAATGAACTGTAAATGGATTTGCATAATAGATGAAGCATTTTTCAAAGAGAGCTGCCTGTGCAATGATTTGAATCACGTGAAGCGGCTGGAAAAGAGTCCAACACATTCCAAGTGTTCAGTAGATGTGGATTAGTGATGTGACCAAAGGTTAAAGCAAAGAATGTGATCGGAACAGATTTTCAGAGTCTACACGTTAGACAAAATCTGTTTGGGTTACAAATTGCATTGTAATTGAGATATGAAATCAGGAATGAATTTTTAAACTAGAAAAATAAGCCACACAATGTGGATTTAAAAAAAAAAAAAGATTTTTACTTTGTATCATGGTCTTTATTATGACTTTTTTTTGCCCTAACAGACTATGGCTGATATGAAAAATGTATATAAAAACGAAACAATGAAAAAAGTTCATTTAAAAAAAAATCAAGCAATGCATTTATGATCCTAAAAGCTGCAACAATAGTACAATTTAAAGCCAAAACAAGGTGTCATTCATAAAGATGCCAACAAGAGTTCTTTTTGCTGGTGTAAACAAACCAGAGGCATGTACTATGCAAATAAATATGTATACAAAATCTGATCAGTTCATAAATATACAATATATATTGTTTATTCAAGTTGCTACATATAGGTATTTTTCATTATTTATCATTTATTACAGTACAGACATTTATGTCACCAAAATACACTAAAAGAGACTAGCAATGCACAGCTGTTAGGTCATGACTTTCAGATACCAGCGGGAGGCACCTCACAAACCCGCAAGATGAGGAGAAGCAACTACACATGAATTGTTCAAGTCTAATTAACCAAGTTGCTTATTAAATAAAGCATAATTTGAAACTAAAACCATCATAGGTCCTATGTTCTGCAGTTTAAGCAATAATCTGTAGGCTTAACATGGGCAGAAAAAACCTATAGTCTTTTAATACAGTGCACAGCAAATTGTACTGATTTCGAGGATAATCATAACATTCTGGTATTTTTTTGCCAGAATTAATTATACAGAAGAAAGTTCAAAGAAAAAAAAAACATCAAGTCACGAACTGTAACAAAATTTGCCAAACTAATTGGTAAACAGAAGGATAACATACTGACTGGTTAAGACAATTATAAGGTATTTTGTTCCCAAAGAGTGGTAACATAAGTCCAGCTTATGCCACTGCTCAACATGTAAACTACAGTAGATGATCACTTAAGATTTGTCAAATATTCAAGAATATCTATTAAAGGGGTTACCAAGACGGATGCGACCAAACATGAAAGTATAAAATATTTGCAAATAATCTCGCACCAAAACTATTTGCTTAGAATCTGATGCCAATTTTTATCAAACTGGTAAACTCAAACTATTAGGCATCTTAAAAAACAACAACAACAAAAAAAAAATATTTTACTAAATAATAAAAAAAAGCGAATAATCACATCATAAGAATATATTTTTTAGGAATGCATTTTTTTTTTCATTTTGAATGCACCATTCTTCTCATGCACCTTTTTTGACTTGGTGTGAAGAGGCCTCAAGACTATTTTAGAGTTCAAGATCTCAATATTTTAGGTCAACAGTCCTTTGAATTTGTGGATTGTGGGTTGTGACTGTGGGCTAAACATTATAAATAGCTGTATTAGAGCTTTACAGTTCATTTCTTAGTTCAGGCATAAGTTGTTTGCATGTCTAAGACGTCAGAGAACATAAACCCTCTAGTCTAAGTGAAAGCTCAACTTCACTTCAAGGGCCTCTATATGAAATGCTTTATAGCATACTCTTCATAGCTACATATAGATATTTAGATATACAGATATAAACAAACAGGTATGCAACACATTCACTGCTGTTATAGTACATTAAAACGCACGAGTTCATTAAACTCTGTATATAATTAAATGACTGTTAACCTGAAACATATTAGTTACAAAATAGTCATTTAGAATACCTACATCTTATAATATATTTTATTCTCTGAAAATATATATATATATCTATATATCTCAGGATGAAGTTGAGATGATATGATTACCTTTATATTTTGTTTTGAAAATGTAAATACATTACAATAACATCCCAATAATACATAAACAGAGAATGAGGGGGGGGGAGCTCCTCAATTTCAGTTCTGAGCTGTTACAGATGCCTCCTTATTTGCTCAACGATGCACCAATATCATTTTTAAATACAGTTTAATAATTGTACTTTTAAATAATGCTGTAATTATATACCTATCTCCAATCAAATTCTATTTTGTCCTGCTGTCATTGTTTGTGTGCCAGCATTTATGCTACAAAGAATGCATTATTTCAATGGTTTTTCCCCCTTAATTTTGAGCACAGTATTGGACTGGTGCATGCCTAAGACAAGGTGTCATTTTGCATCAGATATTGTAACGGGTTGCACTGGAGGCTGTGGGGTGTGTTGGCTGCCAGTCAGACAAGTGTTCCAGGTGAAGGAGGCTCAGAGCCCGACTCTTTCGGAGCGCCCCCCTCGGTGGGAAAAGGCTCCGAGTAGAGAGAGAGCTCCACAGACCTGTCATGATAAAAAAAGAAAGAAGAAAATGAAAATGTCATCATCAGAAAACATGTATCTAATTAACTAATTAGAATAAACTAATTAAAAAACTACTCAATCCAAACCATTGTGTTAAATATAGATTTAAAGCTGCAGTCCTTAAGTTTTGCCTCTTTGTCGCTATCTCGGTTTGAAAACCTGTAATTGCAGTTATTTGCTGAATTATATTGCTCTAGTGGGTTGTGCACAGGCACAGCTCCAGCATGGATGAATCTAATGTGTGGATACTGCACTTTGTATTCACAGATACTATCATGAAAGTACGACCCAAATAAGAGTTTTCACAGGGGGATTTAATCTGAACAATTAAGTAACAATTGCCAGTTTTGTTCAGATCCACGGAGGAAAAAAGCATTACAATAAATTGCGATATCAATGGTGATTAAATCAACTGATTTGGTTAGCTCATAACACATAAAACCGTGCCAATTATTATTATTGTGATACTTTGTTTTCAAATTGTTGACGTTAATAACATAAGCATTGCACAGGTATGTGTATTTAGTGTGTATTATTCTGGATAACAATGGGCAATTTATTCCATCTGTTGTGAGAAATGGCTATAAACAATCCATTACCTGCACATCCTCACATATATATGTGTGATATAGCATCCTAACTTCTTTATATTTACAGATATGGCAGCGCCATGCTCGTACTGCCTGTGAAAACCTACCCATGCCACTCAAATTAGAAACCTTTATTACAAGTTTACCATTGTGAATGGAGCTAAAGGCAATAGTTCTGAACACTGGCTGGTTATGTACTTGCTCAAACATTTATTTTGTATATTTTTTAAACAAAAAAAAAAGTTAAGGACTAAGATTAATTTTTTAGGATTCATTAAACAGTGTATTAAATTAAACAAAAAGTAGCAATAAAAACATTTATATTTCAAATAAATTATGTTCTTTTGAACTAATAAAATAAAATAATATATATATTTTTTTTAACATACCACTATTTCCACAAAAATAGTACGCATTACAACTATTTAACATTGATAATAATAAAAAATGTTTCCATAGCAGCAAATCAGCTTATTAAAATGATTTCTGAAGAATCATGGGACACTGAAGACTGGAGTAATGGCTGCTGAAAATTCAGCTTTGCCACCACAGAAATAAATTACATTTTAAACTACATTAAAATAGAAAATAGTTATTCTAAATTGTAATAACATTTCAAAGTATTACTGCTTTTGCTGTATTTTTGAGCAAATAAATGTTGCCTTGGTGAGCATAAGATGACTGTAACACAAAAACTAACATCCAAATGTCTTGAAAACTGACAAGCAGCCGAGCAAGAAGTAATATAATAATTTGTACGTTTATTATTAGTATTAGTAGTACTACTACTACTGTTTCTGCTACTATAGTAATATAAGATCACAAATAGCAATTTCCATTACTTCTCCAGTCTCACAAATTCTTTGATATTTTCAAGTTTTTCATTATCATGGGAAGCCTCACCTGGCTTGCAAGGGATGCCCATGAAATGAAGCTGACTGAGGTATTTGACGGTGCACAGAGTACAGTGGGTCGCCTGTAACAGACTGGGGCTGGTGCACCAGGTGGTGAGTATGTGAATGGCGCATGGTGAGTCCATCGTGACCTTTGGCCATAGTGGAATAACCTAAGGCGTTCCTCAGATACCAGTCCCGGAGTCCTTCCAGAGCCAGAGCCTTGTGCAGACTGCGGGTGGAGTCCTCAGGAGTGGGCAGAGAGAACTGAGGTGGTCTGCGGCCGAGCGCTGCAGCAGTGGACAGCTCTGTGTGGTGAGGGAGCAGGTTAGGAATAGAAGAAGCTGTGGATCCAGCAGTGGGATGTGATAGGTCATACGCAGAGAACAACACGGCATCCTGTGAGTGCTGCTGTAAAGGGATGAAGGGTCCACAGGACTTTGTGCGTGTCACTTTTACCCGACGGGGTTCGGCCTCTTGACCCCGCAGCAGCATGGGGCTGTAAAAAGGTGGAGCCGCCGCCAGATGTAACTGTGAATGAGAGAAACCATTGTAGTGTGGAGGGGTGCCCGATGGAGGAGTGGAGAAGTCTGGCCAGATTCGTCCTGCTGACTGGTTCTGTTGAGCCTGGATGGGCCCCTTTTGCTGTTTGCCCCAAATGTAGTCCATCAAAATCTCATTGTAACCCATGCCACTGCTTTGGCCGCCCAGAGAGGAGCGCATTCGACCCTGGTCTTTAAATCCCATCATCTGTCTGTCTGGGCTGCCTTGATAGATCTGACGGAGCTTCCCATCTGTGAGGGACTCGGAGCTCTTGTATGGTCCAGCTCGGGGTGGCATGCCGTTGCGGGAAGGACCGGGCTCAGGGAGACTCGAGCGGTCGAGTAGCGCCTCAGAGCTGTTGCTACGACGGGCGCGGGAACCATACGGGCAGCTGCGGCGCTCAGAAGAGGAGCCCTCTAAAGATGCCAACGGGACAAACTGAGGAACATCTGGACTACCGTACCACTGCTTTAGTGCAATACCAAAAGACATCTCCGGCCTAGCAGGAGGAGAAGACACTATCAAGTTATTATGCTTTAAATTTATCAACAATAAACACTTATAATATTACAACAGATTTATATTTCAAACAGATGCTGCTCTATTGAATTCTTTTGAATGCAGTTCTTTAAAGAATTCTATAAAAGTGTTTCATGGTTACCACAAAAATTAAGCAGCACAACTCGTTTCAACATCGATCAGAACTGTTTCTTGATCACCAAATCAGCATATTAGAATAATTTCTGAAAGATCACATGACACTGAAGACTGGAGGAGTAATTACTTGCCATTGCCATCACAGGAATAATAATATGCAATAATATTTCACAATATTATTGTTTTTGTTGTATTTTTGATCAAATAAATGTAGCCTTGTTGAGCATAATATTTGAGAATAAGGTTTCAAAAACATTTAAAAATAAGAAAATAACTCAGCAACCCCAAACTTTTGAATGTAGTGTATGTCTATGAATAATATATTTATTTTATTTATATTAAGTATAGCAACAAGCTAATATCAAACTAGATTAGAGTATTTTATGTGCTATTTTGTGTTGCTGCCCATATAAGCGTGCAAGTAAATGTAAGTTTAAATGCTGCTTTAGAAGGCAGATGCCTATGTAGGCAGTAGGAAGCTCCCTAGCCATAGTGTACATATAGCAAAATAAATGGTCAATAAATAGAGCCATTACCTCATGTGGACGCTCATTGGTGCAGTACGGGACAACAGCGGTGTGGCTGGAACACTTCTGCCCTCCACATTGGATGCACTTCTTGGGAGTGAGTGACTCGGGCTGGATCAACATCCACACATTCATAAGTTAGAATTATAGTGTAAACCTCACCCATATCAGCTTGTGGAAACATCTTGTCCTCCTCCTCCGCTCACCTCACAGAGCTTGAGGCCGAGTTGCGGCGAGTCCTCATCTCATAGTAGATTTCCACAGGTGACAGCTTTCTGCAGAGCCTACTGTCAGGACTGCCTGGGGCCAGCCGGGGGTGAGACAAGGAGCGATGCTCAGGTGCCACACTGGGAGACGAATCCTCTGTGAACCACAGGTGACAGAGTTGTGTATCAAAGCTACAGCCTGTAATACACAGGCCAGTGTGGTAAAACTAATTATTGAGTAATTCTTGAGAAAAAAAAAACAAGTATTGAGATGTACTTTCTTTGTTTCATAATGTTAAGACTTCTCACCATTGTCATGTGATGTTGAGTCTGACATTGAACTGCTCTCTGACTTCACAGTTTCCTCTAAAAGTTAAATAAAAAATGAGAATAAAAGATAAAAGAAAATGATTACACAAAGATCAAATTTTTCTATGGTCTAATAAATATATTATCATCACTATTATCTAAAAAGATACATAAAAAAATATTATATGAATTAATATTTAAATATAAATAATCAGATGAAACACTTCATTCACAATGGTTTACACTACTGTACAAAAGTTTGGAGTCAGAAATATTTTTAAATGTTTTTTTAAAAAAGTCTCTTATGCTCACAAAGGTTG
Source organism: Carassius gibelio (assembly GCF_023724105.1). Lineage (NCBI taxonomy): Eukaryota > Metazoa > Chordata > Actinopteri > Cypriniformes > Cyprinidae > Carassius > Carassius gibelio. The sequence goes on from NC_068381.1 coordinate 10,584,877, forward strand.
CATTTATTTAATTAAAAAATACAGTAAAAACTGCAATATTGTGAAATATTAATTTATAATTTGAAATAAATGTTTTCTATTTTAATTAAACACTCCAGCCTTCAGTGTCACAAGATCCTTCAAAAATCAGTGTTTTCAAAAATTATCATTTATTACTCAATACATATTTTTGTATTGAGTACATGCCATTGAAAATCAAAAAACATTGTGCAATGCCTCGTTGTGGAAGAACACAGTTGCTGCATAACTTTCCTTCAAATTCAAATATTAGGAATGTGTGGTTGAACTTTATTTTTAATGAAGTTTCAGCTCACATGAGTAAAACATTTAGTGTTTGTTCACTTCCTTTGTACACAAGACACAGGTCGAAGCAGGATTTGCAGAGAGACCGAGATTAAAAAGCAATGCTGTGCTTTCTATATTGATTCCGACAGAAATGGCGCAGCACACTTATAGGAGTTAAAAAACATTTGTACTGTGTCACTACTGCTTTGTTAGAGATCACTTTATTTGTCCTGATTATTTTTACATGTCTAACCAAAGTCACAGAAGGCTCCAAGTATGAAGGACGCAGCTTGCCAAACAGACTGTTATCCAGTCATAGCAGAGGGCTTTTACTTCCAAGACTTCAATGTGGCACGTCCATAAAAACAGTGTTTCTCAAGCCGGCCACAACAACAGGCCATTACTTATTGATTTTGATGTTTTTCAATGTAAAAACCACTTGATCGTCATAAGCAGACGTCAAACAACAGTATAAAATCATTTAAAAAGCCAGTTCATGACCCCTTTAACACTGTAAATGTCCTTTCTCTCACTTTAATCTAATGCATCCATGCTGAATAAAAGTATTAATTCCTTTAAAATAAGAATATATCTCCTACTGACCCCAAGCTTTCCAGCAGTAGTGTAAAAGGCCAGTACGATAGTTACATTTTTTTCTAAATTCTCTGTGCAAGCTATTTGTTTAAAACTAATGATCAGGTAATTTATTAATATCAAAGTCTGTCAACATGTGTCCATTGTCCTTTTCAAGCAAAGGCAACGGTCTTGGAAAATAAGGGGAAATGACTCAGTTACCATGCACTTCCTGTAGAGACATTCCCAATGTGTGCACATGTTACCAAATTACCAATGCTTAGCAGAAACTGTTTAGCGCTTTTGTGAGTGTGTGTTACCTGTGTGGCATCCCCGATGAACAGTCCTCTTACTATGCAATGCATTTTTATCAGAATCGATGCTCCGGCGCAGGGCACCACTGAAGAGAGCCTTCATCTGTCGTCGCTGACCTGCGTCATCCTACATGGAAGACAGATATGGCTGTTATTGTATAAACCTGTTAGGAGAATCCTTCTATTAGCTTTCAGAAATCAGACTCACCTCTCCTTTTGAGGTAATGTGAGGGGCCAGACCAGCTCGGCGCTGAACAAAGGGAGGTCTTTCCCCTTCTTCTAAAGGAAAATCCTGTGGAAGCTTCCCAGTGAGCTCCTGTACAGACATTTGAATCTTTTACTTTTGAATCACTGCACTGGGGAGTGACATGTTTGTTGGCATTGGACAGAACAGATGGTTCTAATACGTACGCCTGTTTCTTTCTTTTGAAAAACACAACTTAATAACAAACGGTTCTTCACATTAATGCAAATCCTAAAATCACATATCGAATAAGATAATTCACTTTCAGAACAAAAAGAAAGAAAAAATGAATAAATCGTGTATACAGCTGGGTGCACATTTCCTTCACTGGTGAAGTCACCATTTGTTTTTTTTAGTTTGTTTTTTAGAGAGAGAACATTATTTTATAATGACTGCCCAAAAGTAAAATACTGCTTTAAAGATGTATTAATTTCCTCACCGCCTCCAGAAGACACACTTGTCGCAGTTCTCCGAGACGGCTGTTCAAAAGGCTCTGCAGACTCTGCTTTCGCTCCTGCAGTTCTGAGATCCGCTCCACTTGCAGCTTGCTGTCCTGACAGCCCTGGACATCTGTGCATGATGCGCATGAAACAGAAAGCCAAAGTTCAAATTAGATTTACACTTTCACACTTCCATTATTTTGTATTAAATAAATGCCACTTTGGTGAGCATAAGAGACACAAAAGGTGTTCACGGTAAGTATGAGCATGCAAAATTCAATATCCAAGATTGACCCACACAAAAATCTATAGTACATATTTTGCTTCCATACTCAATTATCAATATGGAAATAAGCAGACTCACCTGGAGCCCCTAAGCCCATGGCAGTGATGAGGCGACCTTTGACCTCCATAGAATGGATTTGAGGAAGTCTTGTGAAGTCTTTAGCTCCCAATTACCCTCAGCTCCTGCAGACAAAGAATTTTGATCTAATTAATAAGGTATAATTTGAGCTACAAGTGAACCGAGACTGATTTGAGAGCCTCCAATCACCTTATATTTTGAGTCACGTGAGGCATGTCCGTTCAGTGTTGTGGTCCACAATGCTGCAGTATCCCAATGGCCTGCAGGGGAGCCACTGTGCGACTTCTCAATTTACTGCTGAGCCCTTAGTAGTCAGGAAAAAAAAAAAAACAACATATGTTTGTTATACACACACTGAAAACTTATATTTGTTTCTGCTGGCTGTAACATAGTCCTCTAAATGATGTCTTATATAAAAGTTGAATGGCTCGTTCTGCCACAAAACATAATTTAAAGACATCAGAATTATTTTTTTTAAAGAGGCAAACAGCACTATCAAAAAAAAAAAAAAAAAATCACTGCCATACTTACATTGCTGCTCAGCCTCTAAATAATTTATTAAACAATTAGCTCTCTTCTTTCTGGAAATTACGTCATGACAGGGTAACATGACCGAAGGTGTGAAAGTGAGAGCCCATATCAGGTTATTGTGGCAACTGGCAACCCAGGTTACCCAACAAGTGATTCAAATCTTGGTTTGCAGTCTACTGACAGCTATATGAACACATAACTCATATTCATATGAATGGGCAACATTTAATAAAAATACTGTGTATTTTATGCCTCTTTAATGTCAGCATTTTCACCTAAAAAATTTTAATTCTGTCATTAATTACTCATCCTCATGTCATTCAAAGCCATAAGACCTTTGTTCATTTTTGGAACATAAATTAAGATATTTTTGAAGAAAGCAAAGATAGACAGCAATGCATCCTGCATCAGCAGCACCACATACATGCGTGGTGGTATTCTCATGAACGCGCATCAAAGACTGATATGGAAGAGAAGAAATTGTTCAATAAAGTCATTATTTTAGTTTTCTTTGCACACAAATCCATAAAATTACTGTTGAACCACCGATGTCATATGGATTATGTTAATGATGTCTTTAATACCTTTATGGCCCTTGAACTTTGTAGTTGTGTTGCTGTCTATGCAGGGTCAGAAAGCTCTCGGATTTCATCAAAAATATCTTAATTTGTGTTCTGAAGATGAACTTAGGTCAGAACTGACGAGCATGAGTAATTAATGACAGAATTTTCATTTTTGGGTGAACTATCCCTTTAAGATCACTAATGAAAATTATTCACTGGCATAAATAATAAACCATTAATACAAAATTTATTCTAAACATGAATGAAAAAATAACAACCCTGCATACTGACATCCGTTTAAAATCACCCTGTATGCATTTTACTTTTTTTAAATTATAGATGTAAAATATATATATATATATAATCATAAAATGGTAAATGTTGCAAAACCGTTTATTGGATCACAATTGTAGTATAAAGGCTGCTGGCAAAACTTGGAGAGAACAAGCAGGATGTGTTTTTTATTAGGAAGTGGCATTGATCGTGTGGTTTCGATAGGTGGCTGGGAATGCATCCAAAAAAATGTATACAAAAAAAGACAAACCACCATGTGCCAGCTAAACAGACAACATTGAACCCTAAGTGTAAGTAGGTGAGTAAATAAATGAGACCAAATATTCAAAACAAGAAGCTTTCACCATTCATATAGGAGCAATTGAACAAATAAGATTCTTCAAAACACTACAAGCACATCTGGTGGACACATGCTAACAGATATCACACACCACAACTCTTGTAGAGACCTGGCAAAGAGCATGATGGGTGGAGATATGGAAGGATAGATGCTCAGAGATCAAAACCCAACTCTGGGGGAATGATGAGAGAGATATAAACAAGGGATTTATGGGAATTTGATGACAAAGCACCCAATGTCCTGGGACAAAACGTGCAAGAAAGTGTGAGAGAAGGAAAAAGCACACAACAAACACACAAAACTCAATGAAAAAAAATACTAATATGCGATTACCAAGCATATTTAAATGTCTATGAAAAATACCCTCATAATTCCACATTTTGCCCAGTGTTTGCTCCATGTTGTGATAAAAGACATTTATGCTGCTGTTTATGTATTTACAAAACTGTCCGTTTTCATATTATTGGGCCAGTGTATGTTAATAATAATAAAGTTCAAGGTTTCATTTTAAGGAAATGTTTGTTACTTTTGCACGGTGTATGGCTGCAAGTTCTTGTCACATGTAAAACCTGACTCCTGAAGCAAAGCCAGTTAGTGTCTCAAAGGGTTAAATCTGACATTTTTAAAACATTCATAACTTTCATTGACTGTCTACCTAAAACGACTGATTTGAAGCTGACTGTTTCTGTTGACAACCATCAAACAACAAAACATACAGTGTGTGAAATGACCAGCTTTAGCAGGTGGGACTGTATACACAGCTGACTCCAATGAACTGTATCTAATCGTTTCAGGAAAATCCATATCCGTCAAAATCAACATTTATTTGTTACTGAAAAAGCGATGCTTTTATAAATGATACATTTTAATGGTCTTCATTTTACATATGTTATTCCCGTCAACTAAAAAGAAAACACGAGTCAAAGGAGGGGACAATCCTTCCTATAAACTTCCTTGAAAGCAATTACGTTAGACTGTTTCTAATAAAACGTATTACACTCTTGAGCAACTGGAAAAACATTTTGGTTTAACAGCCTAACGTTAAGTAGTTTCAAGAACTTACCTTGACAAAATTCACTGAGAATATATCCACAAAAGGACAGAAAAAGCAGGCTTATTATATAGTCTGATTTCATTAACGTGTTACGCTTGACGTGGTCTCTAACGCACGAACTCAACAGTTTCTCGCGTTTCTTCTGCTGCTGCAACTCAAGCAAGTCATTTCTACGAGCCCTAAAGGCAACAAGGGCGAAACCATCTACACGGGCTGAAGGGGGTTAGTTACTGATAGAATGGATAGAAAAGATTAAACTTTAACATTTTTAAAGAAATTATAAGATCGTTATCTTTCGAGATAATTCGTCTATATATAAACCGCATAAAATGTCATTTATGTCCAAAATGGCGATGTAAGTCTAGGTTATCCAGGCAACTCATTTCAATAGTTTCGTCTGAAAAGCAAACAGGTGAGACTTTGGCGTCCGTGACAACCATATGGTTTCTAACTTAAACGTGGCAGACATGAATTATTTACTCTGAATGCAGCACTTGGAAATTTATGGAAAACATTTTTTTTTTAAGTATAAGAGGTTTATCTAACACATGCGTCAAGTTAGTTGCAAAGGTAGTTGTAGGGAATCTCAATAACCATTGTATATTTAAAGGGACAGTACACCCCCAAAAAAGATAATGCTGTCATCATTAACTCACATTGTGGTTTCCAAATATGTATGATTTTCTTTCTTCTGCAGAACTCAAAAAAAAAAAAATTAGCTGAAACAAAATGCATGGAAACAGAAACATGAATCATGATTGAAAATGCCAAAATCACCATAAAGGTTTAATTAAAATTGTCCATTAAATGTACTGATTGGCATAGAATAATTCTAAAATAGTGATGCAGATACTTTTATTTATACTTTTTTTAATAGTAATTTTGCATCCTTTTAAAAGCTGAGCCTTTTTGGTCCATTCATTCTCATTAAATAAAAAAAGTGACTAGTACACTTCATGATTTCTCATTTTGTCTTCCACAGCTGAAAATATGTCATGGGTTTTGAACGACATGAGGGTGAATAATTGACGACTGAATTTTAAACTATTCCTTTAAGTCAATAGTCATGTGGTCAAACAAATGTTAACTGTCAGCAGTGATTACTTAGCAAGTTACTGACCTCTGCATGCAGCATTCCTCTCAACTTTCTTCTGTGCTTAGGAAAAACAGCTGTGACAACAGTGCAGTTAATTATTTTATTTTAAAACGCATTTACAGTATTTAAGCTTTAAAACGATCAAGCATTATGTGATTCAGTGCCAAGTCAGTGTGTTAAAAAGTCAACCAAAGAACATCTGGAACATACAACATACCTGCGTTTCTTTCTTTTTTTTCTTTTTTGCCAAATAAATGTTTAAATTGAATGTTTCACAAACTAGTGTCTAATTGGTATAAATTCATACAATCTCATTTGTATGTTTTAGTACAATATGCTTACACCCCACTGACAGATAGGTTAAGCATCTTACAAATGCATGTGAAATCGCCACCTCGTAAAAATACCTGTAGTTATGTTTCATCATGAGATTGGGTTGTAGTTTCTAAGGGATGCTGCAACACTACCATACTCAATAACATGAGCAGGATGACACCAGCAGACTATGAACAGGCAGCCTAGAAAATTTATGACACGCTTTTCCTGCACATGACAGCATGGTGAATTGGCATAGCAGAGGGAACTGACGCTATTTGCAACCTTGAAACCTTATTGTAGAAATTGGAGGGGTTGAGATTAGCACTTGGGGGAGAAGTGCTTTCTCAAAGCAGACAAAGGCAATTCCAGGGACCTGTCATGACCTGTCTCTCATTTGCACTGCCCTGTTTTAGCACACCAATAGGACTCTGGCACACAAAGAAATGGAGGATTACTGCTTGGAGATTACGCTGCTTCTCACTTTCTGTCTTGCTCTGGCCATTGCATCACGTCGGAGTTCAAAATACCACAGAGATGCAATGAAAAGTGTTTCTGGGTCAATGACAAAATTACTTGAGCATCATCTAATGGGCCATGCTGCGAGTGTAATCATGCATTCTGCAAGTAAACAAAAAGACATAATTGAGGACACATTTAAATTGACATGGAGTGTTGATAGTCTCCAAAGCAATTTGACTGTAATTATTAACAACTGTAGGTCAGGAAATATAAAATAATTCAACAAGAATGTGTATTGCCCTTATGAGCATAAACACTGCAGGTGGGGTCTTTTTTATTAATTTATCATTGATCAGTGTAAACCTATAGCAGTGATTTGTGAGCAAATTTGTCAAAAGTAAGCTCAAAGACCATTAGTAAAGGGCAAAAGTGATAAAGAGGACCGTTCTCCATATAATAATATATAGCATATTCCTCTGAGGCACAAAGCAAGTGTGACCAGCAGTGACCCTCTGTCCTTATATCTGATTCTCAAGAACAACCAGCTGCTGTCCTGCCAAATGCTTTGATCTCTGCAGATCAGGTTACAGGGGGCAAACTGCAACCACTATGTTCAAACTACTTTAGCAGCTACAGAATTGAGAACCTGCCGTCTTAAGCTCTTGATGCTTGGTGTTCTTCATGCTTACAGCCATCGGAAAACCTAGTGATCTTCTATAAACATTAAACATGTATATTATCCTTCATATGCATACAGCAGCCAACAACATAAATGGAACAAAAATTAGATATTTGATGTTTTTATACAAGAAGATACAAGTATAATAATGTTTAAATTGTTTTGTGTGCAGAAAAAAAAAACTTTTCATTTGTTCATGAAGTGAGCAGTAATGCACTACAGAACATCAGAGCCTTACAAAACACAACAAAAAACCCTAAAATCTCTCCTAGAATAGATGGATGGCAGCTTAAAAGTGTGTTGTTTCTGCCTGAGTAATTGTTCAACTCCTCTTTCTTGTCCACCCAAAGATGAAATTCTTTTCTCCATGTTTTCTTTACTGGATAAACAAAGACAAAACAGACGGTCAGCAACAAAGCTGACCACAGCTTGGCAACACTGTGGTAAATCCCTCTGTGAAAACATGTACATTTCACATCCTAGCCAGGGTGGAGACAGTGTTTTGCCACCTCAGACCCTGTCCTGGGGTCAGACAGCATGGCAGCTGGACAGATCACAGAAAGACACTTGTCTGGACACTAACACTCACACCCTGCACAATAGTTTGTGGTCATGACTCAAGCCTGTAAAGGGATGGTTGGTTCACCCAAAAATGTATATTTGGTCATCATTCTCATGTCACTCCATGACAATTTTATCTTCTGTGGAATATAAAAAAGAAGATATTTTGAAAAGTGTCTCAGTGTTGTCTTTGTCAATACAATGAAATGGGTTTTATTATCCCTTTATGCAATTAGCTGTGGTCTCTATATATTGTCACTTCCTATAATCATCTAAAATACTGCAAACTCAAGAGAAAAGGGTGAAAATGTAACAAGCTAAACAGATGTTCCCTGAAATTCCCAGCATGAGCCTTAAGTGCCTGCTTGTGTGCACAAGGTTACAACATCAAGCTACAATTAACTGAGTTTGAACTCTTTTTTTTTTGCCAGTGCGCCCTGGATAGGAAGGAGCTCAAAAACAAAAGAGATCTGCTGAAAATACACTCTTGACACTGCTAGACGGAGCAGGAAATCTGTGCTTTGCAAAGCGGAGTGAGTCAGAGTCTAGACACTTCAAACCACACTCACCATCCTCAGCTATCGCAGTGAACTCAGTGGGACATGATTGAGAGAGCTTCAATCATAGTAGCGCAGTTCATGTGCCATGATAGGCAAAATGTAAATGTCTCGTTTTAAATTAATGGGCAAATGTATTGCTTGTCATACAAATTAAGCATTATTATATAGGCTAGATGAAAAAAAAATAATAATAATCACATGATAGTACGAATGCCACACCAACGACCCCTTGTCAAATGAGTTTTGGATCAGCAGATCAGTAGTGTTCCTGTTAACAAACTATTAAAATCAGTTTTGTTAACTGATATAAAGCTTACAATAAAATAGAAATGTTAGATGAATTACAAAACTTAAACTAAAAACCTAAATAAATGTAAATGAAAGCTACATATAAATCTTAAAAAGAAAAAAAAATGTCTCTCTCAGCATGCTTCCATCAGGCATCAAATATATATAAAAAAAGGACAAAAACACATAAAATTACTGAAATTTTAAAATAATATAAAATACAAAACTAATTAAATAAAATGCCATTAAAATGACTCAAGGGTGTTCATGAAACATTTATTTATGCTTTATAGCTTGATTCAAATTATAACTAGCAGTTGACAACTGGATATAAAGTTATTAGAGTTGATTTATTGTGGGGGGAAAAATAATGTTCAAGCATTCTTTCTGATGTCTTTTAGTACATTTATGGACGAAACAATTAAGAATAATAAGACTATGGAGAACAAATCGGTGTTCACTCAAGACACACAAAATGAGTTCTTATTAGCATACCGCATACTAGCACAATATATATTGTTATGCAATAAGAAAGCAGCAAGACTTTTATTGGATAATGGATTATTATTATTATTTACCTGTGTCCAGCCACCTACTACTGGCGATGTAGCCTGCGTCACTGAACGAATCTTTACAGTAACTGATTCGAACTATTCGAATCACTTAAATGAATCAAACTGAGACACACGCCACGATAGATACGTAGTATCGCATTATTGATCAGAGTGGCTTTTCCAAAAGAACGCGTGCATTTATACACGACACATTATTGTTTATCAATCCAAGCCGACAAATAAGTGTGACTGTTTTGCATCAATAATCCATCGCATAGCAACATGCCACAGAAAATCCCATTGAAAGCCACACGCGATGCTTTCATCAGCAAGAACTACAATACTGGATGAATGAGTCGCGGACAAGAGAATGTGAACATCTTCAGTGACAGGATATTTTCATACAAACATTCAGCACAACACCAAAAAAAAAAAAGATGTTTAAACAGGACAGCAGGCAGTTTCTTCCTCATGCGTCCCTGCATTTTAGGAATCACATTCGGTGTCTGCCATATCCATCCCACATATAAATCTAGTGATATTTATATTTAATATATTAAGTTACTCTCTTAACAGCTTGTCTGTTCGAAGAGACGCGACGTTTAAGAGAGGATAACGTAAGAAAATACCATGCATACGGACCTGCGATGCCAATTAATATTCATCTGCGGCTCTCCTCAGTCACATCCTGCAGATCACATCCTCGCCTTCACGCAAAACACACACAGGGTCCCCGCATCACGCCGGAAGGATATTATAACAACATCTCTCACTATTCAGCAGTCACCCAGGTATCCAGTGTAAAGCGCGGTCACGCCTCTGGAACAAGACTGGCAAACAGAGAAGAGCAACACGCATCCACTTGACTGAGATTAACTCTTTCAGTCTCGCCCATTTGACAAACTACACACAGTTTCTTAACTGCGGTTTGCGTTGCTTTCTAGTATGTTAACAGACTGTTTGCAACGAAAATCTACGAAATCAACGGGGTGGGGGGGATATAGGTCCACATTCCAGTGGACGACTTTTCATTAGCAATTAATAAACTGTTTATGAGAGTAAATAGAGTTTTATATTTCAAAATATTTCATTATATTTTATTGTGTCTTAATAACGACATAGGCCTACTTAAAAACTAATTCAACTTTGCACGAACTGAATGCTGAAGTGCAGTTGTACTGTGTCATGGCGCCCCCTTTGGCGTATGTGTGAATTGCGTATTTAATCCATGATAGCGCAGAAGAAAATTGGCGTGGATGCTGCAGCAACTGTGTGGTAAAGCGACTTTTCGTTAATCCATCATTTAATTATGCTATTGAATAAGGCAAAACACTACAGCAAAAACTAAAATTTTGCTTCAATTTGTTTTCCCAGACGGTTGACATTTTTTTGATTTTTGTGATATTCCCTCTGTAAAAATCTTTACTACATCAACAAAATAAAAATAATTTTCAACCTGGATTTATCCACAGTTTAAAATATGTTTGAAATGTAAACTACATAATTAGATAATGCCTCATTTTTTATATTTAAAGATTTGAGAAAACTTATACAAAAATGTACTGTGATAATTAACTGGCAACGTATGACGATATCTATTGCACATAATGGCAGTCATCCAACAGATAATATGATTTATTAAATAAACAGAATTCAGATTATTTATATGAAAAGCATATACAAAAATTCAAAGAGTTTTGTAATGAAGAAAACAGAAATTACGAATAGCAAAGGACAAAAAAACAAAACATTCTCTATATTTTTATCTGATTTCTCTGCCACCACTTGCACCATGTACAAAATTGTCTATCCAAAATGATAGCAGCCTCATCCCATATCATACAGCAAATATTAAATCTTTTAACAAACATGGATCTTCCATCTGATTAATGCATTCTGAAAAATCCCCCTGAGAAGTACATAAGCATTAACACATATAAAGATATCATTGGTGTGAGGAATTAATCTACACTGGATGTGAAGCACTATTACAACTTTAGTGCAAGGCAAGATGTACAGTTAAACTGCTGAATGTTTCATTGATTAAAACATGCCCATTCACTACCTACATTGATAGGACCGCGATTCAGTGTGCATCCTTAGCCACAGTAGGTACCAAATTGTGTCACATACTCTAGGGTCGAAAAACATCTTTATGTTTAGTGGTCAATCACTCGAGGGATAGTTCAAATAAAAATACAGAAATTAAGTCATTATTTATTTAACCTGGTGCTGTTCATTTTTTGTCCAAAAAGAAAGAAACGGAATTCTGCATTATAACAAATCCAGGGCTGAACCAACCTGTTAATGTGGGAAGTGATGTTTTTGTGGTTTAATGTAACCAAAAAATTATTAAGCTGTCAATGTAATGGTACCATCCTTCTAAAGAAAAATAATAACAATAATAATAACAATTAATGGTGCTCTAATATTTCAATATTAGAGTATAAAGATATTCTAGAATAGTTCAAAATCAGAAATAGGAGATGTATTACTTGAAGACTAACTCCCTTTTGCTGAATAGTCTCTTTATACCCTTCGTAGAGCTTTGCATTTTTCACAGCATTCTGTTTCTGAAAAAACGAGGAAGTCACAGGTAGCCGCCCGCTCAGGAAACACAGCCTCGGACCCTTTTCTTGAATTCTTGTTTCCCAAGCCCTGGCAGACCCAGTACCTTTCTAGGTCCTCGAGGAGGGCAACAATCTCTTTAGTTGTGGTGAGACGAGACGGGTGGCTGTCGTAGAGTCTGTGAGTGGGCAGGAGAGGCTGTCCCTGGATGCTGATGTGGTAGTGGAAGCTGGGCTCAATATGAATCGTAGTGTCTGCCATAGTGGAGCGCTTGGAGCACTGTATCAGCTGTAACCGAGGGCCATCCACCACCACGCAGAACCAGAGGACAGGAAGTACAATGCTACGAAGAGATCTCAGGAGAGGCATCAGTTCATGATTGCTGTCGATGCCTTGGATCATGGGGTCACTGTCTGCCATGCTAAATATCTGAGTGATCTGCAAAAGGCAGAAGTACACAGTCATTAATTCTCCAATTCTTCAAACTTCCATATCATATGACATATTCCTAAAACGGCTTCTTACCGACGGACAAGATACGTCCTCCTGTTGCTCTTCTTGATAAGGTTCCTGACCTGCTGAACCTTGTGGTTGATTCCCTTCCCTCAAACTTGTCCCAGCATAGTTTATTGGAATTGCCATAGGAAGAACATCTGGTCGCTATAAATAAATTGGTATGGGAAATAAAGCTGGTTAATTAGACCAAGCAAACAAAGAAAAACTATTAATAGACTGATAATGTGTACTGGAACCAATGTTTAACTAAATGTATTTTTATTGGGTAGACCCTTGAGCTACCTGAACCGAAACATACAATGTGATATTTACAAAGAAAAGATACATATATATATATATATATATATACACACATACACATATACATATATATATATATATATATATATATATATATATATATATATATATATATATATATATATATATATATATATATATATATGCAGTTAAAAAAAATTGTTTGATTTGTTTGAAATACAGATATATTGTAATAATGTAAATATATTTATGGTCACTTTTGATAAATTTATTGCATAGTTGCTGAATAAAAGTGTTCATTTCTTTAAAAAGGTTATATAAAACAAATATTTAATACATTATCTAAAGATCATGCATTACTGTTATTTTCGGATTTGTTGTGTCAAGATAATGTGAAAGAAAGCTTTTATTTTATAGCCAAGACAACCAAAACTCAATGTAATTACTGAAAATCTGCCTACTCATTCAGTTCTGAAGCCCACAGTCTGCCTTCTCCACCTTATCTTTTCCTCTCTGCATGGGAATATCATCAGAAGCATACAGCTATGCATGCACGCGATTTAGAACAAACACTGATTGGTAGGTACAAACCTGAATTTATTCATTCTTTCACAACCCAACCTAAGGTAAGACAGCCCCTCATATGAACTTATTGGCTTGCTTTTTATTTTATTGACTTGCTAATCTTTGTTTCTTTTTATTTGTTTAAGCTCAAACCAGACGAGCAGAATCATCATTATAAAATGACTGAAAGCTAACAAGAAAAGGTAAAACTTCTTTTAAGGACTCCACTGTACCTTTCCATTAAAATTGGGATGAAGGAGCCTATCTCGATTCACCACCTGGGCAACACCCAAGGAAGCCTTTGGCACATACGCTTCAGCCTTATTAGCAGGAACCCCGAAATTCAAATATGATAACTTTTTGGACCTGTTTCTATTATGTCCATATGTGTAACGAGGCCTTCTGCGGGGAACCCAGCCCTGAGAAAATAACATCTCCGCCTCATCCATGGGCAGCAAATGCTTCTGTTAAGCACATGGAGACAAGATTATAATAGTTTTTTTAATCTTAATCAATCATAAGGGATTTAACTGTTCTAATTCCACTAAACAACATTATTCATTCACATTACCAAAACAAGTAACAGTACCATTTTTTGTTAGATTAATTAGAAAGAACAAGCTTAGAAAAGTAATAGACAATGAATCAGTTAAAAATTATTTTAATAACAAACATGCTAGTGTATAATAGTCTTATTATATGACCAAAAGAGAGAGAATAATACTAGATCTAGCAGACAATTAAAGGTTTCAAAATAACGCACCATTCAACAACTTTGTAATTCATGAAAAATAATACGGTTTAAATTATATTTTGGCAGCTCACCATAGCCTCTCTTTGGCACTGCCGTAAACGGCATTTCTGTCTTTTTTTATTGCTGCCTCCAAACTTGGGTTTGTCCATGCAAAAATCACAGCTTCCACAGTCTGTACGGAGAACGCAGCCTTTACACTTCCCACATGAACGACGACGTACCTTTGGTACACCCATCTGCAGATCAAGAGACCAAAAATCACTATTTGCAGAGTATTAAGGACGCTAAGTCTCTGATTAAATCTTCCTGTATTAAATATTTGCAGCTTAAGCCTGTAGCATGACAATTTCATTAAAATGCAATATATCCCAACTAAGAAGAGAACAAATATTTTGTGAATCTCTTCAAACAATGTGAATATCAGTGATCGAGGCACTTGGATCATGCTACTGCTGTGTAATGATGCAGTGTGTTTAACTGGCTAGCTAGAGCTCTACCTCATCCAGGCCACTGTCACCATCATTACCCCCAAAGAACACAGACAGGTCCTCTGAGTCACTGTACTGCAGATAGGAGCTCTGCTTACAGGAAAACAAAGTTTAGATATAGCTGTTCTATAGCAATCCCTCGGATTACTTTGAGAGAATATTCATAAGACTGTTACCTGTGATTCCTCAAAATCATCTGAGACTGTGGGCTGAAATATAAAGGAAGAGGGAGATTAATTATTCATATGTTTTATGAGCATAATGAAGCACTGTGTGGCAAGTTTTCACCTGTGAAATATTTGAAGCGGTGCTTAGCGATTCAGCCATGTTGGAAAACTGCCACTCTGATGTCTGTGGATTGCATAAGGATGAGGAAAGATTAAAAAGTGACTTTTGTGATCATTAGACTTTAAAAGTGACTCAGAAAGTTACTGTTCAAAAGTTTGAGGTCAGTAAGATTTTCGTTCTTACTTTTAAATATTTTCAGCAAGGATCCATTAAATTGATCAAAAGTTACAATAAATACATTTCTATCGTATCAAAAGATACCCATGTCAAATGCTGTTCTTTTAAACTTTCTATTTACCAAAGAAAAAGTGTCACGGTTTCCACAAAAATGTATAACCAGAGGACCAAATCAGCATAGAATGATTTCTGAAGGATCATGTGACGCTGAAAACTCAGCTTTGCCATCACAGAAATAAATTACATTTTAAAATATAAGTAGGAAGCTTATTTTATATTACAATAATATTTCACAATATTGCTGTTTTTACTGTATTTTTTAGCATAAATATCTGGTCTTGATGAGCATTAAAGTCTTTAAAAACATTTGTAAAAAAAACTAACCTACCCCAAACTTTTAAACATTTAAATTACAATACTGTATACGAAGTATAAAGTAAAAAGACACCAGTGGGTTGCAGTACAAAACTGGGGTTCTTCTAACAAAACAAACAAATATATCATAAAAACAACCTAAATGTGCTTAGTTTGATATCTTATCATCCACTTCAGTGGAATTTATACTTTGCAATTTTGCCCGAGGGTTCAAACACTTTGAGGCCACTGTATATTTAGAACATTGTAACGGTTTAGATTATATTCAAGATTATTTTTATTCTTACATTTCCTTACATAACATAGAATATCATCTACTGGCTGAGAACAAATACAAATTACCTTTACAACCCTGTCCCTACGCTTGGGGTGCAAACACTTCCGTTTGCGACATTTAACGACTTTACGAGAGTTTTTATTGAGTCGAAGGCGTAGCAGACCATTTTTGCAACTAACACATTTTCCACAGTCCACTGTATTTCTGCAAGCCCGGCATCGGCCACATGGAAACCGCTGAGAACAAAAAACACAAATAATTATGTTTTTATTTGTAAGGCAACACATTACATAGAGAGAAAAAAAAAAAAACTCGCAAACATACCTTTTTGTAGGGTTTTCTGCGTCTTATTATTGCTAAACCAAAATAAAAAAAAATATTCCATAAATAATCACCATGTTATCTGAAATACATAATTTAAAAGGAAGAGCAATAGCCAAAAATACATTTCTGTTATTACAATAAACATTGACAAAGTGGTAAATAAATGACTACTTTTTGACTTACTTGTGTTACCCTCTGGCCTGCAGTTCTGGCACATAGTTTGTCCCTCTTCAAAAGTATAGGTTTTATGACACTTTTCGCAGACACTGATTACAAACAAAAGGAACTGAGTGAAGACAGACATTCACACCACTGTTTCTGACATTTAGGCTATAGTGGAAAAAAATAAAGGGCACTGCCTACCAAAACATGTTTTGTGGCTCTCCACTGGCACCATTGATGGTTCTAACTGGGGCCGCAGACACTGAACTGCCCAACGGAGGAGGATTTGAATGTGCAGAATCTTCAATCAAATCATCAATAGGGTGAGTGGTGGTACTTGGTAAAGCAGTATTTGTCTCAGGACCAGTATCCTTTTGGATCGAATACGAGCTCGACATCGGAACTGTACCAAGGCTGAGACTAGTTGAAGATGCTGGACTTCCGGCCGCAGGACCTGCATCTGTTAAACTGGGTACAGAAGAGTTTGCCTGGAGAGAATCCAGTTTCCTTCTCTATAGATACCAGAATGTAGGTATTAGTGGCAAATATTGGACCAAAGTGAAAAAAATTGAAAAGAGCATGCTGAACATCTTCTCACCTTTCTCCAGTGAAGCCCTTCACCAATAAACTGGCCCGTTTTAAAATTAAAATTTGTGAGGTCCACAGATTGCTTTACATGTTTCACAAGCTCAACCCTACTTCTTACTTTATGACCTCTTGGACTGAAAGGGAAAAAATGCAATAAATGAGTGATGCAAAATGAAAGTCCCACATAGTAATGCTTTAGCATTACATCATTTGCTCACCAATGGATCCCCTGCAGTGAATATGGGTACCATCAGAAGAGAGTCTGAACAGCCGATTAAAAACATCACAAAAATACACACGATTTATGCTTGTGTAGTGAAAAGCTGCATGTTTGTAATAAATCCATCCACACAATTTTAACTTCAAACCGTTGTTTCTGGCTAAAATACGAGTCATCTATTCATAATATTGCTTTTTCCAGTGAACAAAGAGAGAAGAAAAATCTTAATCAGGAGAGAAAGATGCACAGACCAAGCACCGTTTACATGCAAAAACAGTCCAAAACAGGTGTAACCAAATATGTCGGTAGATATTGATGTGAGAGGACATTTTTACTGGAGAAAGTGTTATTATAGATTAATATTTTGGCCACAAGTGACAGTTTAAAGTTAAAATGCTTTACAAACATGAAGCTTTTAACGTAAACATTCGGACGGCACCCATTCAACTGCAGAGGATCTATTAGTCAGCAAGTCCTGTAATGCTAAATTTGTCCAAATCTCTTCAGTTGGAAAAAACACAAACTCAAGATACCTCATATAGTATGTATCACTGCGTCCTTCACTGGTGCCTGATCGACGAAAAACCAGTTTGCGTTTCCATCCTTCTCCTAGTGATGGACAATCTTCCCAGCCTTCATCTGCCTCAAACTGTGTTCTCTTTCTAGGTCTCCTACACACACACACACACACACACACACAAACCTGTTTTAGTGTAAACAATAAAGTAGTGAAGAGCATAAAAGGAAAATGTATCCTTTTTCTGTAACTTGTAAATGAGGTGTCAAGTTAGTAGAATCCAGGTCATGTACATACCCAACACCTCTGCCACTTCTTTGTCCAGCGGTTTTCCTAATACTGACCACACTCCCACTCCGTTCACTCCCCACAAGGCTCTCTACTTCTCCATCAAAGCTCTGAGAATCAACATCATCACAGTCTTCTTCGAGTGGCTCCAACCAGTCACAAGGTGGTTTGTCGATGTCTTTGGAAGGCTCCCCTTCTGTTTCGGTTACACCTCCCTCTTTGTTTTCTTCTGTGACATAGTCCTGAATGTCTGTGTTTGCTGTGGACTCTTTGCTTTCCTGTGTATTTGCCTCTTTGACCTCGTTTGTTGGTTCTGCAGGTACCTCAGCTGATACTTCCTCTGTCTCCATGCTATTAAAGCCTCCCTGTTCTTCTTACTTCAGCTGCAAAAAGAAAATATGTAACAGTGGAGCAACCCCTCAGAGTGTTTCAAGCAGCAAACAATCATTGTTTAGCTCTTCTGCCTTTCAGCAATGTAAATCATCCAATTTTTATCTCTCTGAAGCTTTTTCATTTTAATAAAGCTAAATTATTTGAAAACTCTCTTTGCAATATGTTATGCATTCAGATCAGACACCTGCAACTGAGTACAACAGTAAGCTTTCTGCCTATTGTCGCTTTCCCTATAAGGGCCAAACGCTTTCTCTATTAAACCACGACTTCTGATGCGGAAAATGCTGTCTAGGTAGTCGGCACACAAGGTTTTGAGACACAACCTAACACGTTTTAGCGACAATACTTAGCATGGTAGCTAAAGTGTTAGCAAGCGTGAAATGAGAGCAAATAACACAATTATTGAGATTTACCGAGACAGTTTGCTGTTTTTAACGGTCCTGTTAGAATAAATTCATGAACACGTCCTCGCTATTTTTAAAAAACCTACCTGTAATCTCCTTAACAAACCCCACATTGATATATTTTAAATACTGAAACAGGAGAAGGGCCGGAAGTGTTGTTGTAACCCGGAAACACGTGACTCAAGCATTCTGAATATATTAAAGCTCCCCTGCTCACGTCACACAAAGATGGGACGTTGTCGCGTAGCTTGAGATAACGTTCATTTTGTACTGTTACACGACAGGTCTTCAGAGATTTAACAACATAGGATACATACACTTTTATAAAAAAAATGTATATATATCGAAAACACACACACACACACACACATATATATATATATATATATATATATGTCTGTGTACTGAAAGCTTATACCAAGACAAATATATTGTAAGCATGCTTTCTTATATATCAATTAAGATAAAATAAAAATAATTAAAATAAGGCAAGACATCTGAGGATAACAACAAAAACTTGTTTCAATTCCATAACTAAATAATTTGAATAGTAAAATGTAAAGTAAAATGAATATATGCACATTGAAGGAGACAGATGAAAAGCATGTTTTAATAAGAATGACTTCATCCAAACCGTGACAAATATACAATATGAAAAGTATACAAATATAAACAAATCATTTTTCAAGCGACCACAGATTTTTAACACGGCTATCTGTCTTTGTTGCTGCGGAGGTCAGTGGTCAGAGGGTCGTGCTGGATGGTTTGGTGCAGCATGAGGGCCAGGAGTCCTGCTCTGTTGGTCATGGCCGTCCTCACATTGCGTTCTTGTTCAAACAACTCATCCAGCTTGTACCACTGTTGGGAGGGGGAAATATGAGGTACATTCATATAAATTCAGACTATTATGACAGTCAGTTTTGAAGATCTTGACTGACCACTCTGACGCGCTCCAGGTCCACCTCTGCTCGTCTCAGCTTCTCCCAACAGTAATGCTTGTTGCACTTGCGTTTCGAGACCCTGCAATACTCTCCAGTCGGCTCAAACACATTACGTACTAGTGGACATCCACACACCTCATCTGCTGTGACCTGATAAGAGAAAAACAGAAAAGAGGGCCTGAAAATTGTTTTTTTTTTTTTTTTACTTTTGAAAAAAAAAAAGGTTCAAAGTGCAAGCTTTTGAAAATAGCTTTTCCGTGAGAACTACGAAAACACAAATTAGTAAAAACAGTGACATCAGAGGCACCCATGTTCAATCAAAAGGATTGCATGTGTGTGCAGACAAATAGCATTTCTTTACAAAGTGACATCACCAACTACTGGCCTAGGATGCATAATACAGCCTTTTTATTCCTTTTCATGGATCCATGTGAGTGGGAATCGTTTTGACAATGTTGTCAGCTGTACACAAAACTTGTAAAAACTGCAAAGGTGTTGTACATGTACCCATAGTTTGTGCAGAAACACTGAGCATTTCAATAAACTCTCACCTTTGGATCTCTAGAGTGTTCTGGACATAATACTTGAAGTCTCTTGCAGTATGTTTTACTCTGAGGGTTGTAAACGTCACAGAATAGTCTTGTCGCCCTGTTAGAGGAGAGAGAGAATGAAATATATTATTTAGATTTGAAAAAATAATATGCAGTTTATGGTTTCGAGTCTGCCAAATAAAAACGAGAAAATCGATTGAGAGGAAATACCACTTGTGAAGTATTTAATTTACTCTAGATATCAAAAACAAGTCATTACAGGTATTATAAAATAATAATAAAAATAAAAAAAACTTTAAATTTTTTTTTTGAATTATATACAACAACGTAAAATTTTTGTCAAACTAACCACCCATAAAGAAAGTAGAGAAAGTATAATCAGAAAACAAAGGATATTCAGGGTAATTCAAACAAAATTGCTGTGCTGTATAATAATGTTTAAAATATAGCCCTCTTACCCTTCTATTCTGGTTGGGAAAATGGAACCAAAAGAGGTCTGACTTTCATACTGTTAAAACAACAAATCAACCATTACTATAATGCAAATACATTTTGCTAAAAGTAAAACATATAGATACAAAAAAAAAGAACAGTGATCAATAAATAGGCAAAGAAAACAAAACATTCACCTTGGTGTAACATCTCTCCATATGCCTCAGCGCCACCTTGGGGTTGATGGGGTGACTGCAGGACACACAGAAGATCTGAAGGTCTGTGTCCTCACTGTCTGTTTCATTCACCTGCAAGACAGGACATTAAGCTAGCTTACTCTAACAATCATGACAAAATCCCTGAAACACATGAATTCCATTCAGTTATTCTATAAAATTGAATGACATTAGCATGGGAAAGTATTTCAGGAAACTCACATCCTCATCCTGTTGGACCACCTGCTGCTTGGCTTTGGCAATGATGCCCTCGAGCTCGTGGAAACGGCGCTCCATCTCGGCGAGGCGCATCCGTGCGGCCTGCTGCTCCCTGCGGATGCGCTCCAGCTGTTTTTTGCCCTGTTCCTCAGCGATGCAGGGGCTCTGCTGCCACTGCTGGATACGCTGCGGAAGGATCTCGTAGATCCGGCTGCACAGATCAGCAGATCAATAAATCAATACAATCTTCTTAAAACACATTAAACTGGTATAACACTGCGTGACTCTTCCATGCTGGTTGGCTGCACTTAATGAAATAACCTACTTGGCAGCCAGCTTCATGCCACAGTCCTCAGAGCAGTATTTGGAGTTTGGACGTGCTGACTCAATACAGTTCGGCCCCAGACACTGTTGCATGTCTCCTCCATGTCTGCCTTCTCCCCTCTCACTGTGTCTCGAACGATCACGGTGCTTCTGTTTCTGCTTGTGGCGACGGGACTCTTTCTGTGAAAGGCACAATTCATGAAAACTATTTTTAAGAATGTAGGTAACAAAACAGTTTTTGGTATCCAGTGCCTGCCAAATAACTTTTTAGGTTTGGAACAAAATGAGAGTGAGTAAATGATTTTTGGGTCTATAAAATTTCCAAAACCTATGTTCGCTGAAAAAATACAAGTTGACAAAGATTGATTCTAAAACAGTATCTGGACAGGGCTACTTTTCTAAACTACCTTTGCATATCAATTCTTATCACCCGATGTCTGCGATTCCATGTACTAATTAGAATGGGACAAAACGAGTGTTTTCTAGATGTGAAAACGTTTATGTCTAAAGAAATATGTATAAGTATCATTTTAATTTATTCTAAAATCATTATTTAAATAAACTTCACATGAGTTTATACAAGTGGCTGCTTATAACAAACTGTAATGTAAATGTAAGTGAGCAGGGAAATCTAGACCAGTATCTTAACATGACACTAATCTTAAAATGGCCAGTTATAGCAGTTTCCATGATTTGACTCTTCTTATTAATTTTTACATTAAATTTTTTTCGTCAGATACCATCCTTATTGAAGGGTGCAGAATGTGGAAGATTGGTGTGCAAATGACAGCTCAGGTAGGCAAAAAAAAAAAACATCAGGAGAAGCTTTGGGATAATATATAGTATCAGCAATCATTCACATCTGCATTGAGACGGGATTCGTTTTCTCAGAGGACCATGCAGAAAACAGTAGGTAATTACTCTGGAATTTTTATAGAGGTTGTGTGAGAAAAACACAGACATTGCAGATTCGCACAGGATTGAAATCACAAAGTAATGGTGCTTTTCCACTGCATGGTACAGCTCAGTTTGTGCTTTCACTGCAGTTTAGTTCTGCTTTAGAGTGGGTGGGATTATAGACATTTCGATAAAGTTGCACAGCCTCTACAGCCATGACATCATCGTGAACGTGTTCAATCCTCACTGGCTGTGCTGATTTAATCTAGCAGGTCTAGTGTCTTGTGTTGCAAGTTTAATGACCCAGGTAGTGGCGATTCTTTAATGGCGATTCTCTTCGGCTAATCAGTGATCAACAAGGTTTACATGTCACATTTTGGTAACGGTACAGCTCGCTTGGAACCTCAGCTGAGGTAATACTGAAAAAAAAGTACCAGGTACTGTAAACAGTGGAAAACCCAAAAAATGAGCCGTACTGTGCCATACTGTACCATGCAGTGGAAAAGCACCATGAGTCTGTGCAACACAGCTTTCTCTAACATCCTCCTAGAAAACTAGGTTCATTCAGATAGGGCTTAAGATTTGGTTTGATAATATAGCATAACAAGAGATTTTCAAATGGTAAGTGATTTTTGACTAGAAACACCAAATTAGGTAAGGTGCTGTCAGCATGGCACAAGGGTTAAGTAACTCCGTGTTTCTCATTGTACCTTTTTGTCAAATTTCTTGTTTCTCCTCTTGACGTGCTTGACTTTTATAGCTTTCTTCCGTGGGACAGGACTGTAAAATGGGCCATCTTCATCATCACTGCCCCATGACTTAAAAAAAAAAAAAAAAAAAAAGTCACAAGAGAAGGGTGAGGTTTGTATATAAGTGATGGACTTAAAGCATCCTCTCCAATAAGCATATCTCACAAAATGACTCATGTCAAATGATGTCTTATAACCTGACAAGAGCTCAAATCAATGTATATACTAAGCGGTTGTGGTTAAGCTAGTGCAATTAGTCATTACCGCATTTCTGTCCTTGTAATGCTCATATGGCTCCATATCGTTCTCATCATAATCATCTGAGTATCGTCTATGCCTGCGCATTATATTGTCCTTTCTCTCACACAGAGAAAACTCCTCGTCTCGAACACGCAGCATTTTCTGCAAAAGCATTGTGAGAGGAAAGTTAACAACAAAACTAAAACCATCTAAAAAGTAATAAACCACCTAAATAAACACGTACCCGTGCACGGACAACACACTGCCTTAGACGACATTTCTGTCGAATCTTGTTTGGGCCGCCAAATTTCTTCATGTCTTTACAGAAGTCGCACTGACCACAGTCCTCCGTCCTAGTGCAGGGTTCACATTCACCACACATACGGGCAGAGCGCTTCACCTGCAATGCAGTTAGTGGACAGTAATATCATTTACAATTTTTTAAAGATAAATGTAATAATTACGCACGCCTATATAACATATGCAGGTATAATAACTTAAATACATGTATAGCTTTGAATCTTGATAATAATAATAATAATTTTTTTTAATTCCAGTAACATTTTTATCGTAATATTTACACAATTTTGGTCAGACTGCCCATCCATAATGCAAAAGAGCTGTTGCTATAATAAGCAAACCTAGATGGTAAACTGGAGAAATACTAACTTTAGACCCTCGTCGCTTATCAATCTTGTACTCTGGAGTGCTGGATCGTCTTTCAACTCTCTCTGGCTCAACATCTTTATCACGATTCTTTTTCCGATACCGTATCGAAAGAGATGGATCCAATTCTAAGAGATGAAGAATGTTTTAGAATGCATTAACAGATATTCTAAAATTTAATCTGTTCAAGTGCATGTTTAAATATCTTCAGGTAAAAGTCATTAGTCACTGACTTTGACACTGTTTGCAGTACCACTCCCGGATCGCTTTGGCCATCTTCTCGGTCACATTTATACAGTGACCATGGAACCACTCATTGCAGTTGTCACAACCACTACGGGAAAGGGATTTGTTATAAATTAAGTTCTCAATTTGGAAACATGCCCTGTTTTGTCATATTTTTGTGAGAACAAGATTTGACTTACATCATAAAGCAGTTTATGTCTGGTTTTCTACAAATGCAGTAGAGAGGAGCATTCTCTCCATCTACTACAGTGTTGTTCATAGCTGGAGTCTGCTCTATGTCAGACATCTCGCTGTCCTATGAAGACAGAGAAAATATCGACACACCAGTAAGCTAATGATGGAAAACTGTTTACAAATACATGAACTACAACAAGCTAACGGAAATTTATCGACCTCAAAAGATTGTCGAGATTCAAAGACAATGTTTGTAAGGCATCCCACTCCCGAAATAATAAACAATAAATAATAACAAAAATGATACTAATAGTAACAATAATAATACTAAACAAATATTAGACATCATGTTTACATGTTTTGACTGCAGTTCAACAACAGTGGGTGGCAATAAGTTACATATTAGCATGATACTACCACACTTGTAAACAATAAAACTGATTAGATATGAATCAATGAAAATTTACTCTTGTTTACACAATTAGTGAAATATTACGTTGTTTCATTTGCAACGATTGTTTTTAGGGCATTTATTTTGTTTTATTTAAACAGCTTAAGAAGGTGCTAATATGCTATCAAATCATAATAGCCGACTTACCATCGCTAACTGACTCCCCCGCCTTCTAGAAAAGCCGATCAAACAGAAAAAAATTAGGATGAATTAAGATAATATCTCACTGCGTGGACACGCCAGGGTCTTGAATGCTACGACCATGACAACGGTAAAATTCCTCGCACAAAACTACGAAGTGGACCGATATTATAAACCTAATAATTATTACCTCAAACAGCAGCTAGCAGCGTCGTTTCGGTTCTGTTTGGACAGAGGTCTGCTTGTCATAATAAAAGTCCTCATTGGGAAAACTACGTTCACTTTCTAGGACGTTTAAAAACGAAACTTACTCTATGGTACAGTCTAAAGGCCTAACAATCAATGTGTTCTCCACTGATCTATATTATAGATCAGTGCTGTTCTCTGTTAGGCCTACTGTTTAATAATAAACAACATCAATAATAACAATAAAACAACAACAATAATTATATTACTGTAAATGCACGTATATTATATTATATTATATTATATTATATTATATTATATTATATTATATTATATTATATTATATTATATTGTTGTTGTTGTTGTTGTTGTTGTTGTAATTGCGTTTATTTATTGGTAGGGGGTGTGGTGCATGTGGGTCCTATCAACACTTCATGTCATGCTAACGAGAGGATAATGATTGGGCAAAGCAACGGCCCCTAGCACAAGTACGAGAAAATCAATCTGGTATCTGACGGACGATGGGATGAATGTGGTGGTGAAGGTTAGTGCATTTTAATAAACTTGAGAGATCAAAGATAACAATTCCTAACATTGTGTATAACTTGGAAAAGTAGGAAAAGTCAGCAGGCAGCTTAGTGTGTGTGTTATTTATTTATTTAAAGAAATTGTTTTACGTTGACAAAGAAACTATTATAAATGTCACACTACTCCTGCTGATATATGTATCTGTATAAATTTTTCGACACGATACCGCAGTTAACTTTGTTTACGTGATGACGAGGTGGTCAAGTGTGTTTTGTGTGTTTTTATGATAATGATTTGATATTTGGGTTCCACGAGAGTTTTAAATAAATTGTAATGTTGAATTGTTTGTGATGAGAATATTCAACATCAATCAATCAATTAATCAATCAGTCAGTCAACTCTGTTTATTTCGGTACTTGCAGACAACTTAAAAATAAATAAATGAATAAATGAAAATAATTTCCGACAAAGCTGTATGCAGTAGCCTTGTTTAATAAACCTACCCTTCATACATATTTAACCGATGTAGGCGTAATCTTTTTCACTAGATTTGATAATACAAGATAAACAAAAGTTACATAATACACTTACCGGTAATTATGGCCATAATATACAAACATACATAATTACAGAAATACACATTACAGCAATTACTTCAATATGTTAAATAATATTTACAATTTATCTTTGAGTCATATAATTATTTAGTACCATGTTTTTATACATTTTCTTAAATTTGCATAGTGAATTAAATGATTTTAATTCCTTATCACAATTATTCCTTTGACAGATATACACCGATTTTTAGCATTAGTTCTTGCCCTTACTTTTCTAAACAAACATTCCCTCTTAGTTTATACTGACTTTCTCTTATTTTGAACAGCCTCTGAATACAATTTGGAAATACATTATTATAAGCTTTGTACTTTACCTGTGCTGTATATAAATCAACTAAATCAGTAAATGTTAAAGCATGTAATTTAATAAACAATTTGTTTGTTGGTTCGTATTAATCACCCTGTTTTACAATTCTTATAGCTTTTTTTGTAACATATATAATAAATTTGTATTAGTTTTATATGTATGACACACACCACCACACAATAAGTAATGTATGTAACTATGAGCGCCCAATACAATATATATAATGTGTTATATATGTGTTACAATTTTTTTTTTTTTTTACATAATTTATATGTGGTTTTCAACATAATTTCTGATAAATTATAACACCCAAAAATTTCTTTCTATTTCCTCATTGCTAATCTTTATTTTTACTTTACTGTTACTTTGGCAAATTCTACATATTATTAAAAAAAATTGAAACTCATTAGTTCGACTTATTCAGAAGCTGTTCCAAATTTTTTCCAGAACATTATAATTTGTATCATCAGCAAACAAAACCATTTTCAATACTTTGAACACTTTACAAATATCATTCATATACAATACAAAAAAATTGTGGCCTAATACTGAACTTCATGGAACGCCACAAGTAACTTTGTGTAAATCTGATTTAACACAATTTATTTGTAAATAGTGTAAAAGATATATTTTAAACATCTATTGCATGTAATCAATTTAAGGTTTATCTCAATTAAAATCTTTCCAACTTGAACTGTTATTTATTTTTTCAAAACAAGGTTTTGAGATCTTCTTGAAAAGAAGCTTTCCTGGCATCTCTCAGACTCAAGGTAAGCAAACATTGGACTAATAGGTTGCTGAAATTTATTGCCCTCTTTACATCTAAGATGCCTCTTATCCCTGTCACACAATATGTTTGCCAAATGGATTGACATTAATAATAGATTAATGACTCTGGCACTTTTTTGCTCCATCAGTACTTTTTATGCTAGGCTTTGTATTTTTTGCATTTATATAATATTATTATATGCTTTGTGCATATCAAATGTATAACTCGAAAATGAATATATCCATCCATTAAAGTAGTCATATTTGTCACAAAACAAGAAAAGTAAAAGTGTTCAAATTATGAACTGTTAGTTCCATAATATATATCAACATGTCAAGTGATCAATTAGCTTTCTCCCTCTACAGTATTTTACCGTTAGTATTTAAAATATGCCACAGACTGTAGCACATCTCTTTTCTTTGCTTCCTGTGTTTGAATATTTAATGACATAGTTAAGAGTTCAATTGCTCCGGCATTTTTTCACTCTACATCTTTACACTTATTCTTGTTGTAGCGAATACAGTGAGAGGAGTTTGAAAAGATGGAATGCGACCATGAGGATGAACATGGTGGATCAAAATCCAACTTTCGTGACGATGAGCTGCAAAACAATTCAGGTCTTAGTACATCAACTTGCGAACACACCGGTAAGACTCTTCTGTTCTCTTTTAATACTTCAATATAGAGGAAAAAAAGCAACTAATAGTGTGGCTTATTTATTTAACAGAGTCATCTGATGTAAAAGGCCTGGAATTTACTAGAACGTGTCTTAAGGACAGTGAACTATCACCGACTGATGAACTTTCTGGGAAGGAAAACTCGTGTCTTATTTCTCCTCTGAGCAAATCAAAACCGCTAGCATTTGGTGAATATCCAACACACCAATGTTCATTTTTTAAGCTAACGTCCATGTAACTTTATTATTGTCTCCTTTTTTATAGATGTGCATATCAAAGAAGTACAAACAGATGTGAAAAAGCCATTTCAAAATGTCAAAAACCCTCCCTGCAGTGACATCAATGATGCTTTTCCTGTCTGCGTTCAACTACCCACAAGCCATCCTAAAAAATCACATATCACTGATTATAAAGCAACACACCGTCATCGCAAAATCAGCCAGTCGTCCAGCTCCACATCGAGTCATTTGAGCCTGAAAGCTCCTGTTGAAGGTAAGCAACACTTCAAATTACATTTGACTCAATGAAATGAGGGATTCAGTTTTTTATGACATCTTATGCATTATAGATGCTGAGCTCCTTACTAGCACGACTGATAACAGCTTTCTCTCTTCCTGTCATCTTTTATCATACTGATGAGGATGCACAACAAACATTTTCGGTGTGGTGCTGATTAGTAGTATAAAAGCTCTTAAATTTATACAAAACAGGATAGCAGATTTATGATGGACTACACTGTCGTCAGCAAATCAGTGAAATTTTATCAGTGATTCAGCCATTAATGGAATATGCTGGGTTCAATACAAGTGAAGCTCAGACAACAGGTGTTGTTGATTACCCCAAAACAAGTTAATTTGACTCGCCCCTCCTGTTCTTTAAAAGGCGCTTACAGTTGAAGTGAATGAGGCCAATCTTTGTTTTAATATAGAATAGCAACAAACATCAGCAATGTGTGTGTGTTAAGATGATTCTGCTGTGAAAAACATTTTCTTTCCTTTTCTGTCTAAAGTAACATTCAATTTGAAAACTTTTTTCATTCAACTTTTTTTGTTGCCATGATATTGTAACTTAAAACAACTGTGCAAATGATGATGAAAAGAAATAGTCCACCCAAAAATGTATAAGGCCTCATATACTGTAAATGCATTACCATAACCATAGTGTTTGATTTTAAGAGAGATTATGCCACCAATGTCAATATGTCTTATCCTGTATTGAATGCAGAATATGCATTTCATCTTAAATAAATTATTTGTTTTTTTCTTGCACTTCTAGACCTGTGTGCATCCTTTTTGTTGGCGTGTTTGTTCTGCAAGTTTTGGGATTGTGTGCTGGCCGTCGGTGATGGATGTCAGTACAGCGTGGCCTCTATCTGTTCATCCTTCTGCTCTAACGCATGTTGTTGTGACCCTTCCTCTCTGGAGGACTATATAGATTTATGCTCATGTTGCAGCTGCGCTGAATACATGGAGGCTTGTGGCTGTACTTGTGGAGAAAACACCTTTGACTGCTCCATTTGTGATCTCTGTCTACAGACAACTGAGTGTCTGGAACTCGGCATGGAACTCTCTCAGCTTCTGTTTCACTAGCAGCTCATCATATCTCACACTCATTAATATACTGGTCATAACAATCACATAAAGCTGGAATGCAATGTAGCAAATGTAATGTGCTGATTTCACAAGCATGCAAATCTCCTGGCTGTGATACTGCAAGGCTGCATTTGATGCATTAGAGGGAGAAAAAAACACATTATGTCATTTACATGTCACCTGAACCAGAATATATTGAAATATTACGTTTTTGTTTAGCTCATTGCAATTTGTGAGTCTATATTTGGTCTTTTTTTTTTTTTAATTATGAAGATAAATTGTTTTTTATTTGGCTATTTTTGATGCAATTATTCATGATATGATTTGGCAAGATAATGCTAGATTGCATTATACTAGATGTATCATATTCTGTCCTTGAATTAAAAATATAAAACAACAGTCTTTATCTTTTAAAGCTCCTTTGTGTGAAATGGATGCGAGTTGATGTATACATAAGTACTAGATTTGTTTACCTAGAACCGATCACTTGCACATCTAATCTAGCACTTCAAATTAATTTTGAGATGATACTGAAGGAGAATATGCAAATGGTAAAAAAAAAGAGAAACATTTGAAAGTCAAGCAATCTAATGAGATTTATTCTCATCAGTTTATTTTAGCCAATCAAAGGCCACCCACACACAGGAAGTATAATTAAAATACATTTTCTCTCAATTATAAATTAAGTGCTTTTAAAACCTTGTTTACAGAAAAAGAACAACACCTTCCCTTTAATTGAGTACAGATGTGCTGAAAGTAAAGGCAATGACACACACCAGCAGCAGAACAATAACTGGCAATTTAGTTTTAATGAGTGGAAATATGTCCCAACACACACTATTGCTTATTTCTAAGGACAGTTCTGTCAGCACTTCAAACAATAAAAAAATATTATTGCTCTGTGGCTTCAAACGTCCATGCCTGTGATAGAAAAAAGGGATACTGCATAATCACATTCACGTTTTTAAATACATTTAATAAGTCTGCGTTTAGCTTTAAATCATAGTTTTATATATTATACATTCATTTGAATTGCTGCAGAATTAATAGAGAACGACTTTTAAACTTTTGAAGATTTGTATTCATTTTTCTATATTTACAAACCAAACAAATGACTTTTGTTCATTTACGCTAAAGGCACAGTTTGATCAGAGATGAAACTTCATTTGGCTTTCAGAGGCAGTAGTCTTAATGTCATTTTTCTGGCCACAATACAGATGTGTACGTTTACCGTCAGAACATTTATCTTCGCTGGCAAGCATGTATTTAGCTGCATCTAACAAAATGCTGATTTAGATCTACTGGTTAAAAAAAGCACTTTAGGCAGAGGTAGCTTATAAAATGTTATACCTGAAAAGCTATCTGTGCTTGACATTTATGTGGCTTGTTTCCTTCTACACATCGTAAAAATCTATAACACTTTATGCGAAATTAATAAACATAAGGTATCATGAACTAACAATGAACAACAATTTCAACAACATATATCCAACTAGGTTAAATGTTAATTTATAAATATACTACTGTACATTGTTACCATGCATTGTCCATAATACATTTTTATTTATGCATTTTTAGAATGCATTACAAAATATAATCTTAAAATGTATTAGTATATGTAGAAATTAACGTCTAGTAAAACTAGAAATAATTTGATGTTTTTTTTTCATGATACCTGATGTAATCAGTAATGCTAATGAATTTATACAAATTTTACCTTATAGTAAATTGTTAATAAAAGTCATGTATGAGCACCTGCACCATCACATATTTGTTTAGCAGTGTAACATTGAAGAAGGTCATAAAACATAAAAGGAAGGGTTGTAAATCAACAAATAAAATGTAGAAATTTCCAACCAGTTAGTAGTAAATGCGCAAGTACTTGGCTGAAAGTAAAACCAGCAAAGAATGTTAAAAAATAGAATTTTCAGATATAAGCAGTAAATATTGCTCTAACATTTTCAACATTATATGAAAAATAAGTTCATGCTATTAATCAACTCCAAAACTATTCACGCCACACTCCAAAATCATATCTATATATCTATAAATCTATATATATGTACATATATATCTATCTATCCATCTTTATATATATATATATATATATATATATATATATATGTATATGTGCACATGCATGCTCTGAATGCAGAGTCTAAAACACATTTAAAACATTAAAAAACGTCACATGATCCACCCTTACAGCAACACAGCTATGCATACATAGGAAAAAATGTCCTAAAATTTTGCTACAAAAAGGCTAAATGTTTTGAGTGCGTTTCAAATTTGGAATACATTTTTGGGTTCACCGAGTGCCTACAAAACGGTATTAATCAACAGTTTTTTTTCAATTAACTATGCAATATGACAGCACAACACATGGAGTGTTTCTAAAAGGGACAGTCCACATTTATGCAGAACACAAAAGAAGATATTTTGAAGAAATATGAATCAGTTTTAGTAACCACGGACTTCAAAAATGGAGACATTTCTCAAAATACCTTCTTTCAAGTTCCAAAGAAGAAAGTAAGTCATACAGGTTTGGAAAGACATGAGCATGAGTAAATAAACATCCCATGACATCCCACACGAGGAAAAGCACAGAAACATACATATAGTTGGGTCACAAGTCATCCTCCATGTTCACACTACTCCTGCGGCTGCTGGTCTTGGAGGCTCCAGGGGACATTGTGGAGAAGAGCGGATCTGAAGACCTGAAGGGGGGCATCGTGTAGCCGTCATCCATCAGAATGTCACTAAAACCCACTTCAGGATAAAGATCAGAGGCTGTAGGGTCATCCAGCTCTGCAAAGCTAAATGTATCCAGACCGAGAGGGCTGCTTACTGCTGCAGCAGCCGGAGAGCTGGAGGAAGGTACTGTGAGGAAGGGAGAAGGGGAAGTCTGTGTCATGACTCCATCTATGCTAAGGTGGTTCTGAGGTTGGCCTTCCCCAGAGCCAGGCTGCATGGATTGGTTTCCTTGTAGGAGCTGTTGCTGAAGGAAGGCAGCGTCTGCACTCAGGCCTGGAGGCATAGTGGTGGAGAGGCCATGGTGATGAGCTCGCATCTCTAATTCCTGTGTGCAACAAACAGCAGGGGGTGTTGGAGTCCATCTTTTTTCAGGATTTCACAGTGTTCAGTTTTCTAGGCAACCGTTTTACATTCACATTTATGTTGATGGCATGTCCATGCCATCCTGCAGAAATTTCTAATATGGAAAATGATGTGCAAATAAATATAAAACGTTTTAAATGGGATTGATAAAGGATGATGTGTTTTTGGGTCATTATTTGGATGTTGTGTTGTAATACAGACTGAGAGTTGATCACATACCTGTATGCGGAGCAGCAGAGCCTGGTTGGACTGCTCCAGTTTCTTCTGCCTCATCTCAATCTCTCTGGCCCTCTGTTGCTCTTTCTGAAGTTTTCTGATATAATCAACAGAAGCCTTCAAAATGGTTCCCTTGTTCCAACGCATCTCCCTGTATATATTATGCAAAAACAGTAATATTGTGAAATATTCCAATTTAAAGTAATGAAATATTATTACAGTATATATATATATATATATATATATATATATATATATATATAGAGTATATATAGTATTTAAGTATTTTAAAATGTATCATTGGTAAAAACAGTTGTACTGCTTATTTTTTATTTTATCACATTTTTTGTGGAAACCATGATTCCTCATTTCAGGATTCTTGGATGAATATAATTTTTTTAAGGAATAGCGTTTATTTTTATTTCATAAATCTTTTGTAACATTAAAAATGTCTTTACTCTCACTTTTGATTAATTAAGTGCATCCTTGCAGAATAAAAGTTTTCATTTTTTTCAGAAAAAAAATTACAGACCCAACATTTTGCACTTTGCCAATTTTTTAACAAAAAAGCAGTGGTTCAAGTGCTGCTGACATGCCATTCAATAAAAAAAAAGAGAGAGAATTAAATCAATAATAGTGATCACAGACTTCAAAACTAATTTCAAGCATAAGCCATAAAATCAGCCAAGAATGTCCAGAACAAAAGTATTGCACAATTTTTTGTGACATTAGGTGTGGAAATGAACTTACGGATCACTGGATTTGGGTATCATAGCCCCTAATTCCTTTATTCGGTCATTGATGTTAAATCTCCTCCGCCTTTCAACTGCAAAAAGCAAAACATTTATTGAGGCTAAGCCGTGTAATGACACAATACACAAGCAATATACTACTGGAGCCGGTGTCTTCTGAACTCACTGAGATTGTGATTATCTTTCTTTTGCCTCTCCTTTATGAAGGTTCTGGTATCTACATCTGAAATTAAACAGCTGTTGAAACTACCACACAATACTGTAGATACATAAACACCACAAACATCTAAAACCATTGAAATACAGATGGGCCGAGTAAATCATTACCAGTTAATTCCCTTTTAATATTAGTCAGATCTGCTGGACAAGAATTGCTGACGGTGATGGCGGGGTTCACCATGCCAGGACTGTTGTAGACATCCAGAAGGTTCCCTGGTAGCTATATAACAGAGCAATAACAGAGAAGCTGAATAAAAAAATCTTCAAAACATCAAACTGCACCAGGAAAGATCACATTAGCCTAAAATAAAGCAGAATATCACTTTACCATCAAGTGTACTACTGTTCAAGCGCCAATGAACTCCACGAACACTGACACGTGTTATAATCAACTGATGAAAATCTTGTCAATTAGGTATACAAATTAAATGTTTTAAAATTTAATATGTGACTATTACCTGCAATTAAATTACGTTATTGTTCATAACATTGATTCAGGGAAAAAAACTTGCAGACAAGTTATTATAATAACATTATTATTAATTAAAATAACCATGTAATTTCATTCTAATATAAAAATTCCTTATTTATACATTACAATGAAATATATAATATATGAATAAATTATAATAAAAACATTATTTCTTTAAGAATAAAGGCTAATAATTTAAAGAGTGAGGTTTTACCTTTCTTTTCTTTTCATGCTCCCGCAAAAAAACTAAAATCCTCATTTTATGTCAAATCACTTTTACTCTTTCCTCAGGAAAAAAAAAAACTAAAGTAAAATCCTTCCACCAGTTCTTTCTATCCCGTGCCATGCCCCAGCACACTCTGTACACTCGGTCCTTTTTAAGCCCTCCCTGATGATTCCTGCCTGGCAGGTGTTAGTAAAGTGTTAGAAGTGAATGTTTATGTCGATTGCTGAGGTGCATCCCCATTTATCGCCTCCCTCATAAGTGCAGTGGTTAGCATTCACTCTTAAGAAGGGTGGGGACATTTACGTTCAGGAAGTGATCTCTCTGTAGCTTTCAAAATGGTTTGTGGTGGTTTACCACAAATATAGCTGGGGTTCAAAGAGGCTTTTATTCGAAACATCGCCGTAATGTTATGGATGTATTCATCAATAATGAAGATGATTGCTCAGCTTACCGTGTTTGGGAGCTGCAGGCCAGAATCTATCAGGGACAGGATGTCATCATTGTAGCTGGATTCAAGGCTGATGATGTCGTCGATCACATCATCCATCTGAGCATTAAATGTTGAGTGTTAAGACCATTAAATGTTGAGTGTTGCATATCTTATCACATAATTAAATAAATTGGGTTCTAAACATGTATTTAGGGAACCAATGAACTGTGCTCTAAACAAGAAAACTTTCCAGTGTGTGTTATATGGGTGATCTAAAGCAGAAGTGCTGTATGGTGGGAAAGAGAGGTCCAAATATAATTAAGCCATTGATGTGGTATTTTGCAGTACAGTGTGACACAAAGCTAGTGAGAGGGCAAGCTGAACAGGGAAAGGTAAGCGTGATCACCTAAGAAAAGAATGATAATGAAAAATACTTCTAAGCCATTTAGTAATCTTAGTTAATGTTAATTTACTGATGCATTATTGAAATCAAAATTTGTAACTGTTGAAATTTAATGCACCTGAGCTAACTTTTGTATTTTGCAATCAGCCATCAGCATCCATTTGGCGTTAACTCTCAAAGACCGAGACAGCAGCCCGCGGCTAAAAATAACTGTTGTTCTTAAATTTTTAATAACGTTTTAACCGCTAATCCTATCTGAATGCTTTAAAAAGTGCCGTAAAGAGGAGATTCTCAGAGTTTCGGCAATATCCGATTTCTCTAATTTGCTCCGTAGTGTATGTGATTACGACATCATATTTTGACCACATTGATTTGTCAGAAGAAAACAATGCATTTCGTTCCTCTGAGCCAAACAGAAATGATTGTTGATGCTTAGTCCCACCCCTGTGCCCAGATTGGTTCACACTGTCCCATATTCAACCAATAAACATAGGTTTTGGACTTTTGAACAACTATTTAACATATTTCAAACAAGCACAAAATAACACATTTGCATGAGAAAACTCTCTGAAAAAGCACAGAAAAACACACAACAGGGTACTTTGACACAAAACAAACCAAAAACAAGGATAAAACAGTGGTACATGTCTGATAAAAAAAAAACTGGGATTTATTTGTTCTGGTCACTAGGCGATGTCCCTGTAAAATCGATTCTGACGTAGATTACAGCCAGATTACAGATCGATCATTTATATTATTAATAAAGAAAGTTAATAAGTTAATAAAGATAATTTGCACAATTTTTTCTGTTGCGCACTGAATATTTCTCACTCATTTTGTGCGTAGTCTGTGAATCATTTGCACTGTTTGTATTGTTGCAGAAGACAATTTGTGCAATTGTTTTGAATACTTGCTGGTTTGTGTTTATTGCTCATACTCAGATTGAAAATATATTTATCTGAAAAAAAGTGTTTTGTTTTGTTATTATATTTCCAATTTCTTTACTCCCTAAACGTTTTTGGACACATCTCTTATACTCTTATCATAGTGTTCCTGTAGCTCAATTAGAGCATTGTGCTATCAAGCGCAAGGTTGGGGGTTCAGTTCCCCGGGAACACATGATAGGTCAAAATTGATAGCCTGAATGGATAAAAGCGTCTGCTAAATGCATAAATTTAAATTTAAATTTAAATTTAAATTTAAATTTAAATTAAATTAAATTAAATTAAATTAAATTAAATTAAATTTAATTTAATCTCTTTTGTTAGTAAACAAAATAGGCCTGTTTTTCACTTATAAGCCCCGATAACAAAATTTTTATAAATGGTTATAACTTGCTTGGGAAATGTTATATGTAAACAAAATTTTTGTTTGGAAGTGTAAAACACCCAGAACTTTAAATATTAAAACTTAGGAGTATCTGTTTGAGAACACAGTAAAAAAAACACCCAAATGTTGCTTTCGTTTTTCTTAAAGTTCTGTAATTTCATTAATTCTTAGAAGAAACGAGGAAAATTGGGACGTTAAATTAGTTAGACTTAAATCTCAAGTTCTTCTGTTTATAATGATATATGGCACTTGGTCTTTATAATGTTCTAGGTCTTTGAGGGTTAAAGAGCTCAAGCATTAAAATTAGCAGATGACTTAACTGTAGTAGAATGTAATTGGACGATGATACAGTTATCTTGATAGTTATCATTCTTGGTGTGAACTGGCCTTTAAGAAACTCCTATATTTGAATGAGATGATCAGCACACAATGTATTTTAAGATGTGTATTACCTCTTCTTTGTTGGAGCCCAGGTTAAGATGTGCCATTGGGCTGTTGGGAGCACTGCTTGCAGAGAGGCCCCTCTCCGGAGCAGAGTTTGACTGCAGAACGGGGGATACACCGAGAGTTTGAGTGGCAACTTTATTTCCTAGTGTGGTGGACAAGTACTGCTTCACTTGCTGCCTCTGAGCCTGCTGGATGTGGTATTTAGTTGGGTTTTCAAGATGAGTTTGCACCTATAGCAGAAAAAAACAGATCAATGGACATGCTAAAACAGTGACAATTCAAGCTCTACACCAGGGCTATTCAATTAGTTTCATTTGAGGACCAGATAATCAAATAGAAAATTTGAAGGGGGCCGGGTCAGGGCGATCATCCCAATGTCTTTTTTGGGGGGCATATAAAATAAGAAATTCACTTGAAAAGCATATTCAGCTTTAAACTAAACAAAGATTATACCAAAAATAACATCTTTGAAAGGTTAACATTAATGGTGTCAATCGATAAAAAAAACAAAACTAATCAATCACACATTTCTTTCTGAAATTATTTGCGATAAATTGCAAATTAATATATTTATGTTATCATAGTTTCACATTGAACCTCCAAATTAATGAAGAAACAACTTAAAGATGGTACATTTTAAATAAGGTTTACTTAGTAGCCTACTGTTAATGAAGGCCAGTATCACTGATACCAGTAATGTTACTGAAATCTCTTATTACCGTAAATAAATTTTCCTTAAATTTTAGCCAATAATTATAGCCTTTCAACACTACAATATAATTGAAAGCCATTATTTTTAACACTTAGTAGGCTCTGAAAAATGAAAACAACTTTTAATTTAAGTGAACTTAAAACAGTCTTCACATAAACTACAAATGTTATATGTATAAACATTAAAATGAAAGTTAATTAATCTTTATTCAAACTTCAAAAGTTAATCAGCGACTAGAGCAGTGGAGTGATTTCTCCTTTTTCTTTTGTTCTTTGATTTATGTCAATGACAGACTTCATCAGGTTTCACTTTAAAAGCAGAGTTATCTCTTTAAAACCTGATGCACATGCAGTGGATCTGACACACACATTTGCTTTTCTCCCAACATTTTACTGTCATTTAGGACTCACTTAAGACTTTAATTAAGTTTAGGTCATTCAAAAATATCTTTATTTTTTTTGCATTTTTCTAAAACAGCATCTACAAGAATCTAAATTTTGCAATATTAATTTTTATTTTATTTTTTATTCTATTTAGCCATAATATTTTATTTCAATTTTGGTTTTAGGACTTCAGCTTAAAATTAAATAATCAAATGTTATTTTAGGTTAAGTTTACAATATCAGAAACTGTTTTTTAAATATTTATATAAATTTTTGTTTTACAATCTTTTGGGCCTAGTTTTAAACTTTCAGCTAATTGTATCATGGCCCCTAGACATGTAGATGTCATGAGAGTGTCAAGCAAGAAACTGTTTTAAGGCTCATAAGAATGTCCAAACCCACCTTCAGAACCTCCACCGGTACTTGAGCTGGAGAAGGCCGGGCAGCCATCGGTGGCACCGTGACGGAGATGGCGGGAGTGGACTCTAAAGGGCGGAGCTGAGCGACAGATGCCTGATGCTGCGCCTCCCTCCGCTCCTGCTCCTGAGCCTGCTCCCGCATCAGCTGTTGCCGTAGCAACACCCGGGATGACATGGCTACGCTGGTTCCAGAGGTCAAGTTCGAGAAGAATTAACAAGCTGCAGTGGTGAAAGCATCAAGAGAGTCGTCAATAGTACGGGAGGCAGCATAAAAGGAAATTATGGAAATAGTCACTTCTCCCTTTGTACAATGAAGGGTTAAGAAACGGAAATGTATTTGAGTTGAGTCATCACACTCAGTTGCATTCAAAGAGAAATGTAATACTCTACCAAAGCTTGACCAGCAAACAGATTTAGCTCTCAAACTACATATTAAAATAAATTATATCAAAAATACTTATATACATAATTGAATAAACACACAAATCACAAGTAGCATACTTAAATTGCAACTGTGCATTTGTTTAAAGCTATAAAACTACCCTAGAAGCGAGATATATATTCAGAAATACAACCACCCGCATCATGTCATATGATTGAAATAGAGGTCTATCATGGGGAAGTTCGGAATTTACCAGATGACAGCTAAACAAATTACCCTTTAAATACCAAAAAATCACCAGGAACACTAATTGAATGTATTTCTGGAGCTGTAAACAAACTAAAACACTTAAATCACGATTGTACAGTTAGATATGCTACTGTAGCTGAGGAGTTGTGTAATAGTTCGCTGCACTGTCGGGATTAACCGAACTATTTAAAGTTGGGCAACTTCGTTAATTTAAACCAAATTAACTTTTGTATTCGTTATTTACAGCATTAAGCAAATGTAAGTGCATATAACTATGTCTATGGCGCACTTAACAAACCCGGAATAGTTGTTTTGACAGCATCCAGCTGTTTACGCTAAGCTAACAAGCTAGCTAACGTTAGTTGACATGTCGAGCAAAGGAAAATTGACACGTTGCCTGTATTTAACTTTATTTTCCTTCACGAAGAATTATTCTGAGATAAACCCGGTTTACACATAAATCTCAGCTCAACAAGAGATCGAAATTAAGTGGTTTGAGTTACCTGGTCGGTGTTAGCAGAAGTATAGCGAGTTGGCTAGAAGAATCGCCATTACTTACATGACGATTTCCTTGTTTTGGATGTGACAGACTGAGCCCATCTCTCCTCATCACACTCGTTCCTTTCCTCGAATCACATGGAAAGTTTTCTGTCACTGTTAGCTAAAGCTAAAGACTATGAAAAAGTTAGATAATTTAAATACAGCTGAAATATAGTAATAGCTAATATTATATGAAAATTATATAATATTATATGAAAATGCACTTTTGCATTTAAAACTGGATAATAATAATACAACTAAAATGTATAAAGACAAATTAAAAAGCACATCAAAATTTCTAAAACTTACAGCAGAAAATAAACGAAAACTGAAAATATAAAAATAAAAGCTATTTATAAATACTATAATAGGAGAGAGAGAGAGACAGAGAGAGAGAGAGAGAGAGAGAGAGAGAGTTGGCATGGCATCTACATGTTTTCAAAGCTTACAAACATACATTTGTTTTACAGCACCAGTCAAAAGGTTGGACATACCTACTTAACTATTATTCTTAAAAATGTAAAACTGTAATAAAGTCAAAATTCCGAAATGACAATGAAAGTATGGGGAAAATATTGTGAATACACGTGTGTTTGTATTTTCCTTAAAATTCATAAGAAATTTCAAACCATCACAGTTGTATAGCTCAGGTCATACATTTTGTACAGATTAAAAATATATATATATATATGGTTGAAAGATGGTTGACCAGAGATGAGTTTGTCTGGTACAAGGAGCTGTACAGTAAATAAAACCTGAAGGTGATTTATGAAAGGAGGTCAATAAATAGCCAAAGAAATCTAGTGGTGTTCAGAAATCTTTTCAGTCAGAGAAAATATTTTTTATTTGATTATTTTAAATTATAGAAAATGCATTTAAAAATGCATGTATTTCCAACTACATGTGAATCTACTTCCCTGGCCATTTTGGATTTAATGCTCGCTGCATCAGCTGTCAAGGAGAAATTCAAAGCTAAAGAAAGAGAATCTGAATGTTTGGTGCCCAGTTTATGAAAGAAGAATGGAGAAGATATGTTACAATACATAGTTTTTAGAACAGTGTATATTTGGTTTGTACTACATGTAAAAAACCAACCATATCCAAAATAAATGTTTAACGGAAAGCATGTTGTAGATTACCTGACAGGCTGTCAATTAATTAAATGATAAGCTGGTTTGCCACAAAGCAAACTGGACTATATTTTCCGGACTATAAGTCGCACTTCTTTTCATAGTATGACCGGTCCTGCGACTTATAGTCAGGTGCAACTTATTTATCAAAATTAATTTTACATGAACCAAGAGAAAACATTTCCGTCTCTTGGTTCTTGGTTCTAAGAGTCGTGAATACCCAATTCATCAGACGGGAACAGCCCTTGAATCTGGCGCCTTAGACCACTCGGCCATCCAGACTGATCTCAAATGTGTGTAATATGACTGCCCACTGAATTAAAGCTGCGTAAATATGGGTACTACCTGTACTTTATTTTGTTTTCTCCACTCACTGAAAATCAACATATTTCATGATACAGGCTGTTAGGATAACTTAAAATAGGACTAATCAATGAGCAACTCACACAAATGCCCTCATACACACAAATACACTCAACAGTGTTTTAACCTAGTTCCATCATATAAGCTTCCTATTAAAAGTCGTGACTTTACTGGCCAGTCTAGGTGAAATCTTCTATCCTCTTGATGTGGAATAGAGCTTATGTGAGATTACAATATGTTACCTGGCTTCATGTGCTCTTCATTTATCCTTTATAAAACCATTGCAAGATACTTTTTGAGATATTCTTAGATTCTTCCATAAGTTGAGGAGATCCAAAGCGCAGTTATCATTTAAGTAAAAAAGCAAGTTATTTATTCTTGAAAAGCATCATCTTTTATTTCTGTTCTCTTAGATCATCTGCAAAACAACTTTACATGGATTCTGGTCTGAGCTGTTCCCTGTACAGTGGGTTGAAATAATCATGATACTGAGATGAGGGTAAAAATAAAAAATTCACTTACCGGCTAAAAAAAAAAAAAAAAAAAAAAAGAAAAAAATTGCAAATGCATCTATAAAACAAAAAAACTCTATGATGCTGACAACAACAACATTATTAATTGTACCTGTTTCTGAACATTTATGACAACTTTCAGAATGCGTGCATATGAGAAATTTCATAAAAGATTTGAATGACATTCAAAATCTTGAATCTATTTGCAATACATTCAAACTAAATTGTGTTGAAAATACAGTGGTGTGAAAAAGGGTTGGCCCCCTTCCTGATTTCTTATTTTTTTGCATGTTTGTCACACTTTAAAGGTACAGATTATAGGACTTGCCACTAGAGTGCGAACTACCAAAACAATAACAATTGCGAGGTTTGATGACGCTAAGAAGGAGCGTGGAATGATTGGATTTGTTGCTTTCTACCCAACCACTGACAGCCATCAATGAGGCGATATGAAAACGATTACCACTTGTTCAACAAATATATACACTCGTGTACATTCAAACACAATAAGTGGGCATACATAGCAAACATGAGTTCAACGATTTACGCGAGTATAACATTTAAAGTCAATGCAAAGAAGAGATCAGACTATGGATCAGACGCATCCTCTCGCTGGTCTAGAGACATGATGCCCTGCGTTTGGCACGTATGCCCCATAATACTAATCTTGTTGATCGTTATAATATGATACGTTTTATGTAAAGATACAAATCAAAACAACTCTCCTGTCGAGAAAAACACAAGCGAGATCGGCATCTCTTTCTAGTTGAAGATTGTCGCAAAGCTCTCTCCATCTAGAAAATGCAAAACCAATATTGATCCTCGCTTTTTCTCTCCTCTTGTCCCAAACTCTTCTTGGGTCGTTTAGTTGGCCCGTACGCTTATGTTTACGGGAGCTGTACTTGTCAACAGAACCAGCGGCAGACGGTAAACCATAATTATGTTCCATAAATAAACACAATCCACTATAAAACGTGCAAGAAGAAGTAAATAAGGAACTGCTTGAAGCAAGCTAGTGGTTTGCTGGACGCTGGACACTACTTCCGCAATGAAAACATCAGAGATATTGTTAGTAATCAGCTGGAAAAAATATATAACACTAGCCTAGTGGTATTTGGATATTTATCTGCAAATATCTTACAAATTGTACCTTTAATGTTTCGGATCAAACTAAATTTAAATATTAGTAAAAGATAACACGAGTGAACACAACATGCAGTTTTTAAATGAAGGTTTTTATTATTAAGGGAAAACTAAATCCAAAAAACAAGGCCCTGTGTGAATGTTTCCATCTTAGAAACATTGACAAGCTACGAAACATGTTATCTGTTTCTGATGCAGGAAAAGCTAGTTCATGCATTCATGACCTCTAGACTGGACTATTGTAAAGCACTTCTAGGTGGTTGTCCAGCATCTTCAATAAACAAGCTACAGGTAGGCCAAAATGCAGCGGCTAGAGTCCTTACCAGGTCAAGAAAATATGATCATATTACCCCAATTTTACAGTCTCTGCACTGGCTACCTGTTAAGTTCCGTATCAGTTACAAATGATCATTACTTACCTTTAAGGCCCTAAATTGTTTAGCTCCTGCGTACGTAACTAGCCTTCTACCACGCTACAACCCATCACGGACCCTAAGGTCACAAAACGCTGGACTTTTGGTAGTTCCTAGGATAGCAAAGTCCACTAAAGGAGGTAGAGCTTTTTCACATTTGGCTCCCAAACTCTGGAATAGCCTTCCTGATAATGTTTGGGGTTCAGACACACTCTCTCTCTTTAAATCTAGATTAAAAACGCATCTCTTTTTTTTATTTGAATAATGTATCTCTTAAATTGTGAGTGTAGTTGCATCTGATCAAATGCGCATTTTTATTCATTAGCTTGGGTTAAACTAATTTTAGTTTGTTGGATCAGCAGCTATGCTAATGATGTCTCTATTTTGTGTCTATGTTTTGCCACGGGATTTACATCACGTGGTAAGTAGGATTTACACAAGCTCCAGTCTGGACCCAGAACACCTGAGAAGAGATGATGCTGACCCTCAGAGGACCTCAGATGATGCTTACCTTGAATCAACAAACAGAACTAACAAATATTGCTACAAGTGTGACTGCATCATATAATTATTATGAATTAT
The DNA here is from genome assembly GCF_023724105.1 of Carassius gibelio. Taxonomy (NCBI): domain Eukaryota; kingdom Metazoa; phylum Chordata; class Actinopteri; order Cypriniformes; family Cyprinidae; genus Carassius; species Carassius gibelio. Next base: position 10,628,919 of record NC_068381.1, read on the forward strand.
TAATAATATTAATAATGTTCATCGTCTGGCTGACTACGTCTTGTATTAATTTTTCTAAAAATCCTGTCATACGTGCACAAACTGACAGTCACCACTTATAAGCTATTACTAAATATTGTAGAAACATAATTTTCTGTAAAGTTGCTTTGTAACGATTTGTATTGTAAAAAGCGCTATAGAAATAAACTTGAATTGAATTGAATTGAATTTGCCCCCTAAACCTAATAACTGGTTGGGCCACCCTTACAAGCGACAACTGCAATGAAGTATTTGCGATAAGTTGCAGTGAGTCGGTTACAGTGCTCTGGCGGAATTTTGGTCCACTCATCTTTGCAGAATTGTTGAAATTCAGCCACACTGGAGGGTTTTCGAGCATGAACCGCCTTTTTAAGGTCATGCCACAGCATCTCAATAGGATTCAGGCCAGGACTTTGACTAGGCCACTCCAAAGTCTTCATTTTCTTTTTCTTCAGCAATTCAGAGGTGGTTTTGCACACCAGCAGTTAAAATTTTGTCTCGTCAGTCCACAGAGTATTGAAATGACTTATCTTTGACTAATATTTAAATTTGTTTGATGATCTGAAACATTAAAGTGTGACAAACATGCAAAAAAAATAAATAAATAAGAAATCCTTATTTTATAAGAAAGTCTTACAAAATGTTGTTCAACTTGAGTTCAATATTTCCCAGGACAGTAAACCATTATTATTATTATTATTATTTTCCAGAGAAGTGTTATCTACAAATGTGCAGTCAAGACTATTCCAACTTTAAGCCTGAATGTTCAGTTCAAAGCTCATCTCCTGTTGATAGTTGGCTTCCTCTGATGGATCTTCAATCTTCCGCTTCTACTTAATCACTTAATGTACAGAATTCCAGCTGTGACCTGAAGATCAAGTCACATTTGATTATTTTGCTGTATTATTGCTGCTGTACCCCTTGTTGTCTGGCCCACTCTGACATTTAGAATTATTACTTAATTACTGTCAAATTCCATTCTTATTTTTAATTAATTTGACCAAATATTCCAGTTGTTATAACCGTTACAGGTTTGGGGGCTGGCCTCTACTTTGCCTTTTATTTCTCCTTTTGTGGTTAAAATCACAACCCAGAGTGCACCCAAATCTGCATGTGAAAGTATGGGTTTTAACTGCCATCCATGACCTTACATGAAAACACACATCCAGAAATACATTTGCACCCACGCACACAGGGGCACATGGATCCTCAGAATCAAAAAGGTTACACCTCAATTCGAGGTTAATCTTCCTTAGATAAGCAGTGCTTTTAGTGTCACGTTCCAATTGAAATTGCTTAGTCCCCTCAGGCTTAAATAGAGGAACTGCAATTGGCTTGCTCTTATTTGCAGTCTTCTAAGTGAACTTTAAGCTTTAAATCCTGTCTAGCAAAATAAAACATATTGAACTGAAAGTAATTTTCCTCTAAGTGGACTACATCCAGTTGTCTTAGGGAGTTCAGTGCAATTTCTTTATTTTTGCTTTCTTTTAAGTGAAACCTGATAAAAAAAAATGTGTAAAATTTAAATAAGAGACATATCTGAAACAACTTAATGGACTCATAAATTACATTTCCAGGTTTGGACCAGAGAAGTATGGGAGACCTTAGCAAACGTTTTTCCATTCCCATTAGCTTCAACTGCAAAAGACAAATTAACTATTGCCTTTCCAAGACTTTCCAAAAGAGGAAAAACACATAGACAGATGGATTATGGTTATGGCTTGCCAGCTGTATTAGAAACTGTATAAAGAAAATTTAATGCCAGGGAAATATATGAAAGACACAAAAAACAATATATTTAGTTTGCTTCTTTTTTTTATTTTCATTAAAGAACAAAATAGAGCTATATTACATGCTGTACATGAGCAGGCATCTATCTATCTATCAAACATTTTGTTGTTGTTGTCATTTTAGTTTTCTTGCAAGATTGCCACAAAATAAAAATTAAAGAGACATTATTACATTGCCACTGAACATCAGTCCAGCAGAATTGTGCATTAGAATGAGGCAATTACTTTTCACTGAGTGCCGCTTTCCCACAAAAAGGTGCTATATATAGGCGTACAACCTTCTGAATAGCCAGTGGACAATAATAGTGTGACACATGCTTACCATAAAAACTGTAATATTGTTCCTGTGGATCTTAAGTCACAGAGCCACTGAGAAAGTAATCTTAACACACACTGTCATGCAAAAAGATATTCCCCATCACTCCAAGGGAAATATCTGGATGCAGAATCATCAAGATACGGTGAGGCTAAACAAGGAATATAAAAAGTCCCATTTTCATCTTTTTTCCCCATGTCTGACTCGAGACGTTTGCTCTGAGATCTGGTGTGCAATTTATGCAGGAGCCACAGAGGACACTTCTGTCTTGGATGTGGACACCTCAGAGCCATCATCCACCTTCTTTCCAAAGAGCTGCATTATGCATACACGGAACTGCAAAGAAAGAGATATCAAGAATATTTAGCGAATATCTGTTTTCTCAATGTGCTCAAGGTCTGAGCTCCGTTAAACAGCAGGGGCTTACTTGTCGGTTCATGAAGACATAAATGACGGGATTGTAGATGGTGGCACTCTTGGCAAAGTAGGCAGGCATGGCTGCTGCCAGTGGGTGGAAGGCATAGCCCGGGTTTGCAGCTGCAAAGCAGGCGAAGAACGTGTAAGGTCCCCAACAAACACAGTAGGCCAGAATCATGACGACCACCATTCTGGACACTTCCTTCTCTGCTTTCTGTGTGGACTCAGAATCCTTCTGCTGCTGGGCGACCTGTTAAAAAGAAATGACAGATGCTTAATGGCTTTTTCACAAACTGGAATACAATTTTGAAACCAGTCCTAGAGACAACTTACAGCATGTATGGCCAACCACACGGCAATATAGCAGAGAATGATAACGGCCAAAGGGATGATACAGCAAGTGATCATCAGGACAATCATGTAGGACTGGACACCGGGGTCTTCGCTCCCACTGAAGACATCAGGGCCGCATGAGGTCTTCAAACCATGAGGCCAGAATCTGTAAGAAAATAATGGATTTTAAGATTCACATTTATACTTTTGTGGAACGAATATGCTTGTATTACAAGACAAAGAATTTAATCATTTTATGTTGAATTACTAAGAAACACATCTAAATAGCTGTCAAATGTCTTAATTTTGATCATTTAATAATGTATTTTACCTGCTCCAGCCAAAGATGGGAGGGGCACACCAAATAGCAGACCAAACCCAGGAGAAGATGATACCACCAGATGCCCATTTAGCATCAAACTTGACATTTCCAAATGGTTTGCAGACAACCACCCATCTTTCCCAAGAGATGACAGTCAAAGACCACAGAGCAGCGATACCTATTGATTGTGTTATATGTATTAAAGTTTTTTTCTAATGCATTTATTTGCCGTTGTTATTTCACTGCGAATAGTGGTGTCTTTGGTCAGTAACTTACCACACACAGACACAGTGAATCCCTCAAAAATACACATGGGATGTCCGAGGATAAAGTACCCAAAATACTGGTTGATGACACTGATGGTGCTGGCCAAAAGAGTCTCTCCTAGATCAGCTATAGCAAGGTTGACCAGGATCCAGTTAAGAGGGTGACGGAGCTTCTTAAATTTGGCTGTGGCCACCAGCACCAGGCCATTGGTGAAGGTTGAGGCAACGACCACAAAGAACATCCATACTGTTGCTAGGTTGTACACCCATCGAGGGGCAATGTGGTAATTGGGTCCCTCAAAGGGATCTAGAAATTAGAAATAAATAGCAGTAATATCACCATCTTGAAAGAGTTCTTACCCAATAGCCATTACAACCAACTATCATTTTTCTAAAGCTTCTTATTCATCAGTCTGAAATTGTATAATCCTTCTGGCAGGTAGAAAAAAACTATGACTACCAAAGACTTCCGTCTTCTTTCTTTGCCACTGTTCAGAAACAACTTAAAGCTCAAAAATACTTTCACATGCTTTGTCATATTAATAGAATAGCTATATTTTTCAAATTATTGTGTTTTTAAAAAATAAGACAGAAATAAGTTACTAAAAACTTACCCCTGGTGTTATTACTGTTGGTATATACAAACATTGTTTCCCTCGTCGTTTCATCTCCCTTTCGCCTGGCTGCGAAGATTGCATCACCCCACTGCTCTGCCATTTTTGGAAGTCGTAGTATAGCCCAAACCTGTAGTTAATTAGCTGTTGTAAAGGTCTGGGCCTTTGAACTTTTACTATCTGCTGTCTCTGGCCAACCCACACTGACTTTGGGCTCCTGTCAAAGGTCTTTTATAGACAAAAATAGAGGATGCCCTGGCTTACAGGGTGAAGTTTTTTTTAGGTCAAAACAGGTTTCAGGAGCAGAACAAAGACTCATTCATTCGGCTTATAGGAGGCCTAAGCTACTGCCCCGTCCTAGGATTGTTGAAGCCATCACAGGTAAACCAAAACAGTGTGCAGAGACATTTGGCATGACTGAGCCAGGAGTGATTTTACGGTGACAGTGCCCATTGATGCTTCCTAAGTTTTAAGTTTAGGTCAGAGATCACTTTTGCACTTGACTCAAGCTTCTTGGGCAGAGTGTCAAGAATTACTTTTATTAAACATCCAAAAAATAATAATATTGCAAATAATTGAGACGGATGTCACTTTCTGAAACAATATAGCATTAGAATACTTTGGCTAAAAATAACAGAGTCCTTTCTGGTGCTTACTAAGTACAATTCTGCGTTTTAGGTTTTAAAAAAATGGATTTGTATAGAAAGGTTGCATTCTGTGTTTTACCATAAAAAATAAGTTAAAGTTTAAAAAATAAAAGAGGATTCTATTTTTTGCATTATTACTATACATACTATACTATAAATACTATAATATTCTACAACCGCAATATTTCATGGTGTATGTGGTTCTGAGAATTTTAATATCATTAAAGAAGCTTTAATTTCAAAATTTCAGGCCATTTCAAAACAGAAGGTTCACCTAAGTTCAATAAGTCCTAATGTTAAAATGACTGCACAACTTTACTAAAGACTTCACGGAGTATATTTATATCATTGCCATTGTAAACACTGTGCCATACAGTTCTGACTTAACAACACTTAATCTTTACTCTCGCATGCCAATTTAAAACAAATTCAATTTCAATTGTAAACATTATGTTATGTGCAGGGTAACTATAAGTCAGACATCTAAGTTAAAGTCCAAGTTCCAAATCAGCTTACTGGGACAACTGGGGTACCTTGGTACCCTCCACAAGGGATCTTAATTAGTATTGACAAGGATGCAGCCCTAACCTTCCTAATCCCAATGGATTGATGGTTCAATTTAGGGAAAGCAGGGTTTATCTGAAAATCTTGATGAGGTCAGTTTTAATCTCTCCCTTTTTCTGACCATAGACGTTTTCTTTCTTTCAGTCATCTGCTCTGCTTCTACTTCAATTGTTGCAAAGTGAAGCCGGAGGAAATGTTAGAACATGAACAGATCAAACCAGGATGGAATGGAGCCAACACGAAGACAATATAACAGTCTGTAAACATTTTTTGTTTGTTTGTTTATTTCCTTGTTTTTGGCAAATAAGAAATTGCTGAGAGTTGTCAGGTATTTGTTCAGTATGATCTTTTACACTTTCTTTTAAAGTGGACTTAATGAAATTAATATATGCTTTGGTGGGATTGAAAATCATTGTGATGTTTTGTTGCTATTGCAATGTAAAATCAGAGATATTCAGTGATGTAGTTGAAAAGGATGTTTTTCAGAAACGGATGGATCAGAGAGTATCATGGGGCAGGACTCAGTCAGTCGTATGTCTGGAATTCCGCTAGTTCTGAACTATTCGTGATTGGCAAAAGTTCACTACTAGCAGAACTCAGATATACAACTGAATTCTCAACGAAAGCTCAAGATTAGCAGTTTGGTCTCATATGGCCTGCCATTGGACAGCTGCTATATTCACGGTATATAGTTCTGAATGTGTATTTAAAAAAAAAACATTTAAATGAAATTAATCCATATAAGTGATGTTAATCTAACAAGGGCAAAACTTTGCTTTCACTGCTCATTGTTTCTCTAACATCATCTGTGGTTTAATTTCTAGATGAACTAAATTGTTCTTGTTCTTGATGTGATTGTGTTAGGCTGGATTGAATATGACAAGAGCTCACTTCATATTCTTTCTTTGCACTTTTCTCTTGATTTGGAAGTTATCTACTTATTGGATGAAGTACATGAAGTTAAGGTGAGTAAGCATGCATACATAAATCTACAGTGCCTGGGAGAGGACATGGTCGGTTTACTTAACTTTGTCGTTGCCATGAGATATTAATTCGTAGGAACGTCATATTATGTCATGACGTAACGAGATGTTATGTTGAGGGAACATGTTTTTCTCGTGGGCATGAGTTTAATTCATAAACAAACCTGCATGATCATAGCAACCTGGGATTAACAGAGATGTATTCATTAATATTTTATTTTCAATTAAAAATTTATTATATTATTATATAAAATATTTTATTATTAAATTATTATATTAACCATATGCTTTGGCTACCACACTTTATTACTTGCCAGTGGCGGTGCTATAGGCGGGTCTTGACGGGGCTATAGCCCCATCAGAAACTTGCTTAGCCCCAGCACAGCCCCCCCACCCCAAGGATTTCCTAATAAATTATAAATAAATTCATAATAAATTATGTTCCTGTTTTTTATGTCACTTTCATTAACATTATATAATAATAATATAAAAAAACATTTAAAACCTAAAAAAAAGGGAAAAGAAAAAGCCTATTATGGAGGAGGTCTAAGGCAAACAACACATAAACTGTGCAAGAGTTATGTCGGAGAACATCAGTCAATTCATTCTAGAGAAAGTGGAAAAAAAAAACACTGACAGAGCTTTCTAAAGCTGTGTTAATAAATAATATTCTCTGAGACAATGAGACAAAAGACAAAATTACTTCAACAAATTCTGATAACGGTATATAACTGTATTAAATTATTTCCTTAAAATTCCTCTTGTGTCCTGTATAGTGCAAAACATGAGAATATACATATTGTTAAAGAGGTTGTTTTTGAAAATTGGTGCATGAAATAAAGCTGCTCTTAATTTTCATTGATGACTGCAGTGTTAATACATTTTTATTATAGGCCTATAGTTAACTGCTTAAATTGATAGACCTGTTAATAATTGGAAATGCTAAATCCTCTTAATATTGCTGATTCTTTATGCTTTTGACAATATCTCTGGCTATCATCCACGCATGATACGACGCGACTTAGTATCATACATCAGAGATGTAGTCATTAATATTTCATTTGAAAAGATTCCAGTAAGCATAATCAAAGCTTGATTTGCATGTCAAGCATTTACAGTAGCCTATTATTTACGAAAGTATAAAAAAAAAATTAAATAAAAAAAAAGAATATAAAATGTAACCAATAATAATCTAATAATAATAATAATATTAAGGGGAAAAGACTTTATCGGTTATCGGATTTACAAGATTGTAGGATGGATTAAAAAAAAAGTCTTTATTCATGATAAATTAATTTGAATGCTGACTATAACACATAAGTCCAGTAGCCAAGGTACATGGTTAATATAATATTTTAATAATGAAATATTTTCTATAATAAATAATAATTTTGTGATTCAAAATAAAATATTAATGAATAAATCTCTGACAATCACGGGTTGCTATGGTTTGTTTACGCATTCAACTCATGGCCACAAGAAAAATATGTTGTTTCCTCAAGATAAGAAGTTGTGGGCATGAGAAATGGATGTCATTTCCTCAACATAGCATCTCGAGGCCACGGCATAAGGATGTGGTTACCTGGACAAAATGATCTCGTGGCCACGACATAACATGACGCTCCCACGAGTTAATATGACGTTCCCACAAATGAATATCTAGTGGCCACGACATATTATCTCATTCCCACGAGTTATTATGTCATGGCCACAACAAAACTAAGTGAACTGACCATGTCTTGTACCGGGCATCATAGAAATCAAATATCCGTATATAAATATAAATATTAGTGTAAAACAGTTTTGCACACTAGTTATTATACTCTGTTTAACTTTGTGTTTCAGACCATCCTTGGAGTGTTTACTCCATTAATTATAACTGAAGGACTACGGACTTAATTACAACCAGACATATGAGATACTTCTCCGTTTTTATGTTTTAGCTGTGGTCAAATGGTGTGTTTGAGTCTGTTTGACACAGGAAGAAATAAGAGCAATGTGACATTTAATATACAAACTGTTGTATTGTATGTCAATAACTGCTACATTTAACAACACATTCTTTATTTCTTTAAATGTATTGTACATTTGTATTGATATTAATGATTTTCTACTCATTCTACCACTTCAGTAAGCCAAGTTACAAAAAAAAAATTTTGACATTAAAATCAAAAATCCCTATTGTGTCTATGTTTATTATTTACAATCATTGTAACACTGTTTTTCACATTCCAAAGTCGTTCTGTCCACAGGAGGAGGTTACATTAAGAGTGGGTTTATTTCTCTGGTGCAACAGAGGAGACCTGGGTGACCTGAGATGAAGAAGAAGCCTCATCTTCCTCAATATTTTTGCCACAGACCATCTTCATCATGCAGGACCGGAACTGGGTTTCAAAAGAAAAGAGCAGAACATGTTACTTGAAGTGAGTAGTTATGCCATGTGAACATGGCACTTGGTACTGTATCCCTGTAGGGACAAACATCAACAATACTGCAAATGTCCACATAGCACATAATAGTATACCTGTTTGTTCATTAAGACATAGATGACAGGATTGTACACTGTAGAGGATTTAGAAAGGCAGGATGGTATGGTAGCCATTCTCAGATCAAAAGCTTCACCACGGTGGAAAACTATCCAGAGAGAAAAGCTAGCATATGGTGCCCAGCATAACAAGAAGCCGAAAACCATCACCACCACCATCTTTGTCACCTCCCTCTCTGCCTTCTGGGTCGAAGCAGAATCTGCTTGAGCTTTGGCTGCCTGGTAGGACAAACGTTGGATTTCAGAGCACCTGGCAACATGAGCAACACTGCAATAATATACATATACCGTCTCCATCTAGTGGACACGAGCAATGTGTATCCTAAAGCATTAAAGAGTGCGGCAGAGGAATGAAAGACATGTATAATTTATTCATGTAAAAATACATAATGAATGGTATTTTATCAGTATTTAAATGTTAATACGAATCTCACCTTTATAAAAACAACAAAGTGTGTTCATTTTATGATCTGAATGTTCAGAAGGTTTTCAGATCAAAATAAAGAACAGAAAATAATATGGTTTTGTGGTTTTAATATTTATTTAAATTATTTATTTTTGTATTTTTATACAACACTGTTGTTCTATAAAATTCCTCTTCCTTACCCAAACTTTTAGTCTTTTCTTAAAACACTGACATTTTACTAAAATTCTGGGGCAGCTTTCAATGGGAAATACAAATTGTACTCACCAATTTGAGTGTAATGAGCAGTTGACCATAACAGAACACGATGGTGCTAAAAGGAACTGCAAAGCAGAAGCCGAACAGAAACATGACATAGGATTCGTTGTTGTATTTGTTGTTAGTGGTATACCAGTCGGGTCCACAGGAGCACTGCAAACCTTCAGGTATGTACCTGTAAAATAGATCTCATTGAGACTGATGGGAAAGACACAATTAATTTATAATTCATTCCACACACTTGAATTATAATCAGAGGATTTCACTTCTGGACTTCAACTAGCTGTTTAGAAATGGAGCAAAAAGGTGCTAGGTGTTTTTTTCAGGTTCAGAGGAAGATGGCACTGTGGCTTTATTCAATGTAGTATGAGCACTGGGACTTACCGGCTCCAGCCAAACAGCGGAGGGAGTGAAGCTGCCAATGCACTAATCCAAGGAAGTATGCAACCAGCTATGGCATGAGGGGTTTTGAAGGTAAAGTTGCCAAGGGGTTTGCAAATGACCAGCCACCTTTCCAATGCCACTACAGCAAGAGACCACAAACTCACCATTCCTGCAACAACAAAGAAAAAAAAAACGTTTATTGAATCTATTAACTACAATTAACTACAACAAGCTAACACAGAAACTTTAAAATAATGTGGATGCATGTTGCATTTTACCTCCAAGTGTTGCAAGGAAGCCCTCAATTTTACATGCTGTCGCCCCGAAGATGAAGTATCTATTAACGAACGAGTAGAACGACAATGGGGAAGCAAAAATGGCCACAAACAGGTTGGCAATGGCAAGGTTCACAAGAATATAGTTAAGGTGCGATCTGAGTTTCTTGAATTGAATTGTGCAAACAATGGTAAGGATGTTGATCGAAGTCCCTCCGACGAAAATAAAAAACATAAAGAGAGCCATGGCTATGAATACGCCTTGGTTTCCCAGGTGGTCTTGGGGGACCAAAAAAGGGCTGTAAGCTGAGATGTTGTTGATATCTAAAGGGATGGGGATGTAGAAGTCTTCTTGAAACTCTGGTACTGGTACTTTCTTCATCTTGTTTGAAACTGCCAACCACTCCACCAAGAACGCTGTAACACCCTGAAGCTTAAATAAATAATATTATTTCCTTCGCAGATCACTGTAGCATGGCAAAAAAATAGTCTAACCCGTATCACTGTGAATTCTCTCTTAGCTGATCACTAAATGAAGCCTCCCTCAAACTATACCAAGTGATCCTTCTTTTATAAGGATTCAAAAGATATCATTTTGCTCCTCCCAAATGGCCTTAATGGAAGGATTTGTGTTTTGTTATCATCTACCATCTTGTGCACGCACACACAAAACTAAATCTGTGTATTGCAAAACACACAATTCACCTAATCTCATTTCCAACACCAAAACCTGGCTAATTCGGATCATCCCTTTCACCCTGCAATGTGGTTCTGTGTTAGCGGTGGCAGTTAATCTGCTGCACAGTGCAGATAATTCGGCTAATCACTTGCAGTTAACTCCTCTTTAATCTGCTTCCCATCGTATTATCTCCAGCTCTGAGCCTGGAATCACAGCCTTTGTGAAGAGCCTTAAATATCTGACAGCTGAAATGTCCTTGGTGCAACTGTCCACTATTCAATCTAGTATAATTTGAGACTGCAGTGCAGGATTGACTGCTTGTGCAACTGGCATTAAAAAAGCAAAAACTTGCACACAATCAGTCAGAAAGAAGGAATTAGTCAAGCAGGCACAGTCATATTGTGTCATCCTGTGATATGGAAAGTTAATACATACAATAATTGGAAAATCCTGTGGGATTTGAATTAAATTCTTCTGGCTCAAAATACTCCTCTGAGATACAGTAATCGCTCCCAGAAAAGTAAACAGTGGATTTCCCATACAAAAAGGGACAAATATTCAACACCAGTACTTACTTACCTGTACTGTACTTAATGTGGTATTATATGTTAAACTTACTCTACTCATTATGTCTCAATATTGCATGAAAGTTATCTGGGAAGTATTTAGGACCTTGGAAACTTTGCACAAGAGTAACAGTAACTATGAAAGAAAGAAAGAAAGAAAGAAAGAAAGAAAGAAAGAAAGAAAGAAAGATGGTTATAAGGAGTATTAGCACACAAAATGTAATTATCAAAATGATCATAATCTTTTTCACTTTCATCATCAAATCACTGCAGATGAGCCTTTTCTCTCCACGTTACATCACCTTCTGTGGCCAAAACTCTGTCCCTCCTTCTTTTTCTGTTTTAATCTATGGTTTTCCTCAATTGTTTGACCCATATGTTGAGCTGTTTAGTGGCTTAGGACTAATTTTCGGACTTGTGCTAAGGCTCTTAACTACCACAGACAGTGTGGACCAGTTAAGAGGGGTGCCTGAGGTAAAGACACCTGTAAGTGCGTCACATAGTTATCTCCGGCATGTTAACCTGCTTCAGAGCAGAGATTGTGTCTGTATGTCTGCAGCCAGTTCATGCAGTCCTATATTTACCAGTCTTAGTGATTAACATAAACAACTGAATGTACAATAACAAACACAGAAGCAAAAACACACAAATATTTGAAGATTTGTTGTAATACTGTTCTGAATACTGGCTTGTACACTCAAAAAAATTACTCTTTGAATGAACATAAAAAAATCATGGAAATGATTTCCATATGATTAATTTGCTTTATTTCAGCATTATGCAATTCTGTTACTCCAATTTAATGTACTTACGCTGGGTCAACTTAACTTATTAAGGTTGATTCAACTTATTTACTATGGTTGGGCAAAGCTTAATTTAATAGTGTCACCCCAACTAATTTGCAATGTTTTGGACAATGTTTTTAATAATTAAGTTCATTTTACAAAATAAGTTTAAGTAAACTTAACAAACCTTAATAGAGTCAACAAACAACAAATGAGTTAATTGTACCTGAAAATGTTAAACAATGATGACATAAAATTTGAATAATGCCATTTTAGGAATGCCACCCCCTTGCATTAGGACCATGAGCAGCTGATTAATATTACTCTTCATTCAGACCTTTCTATAAATATAGTTAATCAATTATATCACAAACATATTTGAAATATAAAGCAACATTTCAAACCATTTGTTTCTTTGTTTTGTTCTAAAACTTATTAGAACAACTTCATTGTTATGAGTTGTATTACTCATCTACCTATCTAATGGTGCTACACTTCTCCAAGAGGGTGACAGAATAACAATTACCCATAATACACTGCAGAAATCCTCAGCCAATGAGATGCAAGTCTGTGTTGGTTTCACTAATATGTTACCTTTATGCAAAAATGTTATGTTGGCTGAACAAATAATTTTTAATTAAAGCTGACAATACACACTTTTTTGTTGAATGAACTAGATTAAACCAAGTTCACATTGTTAAATAAATTTTTTTAAGTAATCATAACATAAACGGATTAAGTAAAATTGGCAAAGGTGAAAGTACATTTTTTTGAGTGTATAGTGTAAGTTTCAGAGTATCTGATGTAATACAAATCTGTTAATTATTATATAATTTATGTAAATGTTATTAAGGAAAATTATGAGTGATCAAAAAGTGCAAGGACCAAGTAAATAACTTCAAGTCAGGAAAGAAGTTGAAAACTGTTCTGCAGTAAAACTGTTATGGATATCAGCTTACAGTAAAACAGAGCATTTAAAATAACAAGTTTAATTTTTATGAAATGCAAGAACTTTAATTAATGTAAATAAAGATAGTATAAATTGTTACGCACTTGTATATAATAACCATGAATGGCTGGGTTTGTAAAAATGAAATTGACTGAGGTTTACACAGCTGGGCTTAAAAATAGACATCCTGTATCTGACTGTGTGCCAAAGCACATTGCATGATGCCTTAATATGTTTAATCAACATAAATACCAGTACTTCATTTCACTGTTCTGGTATTTTACAAGCGCCATAATGTATGTGCAAACTAAAACAGATATTTGATAATACTTTACATAAATGTATCATTTGTAGGACTGGTCTATTTTGCAATATTTTGATTTTTCTAGAATGTTTGACAGATTCTCGATTTAAAATATATATTTTAACTAATCAACTTAAAAATGTTAATACAACATGATTCAAGTTACCTTTTCTTTATTAACACTAGTTCAAGAAAATTCTATTTCAAGTGCAACACACATGAAGTTGTCAACATGATGTAAATATTAAACAAAACACTTGTAAAATATCTTGCAACATGCAACAACTACAAGTACTTATTGTACAAACTGGTCTTATACATATTCTTTTTTAGAAATAATACGAGGGAAATTATTTTGGAAAATCTCAAAGAAAAGTCAAGGTAATTCAAATACAAAATGACTGAAGGTAGCTATAACACCAGTAGACTTTTATTAACTATAAAAGTTATTTGAAAACAACAGCAGCTTTCAGCCATGATGCAAACATGAAATATCAGACATACAGTAGTAGTTCTTCACAGGTTTTTTTATTCGATCGCGCTGCTTTTCCATTGTTTTTTATGTAAGCATGGATGTGTTGCGCTTGCGTCTCTTACAGTGTGTCATGCATGAAAGAACACGCAAATAAAAACACGGAGCTCAAGTTAAAAGAAGTACACTCCCATCTTCTTGCATGTTTTACCTATTCCACTGCCCACATCGCATCTTTGTAAAAACAAAAGCACTGTGTGAATGGCTCAGGGCTAAATTTATGCTCCTTCTCCGAGCGGTTAATCACGTGCAGGTGTTCGTTCTTTTCTCTTTACTGTTATCACCGGCATATGTCAAAGTGTCTAATTCTAACTTTTGGTAATATTTTATTCAAAACCTCGATTTCTAAATAATTTAATAGTGGCAAAAAATAAATTCTAATTAATCTATTAAAACTTGTTAACATCATTTAACTAACAACAAACAATACTTATACAGAATAAATTAATGTTGAAAAGTAGATGAATACAATAATTCAAATTATTATTAAAAAACATTATCATTAAGCTGTCAATATTAAATATTGACTGAAATCATCTTTCTTATATTATGATTTGTCCTGTTGCGGTTAGACAGATTTGGCCCTACTATGATCAGACTTCTAACATGACATAACACACATGTAGACTGATAATAAAATACGCATCTTGACAAACATAGAATTTTCCATTTCTTGTGTAATGGATTTTAGTGAAATGGATCAGGTCAAAGACTGAAGGGTCAGAGAGATTACGTTGAAAATGCACCAAGTCCGGAAGAGGGAGGAGTCTACTACAAAGCCAATGATCACAAACCTCTTTATAAGACATCTGAGACATAGCTGCAGTTCCAATGCAACCTTAAGAAATGCAAACAGAATGTAAAGGTATTACAACATGGTTGTGCCTATTTTTTATCCTTGAATAACAAAATAAAAACATTAATGAAAACCAGCAGAAACAATATAAGCTATGTTGTTGGTAGATGTAAGTAAATATTATGCTATTGTGCACTAAATTAAAAAGTATTTTGGTGAAAAGTCTAAATATTTTTTAAAGTATCATTAGTTCTGTATAGACATTAATACTTAATGTGTTTAACCTGATTCATTTATAGATTTATACAGGGATACATACTTACAATTGGAACTAATTGCTGACCTTTTGATGGATCATTGGCAAGAAAAAATGGGATTTAGAGCTTCTGGATAAAACTGTTGCCTCCAGAAAAGAAAAAACATAATGTGACACAAATAAGATGTATTTAGTATCTAAATTATCTATGTAATATCTAAATTATGCATGAGATCATGTTCGTCATATAGATCTAAGAGATTAAATGTAGAGTAAAAGGAGAAAAAACCCTGGTAATGTCGTGTCTCCATGTTTCGTGGGGCTTTTTGGCTGACGTGTTTTTTTCGCCAGACTATGGAAGTCAATGGAGACCAGCAACTGAAGATGAACTATTTTTTATACCTTTAAGCCAAGTGTATCAGATTATATTACTGAATGCAAATTTTGTCATGTAAAAACACTAGAAAGAATGAAGAAACAAACAATAATTGCTTAGATATATCAACTATTTCATTTATATTTAGTCCAATAATTATATAAACTGTCTTTCTTAATTTTGCAGCGACAAGTAGCGTACCTCAACTGCAACAGTAATTTTATTAAATAGGGTGAAATAAAATGTATAACTAACTGTTCAAAGTTAGATTTTTGTTTTAAAATACATATTTAATTGAGCTTGAAACGAAATCTGTGTTTTTTAAATAGGTTTCCTTGGATAACTGCAACATATTATTTTTAACGCAAGTAAAATGCTTATGTTGTAAATTAAATTTTTAACATGCACAAATTCAATTTCGCTTGGCATTTGCCACTGCATTTTAAGAATGACCCTAAGATACTTTTATGCATTTGACAGCTTTTATCCAAAACAAATCTCCCTAATGTTGTTCAAAGGCATTTTTGCACAGGTTTACAAAAAAAAATAAAAATAAAAAAGAAGAAGAAGAAGAAGAAACGAAAAGAAACCCCATTTTTTTCCTAACAATGTGTCTATTCCAGGAAGATAACAACATTGGCTTCATGTAGGCGATAAAGTATTTGGGGGGGCGTTGTTTCAAGAAAATAGAAGCCCAGTTTACATTCATTCGTGCCCAACTTACAAATTAATTACCTTTTCTTCGAACGTAATAATAATTGTATCATGCATTTTTGTGAATACACTATTTTC
Organism: Carassius gibelio; assembly: GCF_023724105.1. Classification (NCBI taxonomy): domain Eukaryota; kingdom Metazoa; phylum Chordata; class Actinopteri; order Cypriniformes; family Cyprinidae; genus Carassius; species Carassius gibelio. The sequence continues at coordinate 10,645,110 of NC_068381.1, forward strand.
ACAAAGAAAGAATAAAATAAATGTGTCATAAAAAGAATATATAACAATAATCTTCGACTTCAATCGCCATCTTTAGTTTGGGACAATAAGCTCTTAATACACAAAGTGTAAAAATATGAGGAAATTATCTGAATAGTTTTAGTAGATCCCAGATTCATACATATAGCGCATAATAATTAAATAATAATTGCTTAAGTAATTCAGGATTTTATATCTGAGCTATGAGAGCGAGTTTTCCAGGGCGTCTAGAGAGGGACGTGGTGGTTCCGCCATATTTGTTACTGGTGGCTGCACGAGCGGCTGAACATTGTCAGGAACATGGCGGCTTCCAGGCAGGCATGAGAGGGGATACTTCTTAACGGATTCGGATGAACCTGGGCTATTATTTCAAAAACAGACCACCGAAACAGTTCCTCGGATACTACAACACGAATCTTGTACGTATGACTCTAGGCGAACAGAATGCATTAAGCCGATATGTGTATTTATTGATGGCGAACGTAAACTTAGCCGCCATTTTTCTTGTGGGAGCTGATTTAACGACAAGATGGCTGCTTACACCGGGGCGGCATGAACTGAATAAAAGACAACCAGTCTATATTTTTCGCTTGGAGGATTTGCGCGGACGTATCTTCCACTAGTATGTATCGGGATGCATTTGCTCTTGCGTGTTTATGTGCAGATGTTTTGGTGAAATGAGGTTAGATGTCTGTTTACACTGCGCTGCTGTAACATGAATTCATGCACGCTTAAAAGTCTCGCTTAAATGCCCAAACCGCTTGGAAACTGTAGCACTCTGGAGGTTGTTTTATTTAACACTGCATTGGAATAAAATTGCACCCTTAAAATGTAGTATTGTTGCTATTTTGAGTGGTTGACAAGATGGCGACTCCCAGAGAGGGGCATGAAAATAGTCTTCTGCAGCAAACGGGGACTGCGTTTCGAGTGTTGTTCTCCGTTGTGATATCTTTGTTTACCTTCGCAGTGTTTTGCGGATGAGGATTTGAATAATTCTAATTTTACAGTAAGTAGAGGGATTGTTCCCATACACTGGCTTTTTAGTTGACCTGAAATTGTTTTTATTTGCCGCTCCGCCATTTTTCAGGCTGGCGGAGGTTTGTTCCAAGATGGCGACTTCCATGGGTTGATACTCTTTTTGCATCGGGGACATCTAACTGCACAATGTAATTTTAATGTGTGACTTTTTAATCTGGGATATGGTGCTGTTTGATTTTTGGTGTATACGATGATCGATGCTCAACTTGCTGCACGCGTTTCCTTTTAGACTAACGTTATCTGGCCGGCTTTTAGCCCGTCTGCAAGCGCCACAATGGCGGCATTCCTGAATTAATCAAACTTCTGAATAACCCAGTGTTTGGGATTCCGACGGCACTGCTGTAATGTTATAACAATGCACATCTATATTCAGAACGTGTTATTTAATATATACACACCATTCTATTTTGTGTTGTATTGCTCACAGAACAGAAACGTTAGTTGTTGAGGGTCTCTGAAGTACATTGCCTTGTTTCCCCAGTAAAGGACATGACGTCCACCGGTTCCGCTGTGCCTGGCACCACCGGAGCTCCGTTGCAGCCGCGATGGAAGCGGGTTCAGGGATGGTCCGGGCCGGTCCCCCGACCGAGACACGGACACAGAGCCGTAGCCATCAAGGAGCTCATGGTCGTTTTCGGCGGAGGAAACGAAGGCATCGTTGACGAGTTGCACGTTTATAATACAGGTGAGTAAAATGTTTTATTATTTTATGAGGAACGTTTTTGTGCTCCGTGTTTACCTTGTCAATACACTTTCACGAGTAACTTATATTTCTTTTGCCCAACGATGAAGGGCCAACTTATCTTGAAGTTACTGTCGTGAATTTGTCTGCGTCTCTGAGAAAATGTCTACTTATATTACATAATATAACCTGTAAAACATTCTGAGAGTTCATTGCGACGTTTGACGCACTGCGTGTCGCGCTGCAGCTCGACTGTTGTGGGCGAAAAAGGCGCCAGAAAACAAAAATGGACGTCACGCGCACGAGCACGCCCCCCTTCTGCACTTGCACCAGTGCGCCTTTTTGTTGTCTTTTGGTGTGACTGTTGAGCCCACAATGACATTATTAGTATTGTGGAAATTAGGCTGCACTAGACCATACTCTGCCAGTAGATATTTCCAGACACGTTTTATGATGCTGAGTTGTGAGAAGTGTGTGTATTGTGTATATTATATATATACAGTACATACCAAAAGTTTGGAAACATTACTATTTTTAATATTTTTGAAAGAAGTTTCTTCTGCTCATCAAGCCTGCATTTATTTGATCAAAAATACAGAAAAAAATTATTACAACTTAAAATAATAGTTTTCTATTTGAGTATATACTTTAAAAAAATAATCTATTCCTGTGATGCAAAGCTGAATTTTCAGCATCTTTACTCCAGCCTTCATTGTCACATGTAACATCCAGTCTATCACATGATCATTTAGAAATCATTCTAATATTCTGATTTATTATGAGTGTTGGAAACAGTTCTGCTGTCTAATATATTTGATGAATAAAAGGTTAAAAAGAAATGAATTTATTCAAAATAAAAATTATAGTAATCTATATATATTCTAATAATATATTTTCTTCACTATCACTTTTTATCAATTTAACACATCCTTGCTGAATAAAAGTATTGATTTTATTTAAAAAGAAGAAAACAATTACTGACCCCAAATTACTGACCAGTAGTGTATATTATTATTACAAAATATTAATATTTTAAAAACATAGCTTCTTTTTTTTTTTACTTTTTATTCATCAAGTATCCTAAAAAGTATCACATGTTCTGAAAAAAATATTAAGCAGCAGAACTGTTTCCAACTTTGATAATGAATCATCATATTACAATGATTTCTAAAGGATCATGTGATAATGATCCTAAAAATCCAGCTTTGCATCACAGAAATAAATGATAATTTAAAGTATAATAAATTAAAAAACAATTATTTTAAATTGTAATAATATATCACAATATTAAAAAAAAAATCTGTATTTTTGATCAAATAAATGCAGGCTTGATGAGCAGAAGAAACTTCTTGCAAAAAATTTAAAATATTAATGTTTCCAAATATATATATATAATTCGTGTATGTATGTGTGTATATATATATATATATATATATATATATACACACACACACACACACACACACAAATTACATTCAATAATATTCATTAAGTGGGTTATGGTGAAATAGTTAATTTCCTAGAAAGGTCTAATTTATCTACCAATGTTCCCAGTTAAGCCAAACAATCAAATTACTCTGTTGCATGACTTTTCAGTTCTTTGAATTGAAATGCAGTAAATTTCTCTTCCTGTAATTCAATGGACTTTTTTCACAAGACTATGGCACGTTTTAACAGTCATCAGCATCAAAAATCCTCCATTTTTTAAAAATATATATGTTCATTACACTACTTTGTATTAAATTACTTTGCATCAAATTACAAAAAGTAGTTAATGGTAATGCAAGGATTTTTCTTCTAATACAGCGTCGTTTGAGGTTTTGACCTCAAAATCAAAGTGTCTCCAGTAGGGGTGTGACGGTTAGTATATAACCGTGAGACCGGCGATTTGTAAATCGTCAGACATGATATTTACCACTTCATAAAATTTTGCTTTGTAGAAAACCTTTCTTAAAAACGAATTTCGTTTTTTCGAATTATGTTATGGACCGTCACTTTTGACTCACGTCATAACCGTCATCACCAATTCTGAAACCGGCACACCCCTAGTCTCCAGTAAAACCCAAGTTCCCACCCTACATTTTTTCTTTCATTAATCTGTTACACTTGGATGTGTATCGCTTTATGGACAAAAATATCTGTTGCTTACCTAAGATTCATTGTGGTTTAGCGTTGTTCTTCTGTTGGTCATGTCTTCCCTTCCGTTATTTTGACAATTAGAAAGTGCTTTTTAACTGCAAGAGAGCTTTATTTTAAGTCGTCTACATATTTTCACTGTGATATTGACAGAATAATGAAATGGGGTATATTTATCTATTTCAGCAACAAACCAGTGGTTCATACCAGCTGTTCGTGGAGAGATTCCTCCAGGGTGTGCAGCTTATGGTTTTGTATGTGATGGCACTCGTCTATTAGCTTTTGGTGGAATGGTGGAATATGGAAAGTACAGCAATGACCTTTATGAGTTACAGGTAAGAAAAAGTTATTTAAAATCACTCTGTTATGTGACTAAAGGCTTGAATACACTACAAACCATTTGCCCAAATTTGCAGGCTGAGTTAGCCAATGTTAGCTGCTGAAAGATACACCTGGCCTGATGATTTTGGCCAGTCAGAGTTGACAGATTTCACAGAAAATGACAATGTATGAAAGGCACAGACTCTGAATTTTTAGCTTCAGACTTTTATTCCAACCCGTCAAATGATAAAACATGTTTGATATTTAGAGCAAACATTTGTTTTTATTGTAATGTGTGTCTAAACAGCGAGACGCATGTTTCTGTGTGAGTTTGTATTTGGAAAGATGTGGCTGTCTGGAAATTTGTGGCCCTCAGTCATTTTAGTGTATTAAACCCAGTTTTTCCTTTGTATCTGTTTACATAGTCAGCAAGTGTGTAATGCTTAGTGTTTTAAAATCTCTTCCTTTGGTTCCTATTATCAGGCAAGCAGATGGGAATGGAAAAAATTGAAACCAAAAGCCCCTAAAAGTGGAGCACCACCATGCCCTCGCCTGGGCCACAGTTTTTCTCTTGTGGGCAACAAGTGTTATCTTTTTGGAGGGCTTGCCAATGACAGCGAAGACCCCAAGAACAACATTCCCAGGTATTCCTATCATATTGTAATGTGGTCAGGAAGTAAATATTTAAATGCTCTTTGGTTTCTAGACTCACTTATGTGTGCTTCCAGATATTTGAATGACCTTTATACCCTTGAGCTGCGTCCGGGCTCCAACACTGTGGGCTGGGATATACCGGTCACATATGGTGTACTTCCTCCGCCAAGAGAGAGCCACACTGCTGTAGTTTATACTGAAAAAGCTACTAAGAAGTCCCGTCTTGTTATATACGGTGGAATGAGTGGTTGCCGTTTGGGAGATCTTTGGACTTTAGATATTGGTATGAAGGTTATCATTGTTTTTAATGTGGTGCATGTCAAACATTGGTCATTAATCCAACCAGTCAATTAGGTTAAGCAATAATTAGGCCATTCTTTGCATTTCAGATACACTGACCTGGAACAAGCCTGCAATAAGCGGCGTAGCTCCCCTTCCCCGTAGCCTCCACTCAGCCACCACGATTACAAACAAGTGAGTTTCAGTGTAATCTAGAACTGCATCACCACAGGTGTTCCCTAAATGCACACAATGGCATTACTGACCTTTAATACCTTCATCTGTAGAATGTATGTTTTTGGTGGCTGGGTTCCTTTGGTGATGGATGATGTGAAGGTGGCCACGCATGAGAAGGAATGGAAGTGTACAAACACACTGGCCTGCCTGAACTTGGGTATGTTTTTGCTTGAGTACATGTATTATTAAAAATATCTTTAGTCTCTTCACCAAGGCTGCATTTACTTTCATTGATCAACAATGTAGTGAAAACAGTCATGTAGTAAAATATATAACATAAACTGTTTTCTAGTTTAATATATTTTAAGTAATGATGGCAAAGCTGAATTTCAGCCATTACTTGTGTCACATGATCCTTCAGAAACCTTTACTACAATTACTGATAGATGTATCTAGTCTGTGCGATAACTGTAAACGTGTCCTGATGCTACTTTAATGTTAACTCTTTTCTTTGTTTTCTTATTACTGCCTGTCTCTGTAATTATTTGTAAAAACCTATTTTGAAATTGGTATTAAAGATTGTGAAATTGCAGTGGTATCTACAGGAAGTTATGGTATTGTGACAATACTATATGTGAAATAATAGGGCTTTGGGATTGGGCCCAGACAGCTTGTTTTGATTGCAGTTTGTCATGTTATACCATATCCTTGAAATGTAAAAAAATAAACTTTTTTTCTTTTAGACACCTTGTCTTGGGAGACTGTTTTGATGGACACTTTGGAGGACAACATACCACGTGCACGAGCAGGACATTGTGCTGTTGGTATTAACAACAGACTTTATGTTTGGAGTGGACGGGATGGGTACCGCAAAGCTTGGAACAATCAGGTGTGCTGCAAAGATCTCTGGTACCTGGAGACCGGTGAGTGCGAGAGAGATGAAGTATAGAGCATTTCTGACACAGTTAAACTGCTTCATCAAAAATCGAAAAGCATTATTTTTATTTTTTTTATGCATCAGTTGATTGTATTGAACTGTGCAATTTGACTGTTTTTTGGCATTGTACATTTTCTTGCAGAGCGACCTAATCCCCCTTCACGGGTACAGCTTGTCCGGGCCAACACAAATTCTTTAGAGGTTAGCTGGGGAGCAGTGTCTACAGCAGACATGTACCTGCTTCAGCTTCAGAAATATGATATCCCAGCAGCCACTGCTGCCACATCCCCATCCCTCAACGCTGTTCCCTCCCTCCCTGGAAACTCGCCTAAGAGTCCAGCGCCTGCCGCAGCTGCACCGTCTGCTCAGAGTCTGCCGCAAAGTGGCTTCACCCTCGTGCCCCAGGCGGCTTCTCCCACAGCCTCAGTCCTGCCCAGCACACCTGCAAGTCCTGTGGCTGCCTCAACCGCACGGGGCCCAGGTACCAATTAGTTAAATTGTTAATAGCACAGTAATGTTATGTTTACTCAATACCACAGAGTTTAACGGTAAGTTTAACATGTATTTTATTTTATATTTAAGCTATTCTGAAAGTTGCAGCCCCTCAGTCGGGCACCGGGACGTCGTATGTCACTGTTCGGCAGGCCAGCCAGGCCGGAAAATCCCCAGTCACTATGACATCACTTCCTGCAGGTGTTCGCATGGTAGTGCCAGCACAGACCACTCAAGGAACGGTATGAAGCAAAAAAGTAAAGCTGGAATGTAAAAATGTTGGTGTTTCATAAATTGTTTTAATTAAATGTGTACTCCCACTTTTTTTTTTTTCTTTTTTAGCCCATTGGCAGCAGCCCTCAGATGAGTGGAATGGCAGCTTTGGCCGCAGCTGCTGCAGCCACACAGAAAATCCCTCCTTCTCCTGGAGCTACTCTTCTCAATGTGCCGGCGGGGGCCACGATTGTTAAAACGGTGGCTGTGACACCTGGGTCCACCACTCTCCCCAACACCGTTAAAGTGGGATCACCTGTCATGGTAATTCTTAAGATTGTCACTGTATAGTTCTTCATATTGCCTCTTGCCCCCTGGGCTTTATTTTTCATGTTGGGCCTATTTTGGTAACGCTTGAATTAAAAAAACAGACTCCAAAACAGCAAAACCTAGATGGTTCCAGCTCTAAATTATGATTGAAGGTGCTGAATTCAAAACTTACGTTAGCCAGCATACACATGACTGTAAATGTACGTCAACTGAATTACATATTTATGTTTCAAGCTATTTTGCAGTCTTGGCCAGCACTGGTTTAATGACTCGCAATCATTTTGTTGTAGGTAAGCAACCCTGCCACTCGCATGCTGAAGACTGCGGCTGCACAGGTGGGCACTCCGACAGTGTCCAGTCCCACCACAGCTGCTCGGCCCATCATCACCGTGCACAAGTCTGGCACAGTAACCGTAGCCCAGCAGGCTCAGGTTGTGACCACGATGGTGGGTGGAGTCACCAAGACCATCACTCTTGTTAAGAGCCCACTTTCCATGGGAGGAAACCTGGTACAGTATTGTTAATTCTGGCATAGGAGAAATTATGGCAGAATAGAATTGGCTTAGTTTTATTTATCTTTTTTTATTTATTTTAAGATTTCCAGCTTGGGCAAGGTGATGTCAGTGGTACAGACCAAACCAGTGCAGACATCTGCTGTGACTGGACAGGCCTCCTCCAACCCAGTGACTCAAATTATACAGGTACAATAAACCTATAGTATATAGTTAAATCTCTCAGGTGCTCACATTAATTAAAATTTGATAGAATCTGAACTTCAGTGTCATTCTTATTCCATAGACAAAGGGTCCCCTCCCACCCGGCACCATTCTGAAACTGGTAACGTCTGCGGATGGAAAGCCAACCACCATAATTACCACCAGTCAAGCAGGTGGCACTGGAAACAAACCCACTATCTTGGGTATCAGTGGCATGTCCCCCACAAGCACCAAACCAGGCACCACCACTATTTTCAAAACAATCCCCATGTCTGCTCTACAGCAGGGAGCTGCAGGTAAAGAAATAAGTGTGTAAAATATTATTTTAGGTGGCTTTGTTTGGGCTAAACGAGTTTCTGTTTTCTGTTGTAGGCCTGACTAGTAGTACAGGGGTGAAGAGCCCAATTACAATCATCACCTCAAAGATGATGACATCTGGAACAGGAACTCCTGGCAAAATTATTACAGCAGTGCCTAAGATTGGTACAGCAGCTGGCCAGCAAGGCCTGACACAGGTATTTGGCTCAGAATATCTGGTGCGAAATGAATAACATGATGCCGTTGTAGAGCTTCAAGGCACGTTTTCCTACATGTGTTGTGTTTTTCCTGTCTGAAGGTTGTTCTGAAGGGAGCTCCTGGTCAGCCTGGAACCATTCTTCGCACTTTGCCGATGGGAGGAATGCGACTCGTGTCTCCAGTATCTGGGGTCAAGCCAACTGTAACCACGCTGGTTGTCAAGGGAACAACTGGTGAGGATATGAACCTAGTAAAGTCAATAGTAATTGTTCATTGTTAAAAGACTGAATTCGTCTCTGTGCCAAGAGTAACTCAGCAACCTCTATTATGAATGATTGAAGTATTTCCTTCTTGCCGTGTCTGTTCTCTTTCCAAGGTGTAACAACACTTGGCACAGTCACAGGAACTGTTTCTACCAGCTTAGCTGGAGGAAGCTTAGCCAGTGCCAATGCCACCCTGGCAACTCCCGTCACCACTCTGGGCACGATTGCCACCCTCTCAAACCAGGTCATTACTGCTACCGCTGTGTCAGCTGCCCAAAGCAACCTGAACACTGTCACCTCTACCATGCAGGTGAGAACCAGATAATCAGAGGTTAATAATCTTAAGTATTGCAATTATTTTATCTTTAAGTAATTTTTTTATACAAGTGTACTTTAAAGTTATTAAAATTAATTAAATAAGATAAATGATTATATTTCAAAATAATTACCTGTAAACAATTCACTGAAATTTTTGCAATTAATTTTCTTTCCCCATAAACCCCTTTTTTTTGTCCTTTTGTAGTAGTATTTATAAAAACAATTATTTATAAAAAAAAATATTATAATTTGTTTGCTATTGTTCGGAAGTCTATTGCATGGAAGTCATCAAGGCTGCATCTAATTGATCAAAAATATATAAAAAAAATTATATTATGTAATATTACAATTGAAGAGTTTATATTATAAAAAATTTATTTATTTCTGTGATGGCCAAGCTGAATTTTCAGCAGCCATTTCTTCAGTCTTTAGTGTCACATGATCCTTCAGAAATCATTCTGTGATGAGTTGGTGCTCAAAAAACATTTCCTGCTATCAGTGTTGAAAGCAGGTAATGTTTTTGTGGTAACTGTGTTTTTTTGTTTTGTTTTATATATATATATATATATATATATATATGTTCAAAAGCACAGCATTTATTGGAAATATAAATATTTTATAAGATTATAAAATGTCTTTACTGTCACTTTCTATCAATTTAATGTGTCCTCTGTGAGTAAAATCTATTTCAATTAGTCATTCTGACTGAAAACTAGAACTGTGGTGTAATTTAATGTGTAATAAAGTAAATAATTGAAACTTTACTTTATGCTAATTATATAAAATATAATTTGGTAAAATGAATAGTTTTCACCATATTAGCTCAATTTACTGAAAAATATAACAAAATCTGTTTTTGTGTCATTCTTTCTTAAGCCCACCCAGGTGACTCTCATAACTACACCCAGTGGTGTGGAGGCTCAGCCGGTCCAAGATCTGCCTGTTTCCATCCTGGCCTCTCCCACCTCTGAGCAGGCCACCTCTACTGAGTCTGGTGCAGGCGATGGTTCTGGAAATGTTACTTTAGTGTGCTCTAACCCACCCTGTGAGACCCACGAGACGGGCACCACCAACACGGCCACCACAGCAACAGCAAATATGGGCACTGGACCAGCTGGCACAGTACAGAGAGTGTGCTCCAACCCGCCCTGCGAAACGCATGAAACGGGTACAACAAACACCGCCACAACAGCATCTGCCAACATGGGCGCTGTACAGAGGGTCTGCTCCAACCCACCCTGTGAGACCCATGAGACTGGCACCACCAACACCGCAACCACAGCATCTTCAAATATGGGCACTGCTCCTGCTGGCACTGTACAGAGGGTCTGCTCCAACCCACCCTGTGAGACCCACGAAACGGGCACCACCAACACCTCAACAACAGCGTCATCTAACATGGGCGGAAATCAAACAGGAACGGTGCAAAAAGTCTGCTCGAACCCACCCTGTGAGACCCATGAGACAGGCACCACCAACACCTCAACAACAGCGTCATCTAACATGGGCGGAAATCAAACAGGAACGGTGCAAAAAGTCTGCTCGAACCCACCCTGTGAGACCCATGAGACAGGCACCACCAACACAGCAACCACTGCTACCTGCAGTATGGAGACTGATGAGGGAACAGGTACTTTAGAATTCCTCAAGATATTATAAATATGCACATTTACAATATTTACAAACTAACTGGGTCTCATTTGATGATAATTGTGTGGATTATTTGTATTTATACATACAAGAATGACATGCGCACAGTTACTTCCTGCAATTTGTCCTTTTTATATCTTTTAAAAGTTGATTGTAACAATTTATTTTGCACATTTAGCTCAACAGAGTGATGAAGTATCAGAATCTACCACTAGTACAGAAGGCCTGCCTTCCACTGCAGCTTCCCAGAGCAGAGCCATTACCATAGTCACACAGGCCACACCTCTACCAGGACCAGCTGTTCCGGTGAGTCGCCTGTATTTTGAGATCTAAACTTTGTATAGGGTGAGACTTTGTATACTTTTGTACACTTTGAGACTGATTCATACCGTTACGGAGGTTAAATGCGAGTGGGGGACAAGGTGGTTGGAGATGGTTGAAAAGAAAGGGGGATTCATAACATCAGTTTTTCTTTCTCTGTCTTTCTCCTGCAGTCTATCTCTTCAATCACGGAGTCGTCCTCAGATGCCGGAGCTGAGCCGGTTGTTATGGAGAGTTCGGAAGCAGAGTCTTTGCAGACAGAAGGCCAGGCTGAAGCGGAGGCAGTCTCCATGCAGGCAGAGTTCCAGACAGAGTCGGGGGAAGTGGCTATGCCCAGTGACTTCCAGGCAGAGGCAGCGGCCTTGCCGAGTGACTTCCAGGGAGAAGCCATAGCAGTAGCCATGCAGGCAGAGAGCCAGGCGGAAGAAGGGGCAGTGCCCATGGAGCATGACGCTTCTAGCATGGCAGAGGGAGGAACAGCTCAGGAGCAACTACCTACAGCAGAGGTACAGTCCATTCCATTCTAACTATACATTTATCAGTTCGTTTTTCAGATTAATACCAATATTTACCTTTTAATTTTTGACTGTGAAAAATGAAAAATCTTAATTCTAGAGATAAATTGTGATTCTAGTAAAATGTTCAGCAAAACTTTCCAGTTATTATTGCAAATTAAATTGAATTTTGTACTTTTTAAAAATTTATTCATATTCAACTTCATATGCATTTTTTACTGTAGAATGTTTCAGCTATTATTGCAAATAAATTGCTGAATTCAAACTAATTTGCAAAAATATATTTATTATAACTTTTTATTAAAAAAAAAAGATTAATAGAAATAAGAACGTTTTAACATTTTAAAATGTTGCTAAAATAGTACTAAATATATTAATATAGTTTTTATATTTATAGGGATTATAAACAAAGTAATTTTTTTTAAGGTGTGAGACTCCTGGTTCAAATGTCCTGTATTTTATTTATTTATTTATTTATTTGTGTGGTAGATGGAGGGTGTAGAAGCGGTGTCAGCATCACAGGCCGAGGCGCTGGCCTTGCCACCAGAGCTGATGTCAGATGGGCAACCCACAACACTGATGGTGACTGGTCTGACCCCAGAGGAGCTGGCCGTCACGGCAGCTGCAGAGGCAGCGGCCCAGGCTGCAGCGACAGAGGAGGCCCAGGCCCTCGCTATTCAGGCTGTACTGCAAGCAGCACAGCAGGCTGTTATGAGTGAGTCCCCATCATTCATCCACAAAATCCCAACCTATGACCTGCATATGTTCATATTAAATCCAAAGCTTGCAGTAGTTCATTTTGTGTCTTTATCCCCCTGTCAGGCTCAGGTGATGCTGGAGGAGACAACCAGCAGACCCACACCATACCCATCGTTCTGACCCAGCAGGAACTAGCAGCTTTGGTTCAGCAGCAACAGCAGCTCCAGGCAGCCCAGCAAGCTGCTGCCCAGGCCGCACTGCCCACAGAGGGCTTGGCTCCGGCTGACAGCCTAAATGATCCCTCCTCAGAAAGCAATGGACACAATGAGGTCGCCGCCGCTGCCACAAGTACAGTAGTGGGACTGCTGCCCAGCACCTCGGCAGAGAGTATGTGTGAAGGTTCATGTTACTTTTCAGTAGTATAGACTAAATTAGTTGTTTTAAACCATTATTATAGTTGAATTCTCAGTAACTTAATGTGCTTTAAAAAAGCCCAATGAAAATTGCTTACAGAAAAAAACCTTCACATTCATTAGAAAAAAACCCTCAAGATTCTGTTTATTCCCTGTGTAGCCTTGGCTCCATCCTGTACATTAGCACCTGCAGTAGTTGCCAGTCCAGCTAAAATGCAGGCAGCTGCAGCTCTGACTGAAGTGGCCAATGGTATTGTGGCTGTGGTGAGTTTCATAAGTAAATAATCACAGTAATATGCACTGCATGGGAAAGAGTATTTTAAAATCCCGTTTTCTGTTTTTCCTCACAGAAACAAAACCCTCCCACTGTTACAGTCAAACCTCAAGTGAAAAAAGAAAACCAGTGGCATGATGTTGGCATTGTCAAAGTCACCAACATGGTTGTAACGCATTTCTACATGCCTGCAGATGACGCCGCTTATGTTGAGGTGAGCCACAATGACATTCTTCTTCAAACAGTACACCATTGCTTGTTTGGGTGGTGTTGGCGCAGTGGATAAGACAAATGCCTTTGGTGTGAGAGACCCGGGTTCGAATCCACTGTGAGACACCAATGTGTCTCTGAGTAAGACACTTAACCCCTAGTTGTTCCAGAGGCGTGCGACCTCTGACACATACATAGCAATTGTAGGTCACTTTGGATAAAAGCGTCAGCTAAATGAATAAATGTAAATGTTTGTAAAAGTAAATATACTGACAGAACTTGTGTATTATGTTGTAGGATGATTCTGGCACAATACCTGACTACAGCCAGATGAAGAAGGTGGACCTTCAGCCCGGGACGGCCTATAAATTCCGTGTGGCTGGTATAAACACATGTGGCCGTGGAGCCTTTTCGGAAATATCTGCTTTCAAGACCTGTTTGCCGGGTTTCCCAGGGGCACCATGTGCCATAAAGATCAGCAAGGTACACCTCAAATCTTAATTTGCACTTGATTACCTGTTGTTAAATATGGTGTTATGATAAATAGAATCTTGTAAAAAATAACGAATTATATACTACTTTTTTATTATTATCAAATACAGTAAAAACTGTATTGTAATTTATTTGATTTTTTTCAAGATTTAAAATAAAAATTCAAAAACCTTTTTGACCAATTTAATGTGTCCTCCATGAATAAAAGTGTTAGTTTCTTCGATGCAGTTGGATCAGGAGGATGTGTAATTGATGCCACAAGAAATTGAATATATACACTATAAATGCATCCTCTCTTCACTTATTTCTCTCCTCAGAGTCCAGACGGTGCTCATCTTACATGGGAGCCTCCATCCGTGACATCAGGAAAGATCACCGAGTATTCTGTGTATTTGGCCATCCAGAGCAGCCAGACCACCGAGGTGAAACCCTCGGCCCCGGCCCAGCTTGCCTTCATGCGCGTTTACTGTGGGCCAAACCCCTCATGCCTGGTCCAGTCCTCCATCTTGTCCAACGCCCATATAGACTATACCACCAAACCCGCCATCATTTTCCGCATCGCGGCACGCAACGAGAAAGGTTACGGCCCGGCTACACAAGTGCGATGGCTGCAAGGTAAAGGATTTCTGTTTTTCTTTGCAGTATAGTATTTTCTGTTTCAGGCAGTGACACAGTAGATTTTACAGTTGCTTTGTACTGCCTCTTGCTTTGTAGAGTCTAACAAAGATGGCCTTTCTGCAAAGCCTGCCCCAAAAAGAGCAGTTTCTTCACCAGATACGTGAGTGTCCCATGCCTTCAGTATTACATAAGTGCATTTGATAAAAAAAATATTGTAATAATGTTAAATATTATTTCAATTTCAGTTAACTGTTTTCAATTTTAATGCATAATGTATTCCTGTGATGGCAAAGCTGAAGGTTCAGCAGCCGTTACTTCAGTCTTCAGTGTCCCATGATCCTTCAGAAATAATAATATTTCTTATTATCAGTGTTGCTGCTTAATATCTTTATGGAAACAGTGATATTTTTTTCAGGATTTTATGATGCAAAGAAAGTTCAGGATTTATTTGAAATATAAATATTTATAAAACATTACAAATGTCATTATATAAATATTTAATCAATTTAATGCATCATTGCTAAATAAGTGTAAAAAATAGAAATTTTAAACCGTAGTAGAATTATGGTTGTATTAAAATGCTTGTATGTTTTATTACAGGAAAGGGATTGGTCAGAAGAAAGCAAGAATGGACCAATGAGCCCCTCTCCGTTCATCCTCCAAGACCAGAAAGACTTACACTATTCCTAATGCTCCATTCGGATCCAACACATCTTCAACTGTAACCATCCATCACAAACAGCACAAAATCAACAAGGAAATAGTGTTAAAGAATACAGTTACTAGGGAAATCGTTTTTTTCTTGTTAGTAGTGTGAATGGAGAAAAGCACATTGCATATTTTTGGGTATTTTTCAACATACTTGGAGTGGGAGGTGAAAAAAAAAAGAAGCTTTTTCCATTGTAGAGTCTTCCTTTCCTGCTCTCCCCCATTACTTTCAATACACGTATCTTGCCTGAGTAAATTCAAATGCCAGTTTTAAGATATTCGTATCGGTTGATCTGTCAGCTGGGCTCAATTGAAGATGCTCTCTTTTTTGTGATGGACTTGAGTGTGAAGTTTTAGTTCACGGTAAATGTGTGGACACGATTCTGATCGGAGATGAGTGATGTAATTTTCATGGGAGGGGAAAAAAACGGAAATGGGGTGGAAAACAAAAACAAACCAAGCACTTGTCCTCAGACAAAAGGGGATATTTTTCACTTGAATGGCTCGGTGAAATAAGATCTGCATAAGGAATTGTTCTGGACTCCAGCCTCCTGGTGAAGTCTGAGCTCTTTTGCATTAAGCAGAAATCGAGCAGAACTGCAGATAAAGACGTGGCCATGGAAGTACATTACCGGCAGGACAGAGACTTTGCTAGAACTGAGATTTGCCATAAAAAAAAAGAAAGAAAATTGAAAAAAAAAAAAACTGAAAAAATGCAAAACTTCACAAAAAATTAGCAAGCGATGATGGAGAAGATCTTTTGTGTAGTTTATTTTTGTATTTTTAAAGCTTTTCTCCTGTGTGTACGTGTATGTCTGTGCTTTTTTTTTTTACTCGCTACTTTTATTTTTTGGTTTGTTTTTGTTTTAAAAATTGCTGGCCATCCCCATTGTTTAAGGGGTTTGTGGAACGAAGGGCTTTTGGATGGCCGTTCTCATGTCAAGTACTTTTACAAAAGGAAAGACCTTGTATTTGTGCTCAAGTTGAGTGGTAATGCAACTGAAAAGGATGTAAACATCTGAAGGGCTTTTACTTTGTTTACTGCATATTTCTAAGCTTGATTCCACTCGGTGTTTGTGTATGCCAAACCTTGAGATGTAAAAATCATAAAACATTGATTAACTTTTTTTTTTTTATTCCTCAACTTATCAAGACGCCTTTTATTAGTAAACACTCTTTTTTTTTCCCTTCCACTGGCTTTTCCTCTTAACTTTTTCCACAACATATTCTTTGTCAAATTTTCTCTGCTCTAGATTGTGAAGGAAGTTGTCCATGTGAAGATGAATTTCTACTTTTTCCCCCCTCCTTTGATTATCTGAGAGGTATGCAAACTAAATGTTCAGTGTATACCTGTGTCTCCGTGTGGGTGAGGATGCCTTTACTCACTCTTGGTGAAAGTTCAGATTCAGCTGTAATATAGTTCATTCATAATGCAAGAAGATGATACCCTGGCCTTTTATATATTTACCTGTACAACGTTTTTACATGTTGGTCATCTCCTGATTGCCTTTTTTGTCTTGACTTATAAAAGAAAAGGAAATATATAAACCGTCTCCCTGAATAATTTCGACCAATTTCTTTTAGTTTCATGTAGCACATCTTGAGAGTTCGTTCCACCCCTAGTGTCTTCCAGAAATGTAGTCCATTTGAGTAGCTATATTTGATTATACTCTTTTCAGAAAGCTAAATGGACAAGGCGGTTAACTTGTTTGCATTTAATATGGAGCTATTTCTGCCGAAATAAAGGACTGATGTCCCAGCATTCTATTCATATGACACCGTTAATGCGGTTTTAGTTTCATATAAAAGTCTTTTACACGCATCAAACAAGATCAGCGTTATTGTATTATTTAATTTGGTTTTAATGAAAATATTCTTCAAATCATGTTTATGTCATTAATTTTACACAGACTAAAATGGTTTATTTTAGTAGATGAAAAGTGTAGTAGTCGATTTGAAATTTTATCGCTTGACACATTTGATATATTTAAACATTTAACAAAAATGTTATTGTCATGATGTGCATTTTCACCTATAGTCGTCTTTATTGCTGACAACATTAAAAAAAAAACCTTTCATCAGTGAAAAGACTGATTCCATGATTAAAGGCCCATTCACACCAAGAATAAGAACTGAGCTATATTAGCCTCCACACTAATAAAAAAAACAATGTTTATTATAATCATGCACTGTAGTTGTCATTCTGAAGAAGAATCCTGATTTAGTCTTGGTTAAACAGAATGCTTGAACTCGCACACTGCAAAGCTGCTCTGTCTTCTTTGGCACTAAATTCTAAATATTCAGCTCTGGTTTCACTGCACTACTGCTGGGCCTTGTTAGGGACACCTGTCAATCAAATCCAGCTATCAGTTATTAAGCAAAGTCACTGGATCTTATAGCTCATAATTCAATTGTGATGGCTAACCTCTGGAAATAATCCAAGTCAATTTTATTGCCAAGCACTATTAAAGGGAATGCCTGCACAAGGAACTCTTTCTGCCAGACTTCCAGTGCATCAGAGGAGATGATATGGACGAGGTAACATCAAACACTAGGAGGCAGCAGTGAGCTCCACTATATACCCAGGTATGGTACCCAGGGAGTAAAACCTCTCTGTTCCTGCAGTGTCCCAGATCTGGTGCAAAAACAGCTGAGTATTGCATGACACAGTTTGTAGAGCCCTATTGAGTCAGTTGAGATGTAACCCATGTTGTGATGAAAACACTCTGTGGATCCTGTGTATGACATGAAGTCAATTATTTTTTAAGATTGCTTTTATTTTTAAAAACTTGGTTTAACATTAAGGGGTGTAAATGTATCTCACTTGAAGAAGCACTGATCTTTTATCAATAGTGATTTCTTTAGTAAGGGGGCGGGGCTTGATGTTGCAGGGAGGGACCATGGTGGGGGATTAATATCCTAATATTAAACATCCCAGACTCTTATAGATTAGCATACAAATGAAGATGTATATATGAATTACTATATATTTGTGCTTTTGTTATTTTAGTTCAAGAATTATTTCTTTAATATTTCTATCATTTAAGAGGGTTTTAACTAACTACAGGGCATTACCATTGAGTTACAGAACCAAATATGCCAAACTTTAGGTTTTTTTTTCTGTACTTCCTTGTTTTTGTTTAACAGTGCATTGTTTTTTGTTTTTGGGTCACACAAACACTGGTATTCAAAAGTTTGCAATCATTTTTGAAACGTTTTTAAAATAAATGTATTTAATTGATCAAAATACAATCAAAAACACTAATAGGTTAAATAAAAAAATCAAATAAAAAATAACGGTTTTAAATAATATTTATTTATTATTATTATTATTTTTAAACATTAACATTTATTTATTTATATTCTATATAAAAGTACAGCAGTGTAGCCATGTGATACTAGTACTGTTTTGTTAGGGTATCTTTTCATCATTCATTTGGCTTTCAAAGTACAAAATATAGAGGCAAACACTTGGCAGAAGCTGCTATATGTGAGGGAGCTCTATTTACAGTATTTTAAAATCAATATTATGCAACCTTGGTGAATAAAAGTATCACACTCTTTCAGAAACATCAAAATTAAAGTGATAGTGATACCAGTCATAGTCATACCAGACATTTGAATGCTAGCATTAAAGGGGTAGTTCACCCAAAAATGAAAATTAGGCCATAAATGACTCACCCTCAAGGCATCCTAGATGTATATGACTTCCTTCTTTCAGATGAATCCAGTCAGAGTTATATTAAAAATTATCTTTGATCTTTCAAGCTGTTTCATGGCAATGCTGCAGTGCATCACTTCAAAAGAAGTGAAATAGAAAGCGCCCATCCATTTAAAAAAGTGTCTCACAAGGATCGGGGGAGGTGAATAAAGGCCTCCTGTAGCGAATCGATGCATTTTGTAAAAAAAAAAATCCATATTCAAAACATAATAATCACTTTAATTTAGCTTGCTCCAACAGTTGTACACGGAAGCAGCTCCAGGCTGATTTGAAAGATCAAAGACAATTTTTTATATAGCGCCGACTGGATTCATTTGAAAGAAGAAAGTCATACTCACCTAGGATGCCTTGAGGGTGAGTCCTTTATGGCCTAATTTACATTTGTGGGTGAACTAACCCTTTAATGTGTTTGTTCTTGCAAAAGGAGCTATTCTGGACTATAATAGGTAACCGGAAAAATTGTTCATAATGCCTTTTATGTGAATTGCACATGGGTCTACATGTACATGCTTCACTGGTAATACTATCAATACTTTCTAAGACAGACACTCACCAAGAGTTTCCGATAAGAGTGACTTTCAAGTGTGGTTTGCGTGTGCTCCACTGTGTCATGATAAAAATAACCAAAGCTGTCTTCAATGAAAAGAGGTCATGAAGGAACTCATCTCGCTCATCACTTCTTCGTTCTGTATTTCAGACTGTAATGTCCTGTTCGTATCACGGATCCATAAGAAAACATGGCAAAATAGGTAACGGTTAACCACCTTCGCAGTGAAAGGTAAACAAACACCCTGCCAAACTAAACATGCTGTCGGCTAACAAAAATGTAGCCTATTGCAATTGCAATCCTATGATCTGATATTTGAAAATACAAGTCAACATATAGCATTGCTCTTCATTTTTGTAGTAGGCCAAAATTGATGTTGTTTGTTCCCTGTATACATGCTCTTGGAGAACCATATACAATACCATACATGTATTAACTACCATATTCTATGTATAAGTACAGCAGTGTAGCCATGTGATACAAGTTCTGTTTTGTAAGGGTATTTTTTCATAATTCCTTTGGCTTTCAAAGTACAAAATATAGAGGCAAACACTTGGCAGAAGCCGCTATATGTGAGGTCCTCACATGGGAGGTGTCTCGTTCTATGTCAGTTAAGGGTGTGGAGGCCAAAACTGTAACAGTGTAACAGTGAAGATTGAGACCAGTTCTCCATAACTGAAACGTGGTTTCGACTAATTTACCTCACAAAAACACAGACAAACTTAGCTGGTACCTTTGAGTCACACTATTACTTATGGGAGCTGTGGCTTTGAGGTCAGGTACACATCCTCTTCTTTGAAAGTTTAGTATTTCAACCTCTGTCTTGCATGCCATTCCTCACTCTCTCTATGAATTATGTTCAAGTGTTACATGTATTCTGTCTCTGAAGGAACCCATCCATGGATTTCTAATGGGTTTTTAAAAAACAGTTTTTACTGTATTTTGATTAATTAAATGCAGCCTTGGTGATCATAAGAGCCTTTTTTTCGGCCTCAAACTTTTTTAAACATTGTTAGCGATTAACTGCAACTTCCACAAGGATGTGAGATTACGTACTTGAAGAATCGGACAACCACTGTAGTTTCTTTCTTGTTATTCATGAAAACCAATATTCTAAACACAAATGAGAAATTCCCCTTAGGAAAGGATGGTGAATATGCCTACAAATTTGCGTCATGAATTAACAGCTTTATTGTTATATATGTTGTGGATGAAGTGGTGTGGAGGAGGGACAGACCAAAAATTATTTCAGTGTGATATATCCTCTTACAGTCTGCAACCCATAGACAAGAAGCATTCTGTGTCCTCTCACTCGGACTTATCTTTGGGATAAGACTTTTGACTAGAAATGATTTTATACAGAGTCTTGAGGATGAGATATGTAATTATTTGGGAATGAAGCTACTCGTTGGCAATAACACTTACAAATGTGGACGACCTAAAGCAAATTCATTCTAACTTTGGATATAAATAAAAATATGAAGTCAAGGCAGAAAGAGAGAGGCGGTCCTTTGAGCTGTAGCCTCATGACACGGAGTCGCTCAGCTGGCTGTGTGAGGCAGAGATAAGGGCCTGCTTTCATGGAAGTTTCTTTCCTTGGAACTGGAACCATGCCACAAGAACCCACAACTGCCCCCAACCTTTTGCCCTTTCTGCTCTGGCCCCCACACCACCCTGATCAGTAACAGTTCCCACAGAATCTTGTGTCACTCACCAACTGAAACATCTTTATGGATCCACACGGCATTGTGTAGTTTGCACCTGGATCTAAGGGCTTCCTGGTTTCAGGACTGGATATCATTGTACTAACAGAAATGCACTGTCACTGTTGTCAGTCACATTGCCCCTTAAACAAAACCCTGGGTTGCAAGCACACAACACAAGTGTACATGCACATAGTTGTACAGAGTTATTTCATTCGAGATATGGAGAGACCAAAGCAATGCAATATTTTTAAACATATATAATGGAGTCTGTTTATATTTAGCAAGGTCATGTTAAATTGATCAAAAGTCACACTAAAGACATTCATAATGTCATTAAAGATTTTTATTTCAAATAAATGTTGTTCTTGTCCATTTTCAAAGAATCCTGAAAAACATATCACAGATTCCAAAAAAAAAGTAGCAGAGATGTTTTCACCATTGATAATAATAAGAAATGTTTCTTGAGCAGCATATCAGCATATTAGAATGATTTCTGAATCATGAGTAATGGCTGCTGAAAATTCAGCTTCACATCACAGGAATATATACATACTGTATATATATATATATCAAATACAGTATATTCAATTAAAAAAATGTTATTTTAAATTTTAGAAATTTTTCATAACATTACTGTTTTTACTGTATTCTTAAGCACATAAATGCAGCCTTGGTGAGCATGGCAAGACTTCTTTTTTTTCTTTCTTTTTTTTTTTTTTGTAGAACGTTTAGTACTGTGTAGTGTAGATATATACATACAATCAGAAACTGTTTTTTTTAGTCTTTCATATAAAAAATATGGTTAAAAACATTACCCCAAACTTCTGAACAGTATATAATTTATTTGTTATTTATGCTTTTTATAACTTTATTTTTATTTTTTATATATTTGTATGCATGTGTGTGTTTAAAACAATGAGAAACATTTCTTGATTTAGGCTTGGTTAGACTGTGTCATATTAATTAGCTTCATATAGACATCTAAAGTGTGTCCTCATTTAAATAACCGAGTAAAGTGTATGTTGTATGTGAGTGTAAAAAAGAGTTGTCTTGACTACCACTGTAGGTTGTCACTGTTCCTGTGAGTTTGTTCATGTAGTGTCATGGCTTACGATTCCCCAGCCTCCCACTCCAATCTTGATAACCTCTTATCACAGTTCAGCAGCCACGCACACAGCCACCAGCCACATCCCTCAACACTGCCTCTCTTCAGAGACTTCTTTCTATTTTTTAGTTTTTATTTTTTAAAGTCTAAGCTTTTACAAGCATTTTAAATTCTACACATTTGCACTTCAACCCAAAAATGGATAATTAAATTATTTTTATATATAACAATGGATAATGCCTTATCACCAGAAATACTGTAACTTTACAACATGTATTTATTCGTCTGTTTTTGAAATGCTAGTTAACTTAGAATGTGCAAGCTACTCTACTCTCCTCCATAGAAAATTCAATGAATGATGATTAGAATTTGAGCCTGTTTCTCATACAAAACCTGTGCATAAGTCGTATGGACAACTTTTGTGATGCTTTATGTTGCTATGTGCCTTTATGCAGCTTGATCCCCCTATATAGTCAATATCCACTTTTATTACATGTAAAACAAGTTCCTTTGTGTTCCACTGAGGAAAAAAAAAAGTCAGTTGTTTGGAATGTACACTTAGGAATAATGGAATAATTTTTTTTTTTTTTTTTTTGATGCAGCAGTGTATTGGCCTACATCCTGAAGTTCTAAAATTGAGCCATATGTAAATCAATAACCCGTCCCTTGTTGAAGGATTTGCTTCTCTGGATCTCTTCCCAGTTTCCCTGAAAATGATAAATGCACAATGGTGGAGGGAAGTTGAAAGTGTTTTGACTGTCAAATGACAGTGACAGTCTAAGTCCTGTGCTCAGACAGGCCGTTCTGCGTCCGTATCTCTGACCATGATTGCAGCGTTTGAGTTGATTTGCATTACTGTTCTGAGCTGCACCAGGGAAAAGTGCTTTTGCATTTTCATTTGCTTTGTCATAGTCACCGTTTCCAATTGGAATAGTCTTTGTTACTCATTTGTGCTCTTTTTATTTCTATATTTATTGTATGTGTGCCAAAAGAAAACTTGCTTGCTCTATGATTATTATTTTATTATTTTTCACAGAACTGCACCGTTATCATTGTGCTTGAGTCATATGAATGATACTTTTTCTTTTTGTATGTGTGCCAAAAGAAAACTTGCTTGCTCTATGATTATTATTTTATTATTTTTCACAGAACTGCACCGTTATCATTGTGCTTGAGTCATATGAATGATACTTTTATGGTTGTTGTAAACTAGGGTTTCTCATATTCTTTGTGGGATTTTCTCAGACAATGAACTGTTGGATTTGCCTCTTTATCTGTATTTATGTACACACCAGTTCATTTTATATAACCTCTACAGTACAAGGATTTCTTATAACTGGTCACATTTACTCCTGGACACATTTGAAATATAAATCAAATGTTAATTATATCTTTGTATATCTTTTAAAAGCTGTCTTGCTAAAATGTTACAGGTGTTTTTGTGAACCAGAAAGCTGAATAACTGATTGAAGTTGTGAGATTATGAGATCTGAATAGGAAATATAGGATATGTGATATTTTGTGTTCAAAATCATGTTTTTGCCAATCATAATGATTAAGAATATTTGTACAAACCATCATTGTTAAACTCATCTATACGTAGTCGCTGTGTCAGCCAGAGATCTGTCATGTAATATTCAAAACTCTAAGCATGGCCGTGTGGTAGGAGTGTCCAAAAAAGTACCCCAACCCCACCCATTGGTGCCCTACAATTTCAAATGAAGTTAACTAGTTCCCAAAGACTGAGGGAGATAAGCAAGCGAGCAGAGGACCAGACTACGCTGTCTTTCCTCAGACGTCCTGCATGATCTGTGCAGTGGTGTGAATCCACTCACCTGATAAACAAGAGACTCAATACATCACTTGTAGGTAAGTTCTTCCATACAGTGCCAGAAAAAGTGTCTCACAACACATCACCTGGCTTTGTACTCACAAATATATTTTTTGTGTTTAGATAAAGAAGAGAGTATTTCTTTAAATGTATTTAATACTTTCATATTTGCCAAATATTTGATATAGTTCTGATGTGTAGTTTTATGTTTGTAAGTTTTGTTATGGTCTAGATCTTAGTGTCCAGACAGCCTAAAAGGAAAACAATTTAATCCATCAATTAACATATAAATCAATAAATAAATGTGTGTACTGTTTGCAATATATTTTATGAAATTGAATACATATAAATGGGCAATTTTTATTTGCTATTATAACCAGCACATTTTAAAACAGTGTTGAAGATCATTCAAAGAGCAAGTTACTGCTTATTATATTTAAGAGACTATACTGCAACAATAATTTAGTACAAAGAAAATGAAAAATGTGAGCAGAATCAGTTGTTACTTTTTAGTTAAATGTCAAGTATAAATATACCAATTATGTTTTTCTCCATTTTATTACTTTGTACATGTATTGTAATTGTTTTAATATACATATTAAAATAAAAATAATGATAGTAACATAGTATTGCTATTATTAAAATACAAATTTTATAAATAACATTTTAAGGGTATTAATATTAAACTAATAGAACTACTTTAAAAGCAAACGCATATTTCTCCAAAGTACACGTAACTGCCAGTGCCTTCACAGTTGAAACGGTTCATTCACACTTTGATTCAATTTTTGTTCAACATTGTTCAACTGATTGCACAGCATTATGCTAATATGCAGAAAATGGACTGAATTCTGTCTGACATTTTCAGTATGTGCATTCATTACAGACTTATAATGATAAGCTACAGTTATCAGGAGAATAGGATGCTATTCATAATTACTCAACTAGATTACTCAACAGTAATTTCTTCCATTATATCCCTTTGTCAAATATGATTATGTGAATATTTGTGAATATATTTTATGTTATAGTTTAAGTTACAATGTCTGAGGGTGTTTAATTTAATTAAACTTAAATTTAGACTTCAAGTGAATAAATAATCAAATAAATAAGTTCATAAATAAATAAACACACATAATGCCTTGAATGCATAAAGTGCCAGTGAAAGTTAAAGTGGAAAGGCTTTCTTTATCAGTGCAATAAAGACTAAAGCTCTAAGATGATTTATTTAATAATATTTGTTTCTGATAATGATCTATTTTTTTCACTACTTTCTGTGCTTACATTTTGTTTGACATTCTAATAAAAAAAAACGTAGTTTTAAATGTAATAAAATTTGACGCTTGTAGAGCAAAAATAAAAGTTTTTTTTTTTTTCAGGACAAATATATAATCAATACTGATCTTGTTCAACAGTTAATCTGTTTTTCAAATGCAATGCTAATGTCTTTCTGTTAATCTTTTAATAGTCAATTCCCCTAAGGGAGTAAACGTTGTTGAGAGCTAATGCTAGCTGTTATGAATGTACATGCTAATGTATTTTTAGTGCTGACTTTTTGCTACAGTCAAATGAGAACCTTTTAAAAGGGAAGTGTGACCGGCCGTACTGTCTAGATACCTTAATAAAGTATTGTTTGGACCATGGAGGTCTACAATACCCGTCTAGCTATCTGTTAGCATTCCCATCCATATTCATGGCAGTTGATCATTTAACAAGAATTGAGAAAAATGTTTGTATAGAATTTTGAATGCATTCATTTATATTATTACATGTTAACATTAATTATGCAATCAAAATTTAAAAAATGTGCTCAATTTCAAATAAATTAATAATCTTTCCTATACCGTAAATAGATGGTATGCAAGTCTGAATTTTATTTTTCCCACATGAAAGATGGAGAACTCATCCGAGCAGTCCCGTTGGCTGTCCCTCGGCCTGATTAGTCCAGACCCACTGGCAAACTACACCACAGAGCCTGGTTTACTGCCACCCAGTGAAGATGATGAGGCTTTCTACTCCAACTCTGAGACTGACTTACTGCCATCATATTATTCCACGAGCGGACAGAGTCGAGCCTCATCATCTTACAGACACAGTCCAGGTGAGTTCCTCACTGCTGCAGTTTCTGCATCACTAGCATCACAATGGCATTGCAAATATAATAAAAGATTAGTAGGATTTATATGAAGACATGCAACCATTTACTGTGTTCCACACCACCATTCACTCTTAGTAAATAAAGGTTCCACAAAGGGTTTGTCACAGTAATGCCATAGAAGAACCATTTTAGGCTCCCCAAAGAACCTTGCATGAACAGTTGAACAATTTTAAGAGTCTGAAGAACCTTTGTGCAATGAAAAGGCTCCAAAGATATTAAAGGTTCCTCATCAAACCATAGATACCAATTAAGAACCTTTATTAATAAGAATGTAAAGGGGTAGCTCATCCAAAAATTAAAAGTATGTCATCATTAATCCACGGAACACAATGTCTCATTGTTTTTTGCCCATACAACGAAGGTCAGTGGTGTCCAGTGTTGTTCAATTGTTACTGGAAAGACAAAAAGTTAAAAGCATATTTCACTTTCACTAAAAGCATGAATACTATGCTATACTAATGCTTTTTACTAATTTTATTAATTTGAAATAGTTCGCCAAGTCTACTCCTCTCCATCAATTCTGGGAAACATCCAGTGGCTGGACAACTCTGGTGGTCACTCTCTAAACTCCTCGTACAACCCCACATCCACTGTCTGGGCAAGCAGTCCATTCACAAAGACACCTCTACACCCTCACACCTCCACGTCCATCTACCCCAACAGCGTTACCCCATCTTTCACTTCCCCCAAAGATGGCTTCCCTTCCCCGAGCCACGATGGGAAGGAAAGTCCCAGGCTTCAGGAAGTCCTGAAAGCCGAGCGCCTGAGTCCCATGGGTGGAAGCGGAAGCAGCTTTCTCAATCTGAGTTCAGCCGCTGGAGGTGTGTATGGTCCTTCTTCGCACATGCTGGGTCCATACGGGTCGTACATGACCACATCACAAGACTATAGTTCAGCGGCCCTCTATTCTTCCGTGGGACCCTGGATGAGCCCTTCATCATACTCACCCAAACTTTGTAACAAGATGAGACTTTCGCCACCAGGTATGTAAATCTCCTCTAGAATCTATTGAGAATTTTAAAATCATGGATGATTTGGCATAATAATTACTGCTGAATTTGGCAGAGGCACGTGAATGTGTAAATTGTGGTGCCACTGCCACCCCTCTGTGGCGTCGAGATGGGACGGGCCACTACCTCTGTAATGCTTGCGGACTGTACCATAAGATGAACGGCCAGAACAGACCCCTCATCAGACCAAAAAAGAGGCTGGTATGTAAAACAATGTAAAAATATATACATTTATATAACATTTGCACAGTACACATTGTTTCAGAAAATCATGATATTAATGTTTATTATATTTTAATATATTCATGCCTTCATGCCTAGTTGCATTTAGTTGCCTATTAAAGGTGGATGATAATAAACTTACATTTTGCAACAATATAAGAAACCAAGCAGTTAAGATTTGATATAGTATGCATCGCTTCTACAGAAATATACTGTATTTCTGCAGATAAAGTTGAACAAACTTATATATCCAACTTTATATATATATATAGCTTTATGTGAGCATACTGTATGTACTGTATGCAGTAAAGTAAGAGCCAACTTTTTATATATCGCTAAGAAATAATATATTTATAATAATAATAAATAAATTAATAAGTTTTGAAGGGTTTAAAAATAACATAGCCGAGATTTTCTATATAGTATTTACTGCATTACTGTGTACTGTATGTATCCAAGTAAAGCTGAATATACTGTAGCCTACTTATAGTAGTTTTGTCATTTTTTTTATTCATCATGAATGTCTTTAAATTGAGTTATTAATTCATTATCTGGGGTTCATATACAGTGTAGTGACAATAAACTTTGCATCTGTGTCAGATTGTGAGCAAACGTGCTGGAACGCAGTGCGCCAACTGCCACACGAGCACTACAACACTATGGAGACGCAATGCCAGCGGCGAGCCTGTATGCAATGCCTGCGGCCTCTATTTTAAACTGCACAATGTGAGTTCACTCATTCATACTACATTCAGCAGAAGGAATGCCAAACCTGAAATCTCCGCTATGTCTTTCTGCAGGTCAACAGGCCTTTAACTATGAAGAAGGACGGTATACAGACGCGGAATCGCAAGGTGTCTAATAGAAACAAGAAGGGCAAAAAGAGTGCTGCTTCAGAGGTTTACCCTGACATGTCTCACATGGGCGCTCCTGATGAGCATGTAGGACACTACTCGATGAATCCAGGACCCCTCCTGTCCTACAGTCACACCCCTCACCTACTGACCCCTTCCAGCTTGCACTCCTCTCCAACTTTGCCCTACACCCACCACCCAAACTCTGGCATGGTGCCCACACTAGTGTGAAGGAAATTTGTATAGGACCATAATGAGGCATGTACATTACGCTGTACCTATAGTTAACACATTTCTTGCATAAATGCATTCCATCACATTTTTTAAGTAAAAAGAAAATGCGTTAAAGCTGCTCCATAAGAGCCGCATTCTAACAGCTTGTCACTGATTTGATTTTGTCTTGTAGTTTGAATAGTGGAACAGTAAAACTAAAACTGTCAGCTATATTATAATGACAAATGTAAATATTTATGATTTATGGCTTATTGTATGTGCTAGAATCATACTAGAGTTCTTTTAAGATGTTCAATAAATGTCTTATAATTAAATGTTTTGAGGTTGAAAGAAATTTCTATATATATATATGCTGTATATAGACACACACACCTTTAATGTGACCATTTTCAATTTTTCTATGTGGTAATGGTTTTTATTTATTGCCAACTGTTTTAGACCTTGTGGTTTGGACTTTATGTCATTCCAGCCATGCAATAATAGTGACATTGTCCATTCATTCACTCTGCAGAGGCTTTGACAATTGATCTGCTTTTGGAGCATGAACATGCAAATGAAACACTTTCCATAAAGCTGGCGGAGGGTGAAAAAACATTTAACCAAGGTTCCACTTGAGCCAGGTCCTAAATTTAGCTCAGACGGAAAAACTGTTATATCTGTATCCAAAACGCAACTGCA
Source organism: Carassius gibelio (assembly GCF_023724105.1). Classification (NCBI taxonomy): domain Eukaryota; kingdom Metazoa; phylum Chordata; class Actinopteri; order Cypriniformes; family Cyprinidae; genus Carassius; species Carassius gibelio. Next base: position 10,674,166 of record NC_068381.1, read on the forward strand.
TGTTCAGGTGCTGGCAAAATAAATGCACCTGCACAGAATTCTCACAGAGAACATAAGAACCAAGATATACTGAAAAACTATCAAACTGTATCCATATACACACTGTCATAGTATGTACAGGATTTGTCTGTTAATTAAGTATTTTCAGTAGTGAAAATTAATTATATCATATTTAATATGAATTAATTCCTGGACATACTACAGTGACCTTTGACCTGTGTGTTCTGTGACCTACACATACAAAAAAAGAAAAATAATTCACTCAATTGTTACCACTTAGCATTTACACTCGATAACCGTTCTGCAAGGTGTTGGGACAGTTCAGTTTAGACTGCTGTGAAAGTGATACCTTATCACATTCATAACATTCTCAACTCCTCAGCATCTCCAGAAATCACATTTACTGTCCTTTAACCACACGATCCACTTCCAAATAACAAGACTGAAAATGTTAAAGCATCTCTGAAATTTAAATCAACATTAATTTATCATTAATACACTGAAAGCATTGGCATTACCATAGAATCTGTTTAGTTTCTGTTTTTTTTTTTTTTTTTGTATATTTGCAGTTTAGAGGAAAATTGCAACTATAACTCAAGCACAAGCTATTTTTGTTCCCCAGCAAAGCCTTAAAATAAACTCGTATATTTTATGGATACATTAAAACAAAAACGGCATAATTATTACTTGCATATACAAGGGGCAAATCATTGCATGATTGATCATTAGTCATGTGCAAAAGAGATGAAGGTTCACTTCTCAAGGGGAATCGTGAATATCTGCGGACACCACCTGATCCTGACCCCTGGTTGCCCTGTTATTTAGAAAAGCCACAATTTGCAAAGGCTTGCACAAACTGCCAGACGTTCAATCTTGAATAGACTTTTGCAGTTTCATATCCATAAAACATTGATGTGCAAATATTAAGAGTTTGATTAATAAAAACAGACTTAAAATATACAGTGTTTCCATAAAAGATGTTTGAAACGTTGAACTAACAAACTGTGACTGGCAGGTGGGCATTTATTTAGTTTTTTAGTTTTGTCCTCACTTAGTTTATCGGCTGGGACGGCCAGCCATGTATTGGGGAAATGGTGACAAATGACTGTAAGAGATTAGCAACCACAGGACCAGCCGAGCAAATACAAAACAACATCTGTTACAGTCCATGTGCCTCGGTCTCTCCTTGCTCACTACAACACTTGCTAATAAAAACCCCCTATGTTAAATACCAAATGTTTTATAAAAATTCTACTGAATCAGTGCACATTACATATTTTCTATAAAGATCTTGAGCAACCATGCCCTCCATGAACGCAATAGCACCATAATACTTTTCAAAATTGTATAAAAGTGGGAAAACTACATTTAGCATTATCATCACCATCAACAGGTTTTAGGACTGTTGTAGATGAAAGTTTTTAGTCGACTTAGCAAGATGCCGTTGCCATAAACGTTGTGTAAATTATAATCTGTATTAATGAATGACATTGATCTTATAGACAGTGACCTCTAAGGGCAGTGTGGTGTCAGTACAATAGTCAAGATAAAGGTTACAATCGAGTTCTCAAATAAAGCAAAATAAATATATAAAACAATATAAATAGTATAAGAGATAATGTTTATTTGATGAGATTCTAATACTAATTGAACACAACCAATTGCTCTGATGCTCATGTATTACAGCACCTGCTTTCACATTGCACCGAAATAGTGGTCTGCATGTTATAATTTTATTTATACTATAAAAGAATAATCATTGAATTCTGAATTCTTTACAAAAAAAATACAAAATAAAAATCCAAGCACTTGATTGTAAATTACACTTTTTTTATTTGATCAAAAAAACAAAAAAACAATAGACCTATCAATTTTGTTACAAATCCAACAAGTAAATGATTAGATACAGAAAACAGTATACAAAAAAAAAAAAAAAACCTCAACAATGACTATGGATTGGTTGGAACAAAATAAACAGTATACAGTATATTATTTTTTCTGCTTTTCTGACAGCAGAATTGTTTGAGAGTAAACAGTACGTTCAGTAAAACTGTATAACTCATCCAACTTTACACGTTTTACTCCGTTCATATAATAACGTTCAATGTCAGCCAAATGTGAGGTAAAAGCTCTGACCCAAAATCTGGGCATGGATAGATAGAAGAGAAAGGGGACGGTCACCTTAAGTCATCATCTACCAAGCAACCCAACTTTCTTCCCCTTTACATCGAATCGTCCTGCTGGTCTGCAGTGGCTCTCTTCAGAAGGCATGCTGCCTGACCAGGTCGCCTCGTCAGGACTGGAACTAGAAACGGAGCCATCTAGACTTTTTGGCCCAAGTCTGGGAGAACTTCTGCAACCCCTGACATCTCTTTCAGAACGGAAGCTCTCTCGCAGCAATGCCTCTTTTGTGTGGGACTGAACTACTGAAGGCCTTAACGCCGCAGTTTGTTGATTAAGATTTTCACTAGGCATCACCTCCGGCTCTGAATCACTGTCAGAGTCAATGGCAATAGGTTCTGAGGATGATCCAGGGCATGGCTTGAAGGCACAGTTGCTTTGACTACTTTGTCCAGTGTTTAATGGCTGCTTTTTCCCCTTGAAGTCTGAAGAGAAACCAACAGGAGACTTCAGCCTGAATCTTGAGGTCCTTGAGAATCCGCTTTTTTCGTCGTCGTTGACTTCAAACAGCCAGCTGGTATCAAAGCTCATGTCATGCTTGAGCTGGCTTACGGCCCGCATGTTAAAACCTAGTAACACAGCAGGTTTGCGGGAGACAAAGTCTCGGTCACATGAGCGCCGATGGTTGGCAAAATGGCTCGAGACATCGGACTTCCACAACCAAAGGCTTGCAGCAAGTTTCTCGATCTCCCGTTGGGAAGGGTAGGGATGCCGATTGAAATAAGCTGTAAGGAAAGCTTTGCGTGCTTCATAGGATTCGTCGCCATGACCTTTCGGATCCAATGCCAACACGACTGGCTCCTCTGGCTTCTCAGCAAAGACTGTAGGGTAATAGCTAGACTGGTCCACCATCTTCCTTCTCTTGGGGTCAGATGCATCTGGGGTGACTAACTCATGTTTGAGAGACCCAGCTCCAGTTGAACGCAGTCCAGGTGTGATGGGCTTGGTGCCTTTAGGGGTTTGGCAAACACCTCGACAGTGCACCAAATGGAGCGTGATCGTGGAAGCAGTCATGTTGCTAGTGTACACTCCCAGGCAGTGGATGCACTTGTAAGTTAGTTTTTTCTCTACAGGGTGCAACGTTTGGAGTACTTGATGACGATCCCGTAAATGATGGGCTAGGGCGTCCGAGATGGGACCTTTGAGAATAGTGAAGCATAGCGGGCAGAGTGTCTTCCCAACTTCTTTCTTTTGCGACACCGAAGACTGGGACATGTTTCGGACCACAGAATCACTTTGAGTATCTGGCTGCTTTGTAGCCATCTTTGCAGGCTTTGCCATGGCGCTGTTTTGTGGTGGTTGATTGGCAGCTGAAGAGGCTTCAGGGTTCTCCTTCATATTGTAGGTGGTTATAATAAGCTGAACATTTTTGGGGCTTCCCTGTTGAAGTGTGAGATCGAATGTAAGAGGAGAACCAGTTGGCGGATCCCCTGGCTCATTGGGGTGCGCCAGTCGCTTGTGTGCTACAATTTTCTCAACTTCGTGAAACGTGGAATGGCACTGGGGGCACGATAGCCCATGCACTAGCATATGGTTCAACAAAGAGTCGCTCGGTAGGTAACGGTTACAGTATAGACACTTGCTTGTAAAGTTGTGAATTTTCATGATGTATTTAGCCATCGCCCTCACCTTCTCCGCCTGATGTTCCTTTTCAAAGTGAGCACTATATGTGCTTTCAGGGAAAAGTTCATTGCAGATGGTGCAAATCTTCCACTTTTGTGTTTGTGAGGTGTTCAGAGCATTGGCTGAAGCTTTCTTGGCCTGCAGTGACGTCAACGTGGCAGCAGCAGGATGCACGGATGAAGAGAGAGGTAGACTCTTCAACGAGGGGGAGAAAGCAGCCGACTGGGCATTAAGATGTGTAGCACCATGTACTCCAAAGCTGCCCAGGTGTTTTCCTGTGTGTGACTGAGAGACCGCACCAGAAACAAAAGCTTTATCAGGTAGTGTTACGCGTACTGGGTGACCAAGCATGGAGTTGCCTGCAAGGGTTTGCTTGAAATGGTTGCCGACAGGTAACCCCACCATTTTGGGCACATTAAAGCGATTCATTTGAGGTGTTTGAGGACGCACACCAGGAGTGATTGCAACGCCTCTTTGGATTAAGTTCGCCTGGGGCCTCTGCACTATGACATTGGTGTGCCCAATCATAGCGGTGACTTGATGGCCAATGCGCTCATGAAACTCAATAACATGCTGCACCAGTGCTTCATAAGAACGAGGTGTAAAGTGGCAGCTCTTGCAGTGAATCCCATGACTGTTGCCAGGGGCCTCTACACTGTTTTCTTGCTTCTCTGAGTTTTTTCCCAGGTAAGGTGTAGTTACATGCTGAAAGTGTTCCCTGTAGATATGCCTGCGCACCACATTGTACAGTCTATCTCGATAGGTGCACTTCTTGCAGTAGTACACCGGGAGCTCCTTTCGATCACCCAACAAGGGCTTGTCTACACGCATACCGTCCCTAACCCCAATTGGTGCTCCGTGAAGGCCGACGAAACCCTGACGCACAATATTGTGAGGCATATGGAAGAGCCTGACATGGGTCTCCAGTGTCCTCTTGTTCCCACTGTATGTGCAATAGGAGCAATTAAGAAGGATCTTGCTTTCGAAGTCTTCTCTGTGAACATTGCGGAAGTGGTTTTTGTAGGCAGAGAAGTACTTGGAGGCAAACGGGCAATCTGAGCAGCAAAACTGCTTTGTTCTGTAGTCCTACAACATTTGAAAACAAAGCAAATTACAAAATGTTTACGCAATGCAAAATATTTTGCTTTGAGGACTTTTGTTGCAGTGGCTATGGGCGACATACCTGTGACTTTGTCCAAGATGGATCCCACAAACAAATGTCAAGGTAAAATTGTTTCATGTAAGAATCACTGGGGCTAAGATCTTTGTAGTCCTACAGGAAAATGGACAGAAAATAACATTAACGAAGCAAAGTTTAAGTTATGCATTATCACACAAGTTGTGTTATGATGTTGTATTTGATATTCAATATGACTTGGAAACACAATAATAATTCAAGAAGAGTTACCTCCACATGCTCTTTGCAGTAGTCAAGCCCAATGTCACTCAGCAGTCTCTTGACTTTTTTCCTGGCCTTTCTCAGCCGAGTGAGGTTATTCACTGGAAGCTGAAACATCTCTTCTAAGAAAAGAAGGATTTTAGTAAAGCTTTCAGTTGTTAGTGTTTCAATAAATGATTACTATTTATGCTGTGCAGACAAATTTTGACTTATGCACTTGCAATATAAATGTAGTATCATGCAAAAGCAGTAGTTTTCAGTTATTAATACCATTGTAGAAATGCTCTAGTTGCAGTCAGCCATGATTAACTTATTCCACAAGTGTAAGTGTTCAAAACAGAGGGGCTACAGGGATAAACATGAGCAGTAATCTGCTGGTCATGTGATTTCAACAAATAGGGCCCCAGCTTTCATTAGCCTCGTGAGAGCGTACATCACATTAAACAATTTTAAAGGAATAGTAAAAAAAAAAAAACAAGTTAAAATAAGATATATCATCACTTACTGACTTAAATGTCGCTCCAATTCAATACAATTTTTGTTCATCTTTGAAACATGAATAAAGGCATTTTTCTTAAATCTGAGATTTCTGTCTCTTTATTGAAAGTACATTATATTAAAACTTTGATGCTTCAAAATCATAATTAAGAATTTGTAAAAGTAACTCAAATCAATCAAACGGTTTATCCAAGTCTTCTGAATAGACACAATTGCTTTATATGATGAACAAATTTAATTTAGGCTTATGATCGATGCGCACACACAGAGCACATCAAATATGGTAAGTGAACCTTGTTCCAAACATGAAAACCAATGAGGTTTGTTCTTGGCATATTAGCATGTTTGAGCATTCACAAGAACCAGTGAGGTTTGTTCTCAAGTGTCTATCGAGTATAGTTGAGCTTCTGTTTACCATATTTTCTGTGCTCTTTGTATGTGCATTTTTCTTAAGTTTCAGGTGAACTGACTTTCAGTGGACGAACAAAATAAAACAATACAAAAAAATTAAACATAAAAGTCTTATGGGTTTGGAAGAACATGAGAGTGAGTAAATGACAGACATGATTTTCTTTTTGAGGTGAACAAACCATTATTCCATTAAACAATTTTACACTTTTTAATTAATAATACATTAATTAATTAAGAAACATGTTAAAAAAAACTGAGACCAATAAAACAATCAGTATGTAATTGTGCATACATTCATCAAATGAAAAATACAACTGAAACATCTTCCAAAAGCATTAAACAACTGTTTTAAAAAGTTCACTTATCTTTTCTGCAGTTCACTTCTGTTCTAGTTTATGGTACAAACCCATCTTAAAGTGTCATTGTGCACTCCAAATACTGTTTTGTAAACAACAAATACATTTAAATGTAAATGTACAGTTATTATAAAAGTGACGTTAGTGCTTTCAGCTTGTCATTGGACTTAACATCCTCATCCTTGGGCACACAGTAAGTCAATGACGATCAGTTATGCTAAATGAACCACACTACACATCCAGCTCTCTAGGGTCAATGGTGTGATAGAGTTCGCAAAATGTAAACAAACCGCCATTATACAACTCTGACTCCTGAAACAAAACGCATGCATGCATCCCTGCAACTGGGAAGGCTGATCATATGAATGCCACTCCACTAGACAACAATACAGGCCACAGCAGGCCTTTTTAATGGTCTCAACAAAATACCCCTTTTATTTTAACAGGTTACGCTGGCGTTGCCCTGCCCACCACGTACCAACTTTCCAATGGGAGGGAAATACTTGAAATGTATAATTTCATTTTAAAACAAACTTAGTTTAGCGATAACAAGGCAATTGTTACTCTATGCACATATATGCAGTTAGCACGTTAGCTTAGCCACACGGGATGCTTGATGTGCTCACTGAACTCCACACAAAAGCACCGATGACAGAGAGAGAAATGCAGACGTTTTTAAAGACACATTACCTGCTTTTCTTCACAGTCTTGCATGGAATTCCCTTCAAGCGAATTGCTTTCAGGCAAAAATAATAGTTAGGATGAAAGGCCAGATACAGATGGAGGTTTATTCGGCAGATGCTGCAGTCCTTCGCGCCGCTGCCGCCGGTGGATTTCGGCAACTCATCCTGAGAATCCGCACTATGTGTCTTCAGGTGGATTTATACAGACTACAGGGCAGCTTCTGTCTACTCCATGGGCTTGTTCTTTAATACACGATTTGGATAGGCTGTTATGTCAATTCATTACAAGCACGGGGCACAGAACAGACTTTTTCTCTCTCAGCACCGTTCCGTTCCTCACACCAGCCCAGCCTGTTCAAAATGGCGGACGGTTGCAAACGGAAATGACATTTGTGTAAAGTTCAAAAGGGGCCATACTGATGTCTGGAGACCATTCATCACCGCCACACAAGTCGAACCAAGTATGTTCAAGTCGTTGGTTGACGAAAGAATCGCAGCTTTTGTTCTTGAATTAGTTATAATCGTTAGGGTTTACACTTCAATTGAGAGTATGATATTGTGTTAGTGTTACGATTAGTGCTGGTCCAGACATCAGCGGTGATGGTGGTGGTAGGGTCAAATATACACGACTACTGTCATATATCTGCCAGTTCAACACTAAAACAAATTATAATTAAAATAGCTGTAACTGTAATTGAGCATGAACTTGAAACAAAGTGGTTTCTGTGTTTTCAGAATCACTCAATGTTCACACTTGTTCATACATATTCAGGATTGAAGGCACCTAAACTAATAATTTAAAGTTGACATGAAATTAAAATTCACCCTATTTTCTAAACGCATGTTATTGATCTTATTGTGTATGTTTATGTTCACAATAAATGTTTTATTTATTTTTTTAAGTTTGACCTCGTAACACTTTTCTCTGCTGATGTGTGCCAGACTTCTCTAATCATTTAGTTCAGTTCTTAAACCATGCCTGGCGAATCGTATTTAAGCTTGCATTCAGATCTGCGTCCATGATCCATCCAATCAACAACCAATGTATAAAAACAAATCATTGTCCTACTTTTTTTTCTTTTTCATTAATGTTTCACTCAACAATCTGTTGCTACTTTCATTTCATCACAAATATAAGGATAAACTAGTGACGATAACATATTGGATGACCACTAATCTGAATATTGGAATATTGAATATGTCCCTGTAAATAGTGTATTGTGCTTACACCTCTTCTAATGGAGAACCAACCCTATAAGCAGATATGAAACTATATATACCGTATATATAATAAGTGTTTGTGTTTATATTTTTCATTATATTATGTTAACATACTGGAAGATTTACATGGTATATGGAGAAAAAATATTGCACATCCTTCACCTAAATCTACTATATATATATATATATATATATATATATATATATATATATATATATATATATATATATATATATATATATATATATATATATAATGTAATGTAATTACCTATACTGAATTAATCCACTGGTTTCATCACTTCCAAATTAACAACATGGGGTCCAGTCATCACCACCTTTGAAAGAGTATGATAGTCCAGGTAAAGCACACTGCATCCATTCACTTGGCACTAGCGTACCTAAGCAAGATTGGAGCTGATATTGGATTCAAAATTTTCATTGTGTAAGCAACTTTGTTTGTATTTACATGTTATAATCACCTTAATTCCTGCTGCCACAGCAGGGCTTCCAGGATCCACAGCCTGAAACAAGATGATTTTCCTCGTACTACAGAGCCCCAGCCTAGGGCATCACCTAGGATCTTTAATTATAAAACTCACATAAACAATCTGTAGTTCAAGGTTCTTTGCGTGGCCAGCTAATCATGATGTATGCATAACTTAAAGATAGAGATAGAAATAACAGGTCCTCACAAGTTACATGTCTTTTCAGCACTGTCAAAAATAATACACAATATATCAGTCACTACATTAGAAACTGATAGATTTATGTCACTACATTTTTTGCATAGACTTTTGGAATGCCTTTTCTTTTGGAAAATAAAGATTATGCCTGTAATAGATTTTCAAAAGCATGCAAATGCTTTCCTATAACCTGATGTAGGATTGTACAAATTGCATGGGCAGTGGTAAGGGAAGCAGTGAATGGGTATCCATGTGAACTATGCTGCTGGTGGGTCAAACTTCCACGTCATCCATTTTTAGGCACTTTTAAATCTTTAGTTGTTTGAGCTAGAATTAGAAATAATAATTATGATTTAGAAAAGTTTATACATGGGTTTACACTACCATTTGAATGTTTGGGTTTATGCTCAGCATGGCTGACTTTATTTAATCAAATATACAATAAAACAGTAATGTTATAAAAAAAAAATTGCACAATTTGAAATTTCTATTTGATTATATTTTGAAATGTAATTTATTCCTGTGATGGCAAAGCTGAATTTTCACCAGGCTTTACTACGGTTTTTGGTGTCACATGATCCTTCAGAAATCATTCTAATTTGCTTAATGGGTGCTCAAGTAATATTTCTTATAATTATCACTGTTGGAAACAATTGTGCTGCTTAATGTTTTTTATTTTTTTAACAGTTTCTTTTTTGTCACTTTTCCTGCATCTTTGTTGAATAAAACTTTTACAAAAAAGGTAATACTGACCCGGTTATATAATATTAGTACTTACAAATATATATCAGTCATTTGCTCAAATGGTTATGTTGGCCTAATGGTGCTCTTGTATTAAGTTTTGTCATGTCAGGGGATCCATGAATAGTTGGGGTTATGAAAGGGGCCTTTGGTGAAACATTAAATAATGAGAAACCCTAAGTTAAGGATCTGGGTTGCTGAAACAAAGGTTGCAGGTTACATGTATGGGTGAGTTACTGAGCTCATTATGCTGTGCTTTGAGCAAGGCACTTAACCTCACCTTGCTTTATTACTCCAGAGGGGCTGACCTCTGGCTTAATTGGGCCATTCGCCTAAGCACCATCTCAAGCTCTAACACTCCATATCATAGCACTGAAATATATTTGTTGTATTTGAGATGATTTTGCTACCAGATAAGAAGTAACTGTTGTCCTCACATGGAAGAGTTTTGTGCAGTGTGAAGGGGCTGTCAGCCTGGTCTTATTGGCTTTGGTGTGTTTTACATTAAACCTCTTCATTCTCTGTCTCATGCAACAGTTCAGAAAGACAGCGCCACCAGCGAAAGTTAATGCAGAATTTATACAGCAGCCCACTGTCAAAGAAGTGGTGCTTCTGAGAGACTGCAGAGTGAAACAGCAAGACAAAACTTGAAATAGAAAATTCACTGCAGATATAATGTTACTTGAAGAGGTCATCGCTTTATACACGGGTATGTTGCATTAGATTAAATGAATAGGTAGTGCATTTAGACCTGGTAAATGGTGAAATAAAACACACACTATTTTACTCTTACTATGCTGAATGATACCATGCTCTAGTAGGGACTTGCAGAGATCTAGTAATTGTTGTCGACTCTCTATTTACCTGTTCTGTAACAGCCAATCAATTAACATGTAACCAGGGAAAGAATGTTCATAAGCCACTCCCTTTTGCTGTCTCAGCTGTAAGATGGAGTCTCTGATTGTAATCAGACTTTTAAAAAGCAACAGATACATTTTTGGTGCATGAATTCTGAAAAAAATGTTTGAAAGAGACTAATAATAAACAAATAATGAAAATACTTCTACAGAATTTATGACTGTAGGTAAATGTTAATTTCTACATTTACAAATACACTACCGTTCAAAAGTTTGGGTTTTGAAAGAAGTCTCTTATGTTCACCAAGGCTCCATTTATTTGATTAAAATACAGTAAAAACATTAATATTGTGAAATTATTATTATTATTACAATTATTACTATTTAAAATAACTGTTTTCTTGTGGTGTTTGTAATTTATTCATGTGATGATGACCAAGTTAAACTTTCAAAAGTAATTTTAATATGCTGCTTTGGTGCACAAGAAATATTTCTTAGTAATTAGTAATTCTTTATAGTTTGTGAAAGCCATTATAATTTTATTTCAGGTTTCTTTCATGAATATAAAGTTAAAAACAACAGCATTTATTTGAAATATAATTATCTTTTTTTTGTAACTTTAGAAATGTATTTACTGTCACTTTACTGCCAATGGCATCCTTTCTGAATAAAAGTTTTAATTCCTCAACTTACTGACCTCAAACTTTTTTTTCTCTTTACATTTCAAGAAATTAATAGTAAAGTTTTCAAGATAACATCAGAACAGGCTGAAGGTCTATACTGAATTTGTGGGATGTAGCTGAAAACATCTGGAAACAAAATGGACTCATATATATATATATATATATATATATACAGTGGACAAAATATTATGTCAATATTAAACATTATGAGGGAGGACTGCAATTGCCTACTCCAGAAATAAGCACCAGATTAACATTTTGAACTTGCCATGCCGTCATCCTTTCTGAATCTGTTTTGGCATCTTTAACTTATCACACACTATCAAGATGAAAAGATTACATAGCATGCATTGATAAATACATTCTCTTCATTGAAACAAGTCAAATAAACGGGTCCTAATATGAGTCAACAGAGAAGGAAAAGAGACATGACCTTCTATCATACTTTTTGTTTTTGGTGTACACTGTACAGTAAATAATGTGCTGTGCTGCATAAGCTGGACAGCAGTCTCTGTCGATCTTTATGAGCATTCAGTCAAAAAGCTCCTGAGCCACAAAACAATTCAGGTGCATTCGCAAATGGTGTCTGTGGTCCTTTATCAGCTTGCTATCATGTCACAATCTTCAAAACCAAGATAGTTGTATTAGCAACCATTATCATACAAAAATTGTGATTATTAGGCAACCTACTATAACAGAATAATGTTTCGATATCCAACAAATAAAAGTGGTGAGAAAGTGGCTCAGGTGCCCTTGAGCAAGGTATCAAACCCCCAACTTCCCCCCGGGAAGCCGCAGCATAAATGGCTGCCCACTGCTCTGGGTGTGTGTTCACAATGTGTGTGTGTGTTCACTGCTCTGTGTGTGTGCACTTTGGATGGGTTAAATGCAGAGCACGAATTCTGAGTAACTGTGGGTCACCATACTTGGCTGAATGTCACGTCACTTTTCCTGTAATCGTCACCTCAGCCTTTTGGAGTCTGGTCATCATTGTACTTTGAATGTTTCCAGTAGCTCCATGAATGTTCTGTTAAGTATCTGCTTCTGTGCACTTGTTTCCTTCAATGTATTTGTGCTTTTGTGTTTACTAAACATCCAGTGAACCGAGGCACCAGTTTTTCGATACTGTGACGTGTTGTGTATACACATAGCCTACTCTTTCTCGATATCAATTTGTTAAAAGAATTTTAAACATTGCTCCAAGTTTAGGGTGATTTTACAGCCAAGACTTTCCAGACAAAACATTTAAAGGTAGCGGCTCTTACGCTGTCTTAACTTAATTTTTAAATGTAAAAATTACCAACCGTATCGTATCCTGGAAAACATTTCAACAGTTTCACACAATGGCCACATGGTGTCAGTAAAAGAGTTAACAGAGAAACACACAGTCATACCACGAGCTTTCTGAGGATCTTCTAGACTGAGATAATCACTTAAATTTGGACTCGGGTCCAAATACCATGTTGACTTAAATTGCTTTCAGTTGAAGCTATTTTTAAAACCTAATTCTCGGTACCAGATTACAGTTGCAGTGTCTTACACTCTCAGCAAAAAAAGGTACAAAATTGTAAAGCTAATGATACACTATAAAAATGCAGTGCAGTGCATTGTAGTTAATTTTATAATTTCATGACAATTATGAAAAGTAACAACTATAGTCACAAAATTGCATCCCGTAATGTTTGTCACTGTGAGTTGTCACTACGGTTTGAAAGTGATCGTTATGCTGGAAAGTGTGTAGGCATGACAGTAACTTGTTCGTCTTTAATTTATAGACAAAAACAAATACACAATACTGAGAATCAACCCTGCATGAAAATAAAAAGTGAAGTAATTCGTACTTTTGTTTTATAAAACCTTATTAATAAGTTTATTTTTCACTGTACAAAATTCAACTTTTTCTTTTGATTTGGAGTAAAAGTAACTTGGACTAGTTTTGGTGAGAGTGACAGCTGGAAAGAGGGCGTGGCCTCACTGCGCGGCCGCTTTTAAAGCAGCGTGATTTACTTTCTTTTCAACATACATCCTGCCCTGGTCACCGAGAGACCATCTGAAACTAAAAAGCGTCAACTTGCAAAAGTTCTGTCTGGAGAGTGGCTAAAAGAGCTGACTTCACTTCCAGCAACTGGTGGGATCGTCGGAACATTAATTCAACCTGAACCGCAGTAGGTTAATAAGTTGTTCACTTCATCGAAACCTCAGCAGAAATCATGACGGCGGAGCAGCATCAGCTGAATTTGGACTACGGCGAATTTGACATGAGGTTTGGTGTGAAGAAGGAGACTGCAGCTTTGGGACCGGACCGCTCTTTTATCCAGCAGTGCGGTGTACACGTACCAGGCTCCGTGTCCAGCACACCCATGAGCACCCCGTGCAGCTCCGTGCCTTCATCACCGAGCTTCAGCCCGAGTGGACAGAGGAACGGTGCTGACGATCTCTACTGGACCCTGAGCACGGGGGCTTATCCACAGCACGCAGATCCACACTGTCTTGAACTGACACCTGAGGATGTCCGGGAAGCGTTAGGCGCCAATCTCATGCATGCACACCCTCCTCAGCTCCACCAGGCAGAGATGGAGGGATACAGGAGCATGGGTCAGTTCCACGCACCAAACATGCATCAGTATCAGCAGCAGCAGCAGTACACCGAACTCGGCCACAATCCAGACTTCGGGCAAGGCAAAAGCGTGGAGCAGTTAATGGAGCATCTCGACTGTTCATCTCAAGGCGCATCGCACCTGAAGTCCCATAATTTCCATCAGCAGACGCACCACAGGCGCAGCGAGCGCGCGGAGAGCCGCTTCTCCGACCAGCAGCTGGTGTCCATGTCTGTGCGCGATCTCAACCGACACCTCCGCGGCATGAGCAAGGACGATATTATCCGCCTCAAGCAGAAACGCCGTACCTTGAAAAACCGCGGGTACGCTCAGTCTTGTCGGCACAAACGCGTTCAGCAAAAACACACGCTGGAGAGCGAGAAGACGAGCCTGGCGACGCAAGTGGAGCAGCTGAAGCGCGAGCTCAACAGGCTGGTGCGCGAGAGGGACGCGTATAAACTCAAATGCGAGAGGCTCGTTGTCGGAATGAACTGTCAGAGTAAAGGACCCTCTTGTGAAAAACCATCGTCACCTGAATTTTTGAGATAGTTCAACACCCTCAAATAAGATTTCTAACTTTTCTTCTTCTTCTTAAAAAAAAACAAAAACAAAAAAAAACCTTGGTCTGACCACAGAAACATGCCTAAAAACCAGTTGGAAAACCAGCAAACCATCTGAGACTGATTGAAGTTGTTTCTGTCAGCAGAGGAGAAAGTTTTTATTCTGTTATTCAGTATCCCATTTCATGTTTTTACTAGACTTTATCTCTGACATGTCAAGCTGGTTTTGATAATGTATCTTTTATCTTGTAGTTTTCACAACAGTCTCCATCAGTCATCTCAGCTATGCAAATGACATTTGACCTTTTTTTTGGCAATAGATGCATTGCATTAGTATTTGTGTTTGTTTGTTTCATTAATCAGTTATACCATGTGTTCCAGTTGTTCCTTGAAACTCTTGAAGAGTAAACGATTGTGATTGTGATTTCATTGTTACCTCCAGAATAAATTTTTGAAGAAAAAAAAAAAAATCATTCGGTCTCCCTTGTTTAGTTTTTTAACACTTCCCCAGAACACAGTTCATGCTGTATTTTATTGCGCGAAACATACGTAGCACAGATGTTTTATATGTAACCCATCAACAGACTGACTTGAAACACTAACAAATATATTAACCTATACACACACACAAAATATCATGAGAGCATAAAAACCCCAGTACACAGGTATGACTGCTTGCAGCAACCTTTGACCTTGCTTAACGGCTGTTTCCTGAGACAAATGTGTTTCTAATGACTCGAGAGACTCAGTGAAGAGCTGCGCGGCACTGATTGTACCAAGGTGGAAATAAGTTTAGCCCTCTGCTCTCTCCTTAAAAGGAAAGCAAAGGTCATCCATCTGAACTGTTGTTTGGTTTCTCTTGAAAGTAATTGTTGTACTAAGAACTCCAATAACACTGACCGTTTTGCTGGAAAGGCCAGCCCATTATGAAAGACTTTACGAGCAAAGTGAGTAATCTACACTTTAAACCACAATGCGCTTTGGAACATTTGCACTTGTAATGAATTAAAAAGATTTAAACATGCAAACTTAAAATGTGCGAATACTTCGGTAATGAAAATAAATGTAAAAAGCTAAATAAGTTGCCGATACACTTTCACAACATTGACATATAGATCTTCAAGCACTGGTTGTTATTTTTGCATTACACAACTCTCCTTCTCTCGGGATCCAAACAACATGTGTGGCAAAACAGCCTTTAACCCTTGACCTTGTTGTCAACTGCTCCTTTAGTGCAAGTTAGTGCAAGACCGACCTCTTTGAAATGACCTGCCACCTGTGCAATACAGGGCCACAGGTGTAAAAGCAGTTTTTCACTAAGCAACAGCTTTATGATCTCTTTCTCATCCCGTTTAGAATGAAAAGTAGCTTGACATTCATAAGGGAGAATGATTTTTAACTAATAGGGTACTTTCACACTTGGCTGTATTGCCTGAGTTGTTTGCCCCATTGGTTATTAACGACGGCGCAGGATAAGTAAAAATGCCTAGCATTGCTCTTTTTTTTTACTTTTATATTTATGTTTTGTTTCCAAAGTTTCAGTATAAACAGCACTTGCATCTTTCTTACTGTACTGCTGCTCTAAAGAAGCCTGAAGGCGAACAGAAATGATATATAAGCCTTCAGCTCTCTGCATGCAGTGCATCAGTCATGCTCGTCAGGAAAGTGAGTGAAAGACACATTTTTATCAAATAATACGTCATTAATAGCGGTCACCTTCCGCGATTTGGCATGATTGCGAACTTAGCCTTGTACCCCCAGGCCACCCCTAAAGCAACCCGGGTGTGCACCAAAATAGGTTTATTATTTATTCAGGTTTTTTTTATTTTTTATTCCGCAGTAAGCTGTTCTGTATATTTGCTGTAGATTTTTTTTACTGTAGCCTACTCAACTTTGCTCGGGTTCCATCTACATGACTGTATACAAATGCATGCATTTTTTTACATGTAGATAATCATTTGTATCATTAATCTTTGTTTTGTTTTGTTTGGTGTTCTTGTAGTGAGAAGTACTCGGTGTACAATGTTTTATCACAGCATATGCAGTGGCGTTGTAAAAGTCACTAACAACCTCTCCATGCGCGAGATATTTTGGCTAATGTGAACCCTCCCGTCCCCTCCTTCCCCCACTCTGCCTTTGCCCGAGGGGGAGGGGGCCATTGAGTCAGCACTTTGCCCAAGGTGTCTGCTTCTCTGTGGCATCAGAGGGTCACTGAAACCAGAAAGACTGGAGCAGGAAGAGACCAAGAACAAGCAAAAGCTCAAAAAAAGTTGATATTAGATAAACGGAGGCTTTTGAATTTCCGGTAGAAAAATTTTAATTACGACGATAGGATGAGTTGGCTTTAAAGTATTTTTTATACACAAATCCATTCCTATGAATGTCAGTGTTTTGTATTAATTTGTTAACTTGCCACATTGTTTGGCATTGGGAACTGCATGTGTAGTTTTAATATAAAATACATTATATTTATTACATTTATAGATTTAATGTAATATACATTTATATAATGTATATCACATAAAAAAAAGAATATTTCATTTTATACTGATAATAATATAAAAAAATTGTATTGAATATATTGTGTTTGATAACACTGATTAATTACATTAAAATGAGAATTTCCTTGTGCCAGTTAAAGCCTTTACATATTTATAATTGTGAAATATGTCTATTTTATTTACAATTTTAGTATAATGTACATTATACGTATAAATGTGATATATTTTATAACTTTATTTATAATTGTATATTATTTCATTCATAACTTCAATATAATATACATTATATTACATTTATAAATTTAATATTAATATTAATTTTATACATATAATAACATAAAAAATATATATATATTAAACAAGATCTACTTTGTGCCATGAGCATTTAGAATGTTTATTTTATTTTATTTTGATTATTAGTACAGTTGTCTGTAGTTTTGGTACAAAAACCCGAGCAAGTTCAGTTCAGTTAGATCACTAATAAGTATTTTCTGGCTGACCATTGAGTCAAGTGCCTGATCTCTCAAGCAGAACTTGGCTGGTCAGAACTGGTCTGTTCCTGCTTTCAGGGTGTTTTGTAGTGTGGATAACACCAATGTCCTCTATCTCTCTCAGTCTTCACGTGAACAGCAGCAGCCGTGTGGCAGTGAGGATGGATGGGGATATATGGCGCTTCCTCTTTCACTTCCTAAATAGAGGTCTGGTCAAGTGACTCTGTTCGAGAGTGAGGGGAGATGAAGTGAAGGAATGCAATGCGGCGGCGGAGCTAGTGGTTTCCGCTCAGGATGTCCACTTGTTTCTGCGTTTGGAGCCATGACTGCTAGTGGAAGGAGGGGGGAGGAGAGATTCATTGTGATTTACTGTTTCACAAGCACTTTAAATCAGTGAAGTTCTTGACTTACTTTACTATGTCAGTAATGTAGTGCAGCAATGTTATCTGCATACAGAAGTCAAACCAAATTGAAGGGAATCATTTTCTTTTTTAGATTTTTTTTTTTTAGATTTTCATTATTTTAGGCCTCTAATTTTCATGCCAAGGACTAGACAGTTCTTGTTTTGTGTCCTACACAAGACACTCATTTATAAATGTATGGAATGACATGAGGCTGGGTAAATGATGACGTACATTTTTAGGTGAACTATCGCAATATTTTGAGTTTTTTACTGCATACTTATGGAAAGGGTTTCTAAAGTGGAAGCTAAGGTGTTTAGAAACTTTGCAAACTCGTGCATTTCATATTAGAAAACTTCAGATAAGCAGATGCTCACTGGTCTTTGTGCGTCAGAACTGATGACAACACTTCATGAGCACACAACATACACATGACCCACTGAGGAGAATTCAGGCTTCCTCCCACACTGTCACTTCCTTCTCCCAAACAGACAGCTGCCACTGATACACTTGCCTTTTAGCCTGGCTAAAGTACAGGATTAAACCAGCCATGAAACACTGTGGGTCATGCTTTTGTTGGAGCCTCGTGTGCTTTTATTTTGAAACCACAAATCTGAAGGCTGAATATTTCATGAGCACTGAGTTGACAAAAAAGTGTTCAAAATAGATTCAAGAATTTGATTGAATTTCACAAGGAATGGGCTGAGGCTGGGGTCAAGGCATACAGACGTGTCAAGTAATTTGGCTACAGTTGTCGTATGCATCATGAAATGCAGATGAGCTAAAGGCCACGGTCAAAGAAAGATTGTTGAGATTGGTGAGGTTTTGTTAAATGTGAGCCAAAATCATCACAATTAGAAGAACCAAAGACTTAAACTACTTCAGTCTGTGTGCTTTGAATTTATTTACTACACAAGTTTCACAATTTAAGTTGAATTACTGAAATAAATTAACTTTTCCACGACATTATAATTTGTTGAGATGCACCTGTACTTGCAGCATAATCAAATATATTTATAAGCATATCTTTAGTTGCAGCTCAGCACTACTTCTGCACAATTAGAGTGAATTAATTACAAAATGAGTTGTTCCAATTTAGCAGACTTTAAGTAAACTGGTTTACAGTTACAGTACAGTTGCCTGGTATTTTTATTTAGCACATAAATATATACATGTATATGTATGCTGAGTACAAAATAAATGTATTTTAAATATATTATAGTATTTTCAATTATATTAAATATCATTTGTTTTTGCACGGGTGAAAACAAATTTTAAAATGTTGTTCGCACAAAAAAAAAAAAAGCTTTTACAGTGCTTTGCTGACAATTGTACATGCGCCAAACAGATGACACTGTCAGCAAAAAAAAAAAAAAAAGTGTCACGTTCAATGGAATTAAAGATGAATGTTTTTCATAGAATACAGACTTTCAACATGCTTTCGTCTTAAAGCTGGAGTCAGATTTAGCAGATAACGTGGAATAATTCATAGTGAAATGTAATAAATGACAGGGGTTCCTCATTATTGTTAAATGAAAGTGTTATTTAAAACTGAATCCCATGCAGTCCAGAATCATAAATGTTTAAAAAAAAAAGAGTTTTATGTTCTCCCAACAAAATGTGAAATAGGACAGGGATGAAGGAAGTCCTGCTGCTGAAGTTGCTGTGACATGCTCATTGCTAAATAACCAGTGTTAGAGTATCATTGATGCTATTGATACTTTTATCATTTTAGTTTTATTTAATATTTTGAATTAGATTTTTACGTTCATTTTCATTTTAGTTAGTTTTGGCAATTCTGTTTTCGTCATTATTATTATTATTATTATTATTATTATTATTATTATTATTATTATTATTATTATTATTATTATTATTATGTATAGTTTTTTTATTGTTTGAGTTTTAGTTATTTTAGTACCTCAACATAAACTAAACAAAAAAAAAAATTCTTTTCATTTCAGTTAATTCAGTTTCTTTTATTTCAAGTAATTACAATGTTTATTCTTTTAGTTGTAGTTGACAACCGTAATATCCCTGCAATTAATGAATCATCTCAACATTTTGCTTTTTTCCTCCATAATATCAAGGATGACATGATATGACATCATAAAATGAGAAAATAAATAATGGGACAAAGTGTTTGTTTTGAAGAGCACAAAACATTTCACGCCTCCAGATAGCTGGTGTTTTGCCACTTACGTTTGTCTCTGCTGATCTAGAAACCAGCGTGTATAGTGTAACAGGAGCATGATGGCGAAAGAACACGGGAGACAGAGAAGACGAGGTTTCCCAGGTGGCAAATAGAGATCAGGCTTCTAAGGGTGTTATCAGGCCTCACCATCTCATGTCGAGCTCGCTTGTCAGCACTTTCTCCACCAAGGGCATTTGACACTCTTGCTCGTACGTGCATCAACAGAATGAGGAAGCAGAGTGTTATTTTGAGGTAACATTTCACAGCAACAACTGGGAACCACAAACATTTAACTGCATTAATGTTTCTCGTAATGAGACCGCATTCTGTATACATATTTTCTAATAGATACCACAATACACATAATCCAATAATCAAACAAAGCTGAATTTGTAGATGGGTGTTTCTTCAACTTCAGGCTGATTTTTATTTATTTTTTAATTTATTTTTTGCATGAAGGTTATATTAAAACTCCCTTCGAAACCTTTTTACCATGGCTTCAATAATTTTGCTAATTTATAAATACCTGTTATGTATAGATTTTATTTCAAATTATTATAATCTAAACAGTAAAATTAATAAACCATTTCAATGACTTGCATACATTTCTACACAAATTCAGATTTAAGTTTTTTCCCTCCATTTCCCTCCATTTACTTGGTCAGTAATAAGCATGCTTGAGATTAAATATAAGGTCTGGGGGAAAAAAGGAGAAATCAAGGCAAATCTGAACGGATATATATATATATATACTGTCATTTCCAGTAATGATTATTCCGGTCAATTTTGTTAGTGCAGAAGGTCTGAAAATTATTTTATTTTATGATACATACAGAGGGTTGTTTTATTGTAAAAAGTTTGAAATATAATTTTCACTATCAAGCACAATCTATTTTTTTTATGGGAAATACTGTAAAAAAAAAAAACAAAACAAAAAAAAAAAGTTAATTTGCAATTTAAAGTTTTATACTTTAATATATTATAAAATGTAATTTATGGCAAAGCTGAATTTTCAGTCAATACTCCAGTCTTCTGTTTGATCCTGGAATTATTCTAATATTATTATCAGTGTTCAAAACAGTTGCTGCTTAATATTTTTGTGAACACTTATACATTTTTCAGGAGTTCAAAAGAACAGCATTTATTTGATATAGAGATTATATTGTAATCATTGACTGTCAGTTTTGATCATTTTACTTTTTTTATGTTTTCTACCAGTCAATTTCTTTTACAGGAGTTTCTCATGCTCATTAAGGCTGCATTTATTTGATCAAAAATACAGGGAAAAATAAATATTGTGAAATATGAATATGATTTGATCTAATATTAAAATTGTATTTTATTTCTGTGATGCAAAACTAATTTTTCAGCATAATTACTCCAGTCTTCAGTGTCACATGAGCCTTCAGAAATCAGTCTAATATACCGATTTATTATCAGTGCTGGAAACTGTTGTGATGCCAAATATATTTTTTTTAGGATTCTTTGATGAATAAAATATAAAAATAAAAAATAAAAAAAGAGCATTTATTTAGAATAAAAATCTTTTCTTACATTAAACACTATAGTTCAAAAGTTGTATTCTTTTATTCTTTTTTATTTTTTTTGACTTAGGCAAGGATGTGTTAAATTGTTAATAGGTGATAGCAAAGGTTTATATTGTTAGAAAAGATTTATATTTAGTTAAATAAATTAACTTTTCGTTAATCAAAGCATCCTGAAAAAAGTATCGCAGTTTCCAAACCTTGCCAACATTGATAATTCTAATAATAAATCAGCATATTAGAATGATTTCTTAAGTTTTGATTCCTTAAGTAATGACTGATGAAAATTCAGCTTTGCAACATACAAATAATTTATATTTGAAAGGATATTAAAATACATTATTTTAAATGTAATAACATTTTTTATGTTTTATCAAATAAGTGCAGCCTTGATGAGTATTAAAGACTTCTTTAAAATACATTACAAGTCTTACTGATCCCAAACGTTTGACTGGTAGGGTAGAGTATATATCCACTGCTCGTAAAAGAAGTCTCTCCTAACCAAAAGATTTCAGCTTTTGAAATCTATAGGCATAAAACTTCTTAAAGATGACATGCACTCATAGCACATCATATTTATGGTCAGCCAGTGAAAACCTCTGTAAAAAGAGACTCTAAGCATTAATTGTCTATTCATGAGCGTGAAGACCGACAGCTTTGTTGAAAAACAGACACTTTTAATTGTAACTGCTGGTCGCTTTACTGCCAGATTTATGCAAATATCCATCTCAGTGCGAGTGCAGTGTAAACAAGCATCTAGTGCTTGGAGACAGAGAAAGAAACACACAAGTATGGGAAAAGATTGACTCTGTCACCTCCACAACGAACTGTGATACTGAGAACAGTAGCGTGCCACTCCCTGCTGTCAAGCCACCATAAAGAAGAAGTGTATAAATACAGCCGATAAACAAAGCACTGAGTCTGCAGAAAGACTTTTTTGTGGTGTGAGAAAACTGCCTGCTAGTCAGTTACAGGATTAGGACAGTCTGTGATGTTTTATACACAATAATTCGTCCTGATGATCTGGCAGAAGTCAAATGAGCTATACTTAAAACCACAGATAGACAGCTTTGCTAACAATTAGCCTTCGTAATGAGTCATAAATCATTACAAAGGTCGTGATGTTGACCAACAGGCTGTTCCATGGAAGTAGTCTCTTAATGTGTGATCCAGTGCAAGGACTTTATGTATTAGTAATATTAAGTTACATTAATTCAATTTTGGTTGTCCTTATATAATATACCAAAATAAAGAATATTAATGTAAATACATTTAAGTTAAAATTACTTTTAAATCCCTTTATAAGCTTTAATGTAGCGAGACATGATTATTTTCCCATTTTGAATATAGATTTTAAAACAATTTTCATTTTAAATTCATTTAATATTGAAACATTTTGCCATTTGTGATAAGAAGGAAATGTGGTCTCTATTAGCAAATTAATTATTGTTACCATATTTAGTATTATATTATATTATTAATCATAACTTTCTCCAAATTTGCTTAATATATTTGTTAAGGATATAAATTTATAAAAATAAATCAGTTTATATAAATTTAGAAAAATGCAGGTACGTTATTTTCTTTGTGTAAATAAATGTAATTAACATTGAAACAGTTTTAAATTGATGATAAGAATGAAATGTTGTCAATATTAGCATATTAATCATTGTTCACTAATTTACTGCTATGTGTACCTATATTATATTATATTATATTATATTATATTATATTATATTATATTATATTATATTATATTATATTATATTATATTATATTATATTATATTATATTATATTAAGGAGTGCATAATGTTTATATTTCTTTGTGTAATATTACTGTTAAGATGTCCTCTGCAGTCGACTCAATCAATGAAATCAAAGTTGTGCTGATCTAGCAGGACAAGCTAAGTTTCCCTTCCCCCTCCATTCCTACACTAGTGGTCCTCCTCACATACGCATCTAAACACATTACTGCTGGTGAATGCAGCTTGATAGACGTCAGCATGTGAAGAAGACGTCACCCTGATTTGTGTTGTTCTTCTGGCCAGCAAGTTTGGAGAGCAGGGAATACCCTTGAGTTTAATTCAAGTTCACAGCACCTCACAGGAGAGATCCAGATTGCGCCATCTGCATAATTCAGACAGCGTCCTCATTGACATATAAACAAGTGCTTTTGACTAATTGTTTCATGATAGCATTAGGTTCTCAATCTCTCAAACATGTAATGTAAACCCCTGGGCTTCTGAAGGGTGTGTAAATGTTTATCAATGCACAGTTGCATTCTGTAATCAACCTCTGTGATATTAAACTTATTACCACAATAAAAACATTAAGCTTAAAGAATGAATATTAGAAAAGTGAATTTTTGCAAAAGGTCAGACAGACTAAATAGTTATTCTGCCTCTCGCCATATAATAATATGATACCGGTTGCGGCTTCCTTAATATCATTTTTTATTTATGTAAGGATCTTGGACCTTGGTCATCCTCAAACAAATAATTAAAGACTTTGCACTGCAAAAATAATTTTATTGATCACAATTTTTTTTCTGAAAAAAAATATGTAATAATTAAAACAAAATTTTTGAGAATCTAAATTTCATCTTGTTTTTTCAAACAAGACAAGATTATTTTGTCGGATTTATATGCTTGAAATTAAAGAATAAATGCAGATGGGGTAAGAAAAAGACTTCAAATGAATTCTCTGAAAAATATAGTTTTAATATTATGCAGTAGAAATTAATATAACTATGAGTCAACGAGACCTTTTCTGTTTCCTTTCTGAATAATTTCATTCATTTTTCTCTTTCGACTTGTTTTGTTTCATTCCCAGTCTTTTTACAGTTAATAATGGTCATTATTATTGAACTCATTTTACCTTATTTGGCTGATCATTTAAAAGCCTTTGGCAGACACATGAGCAACTAATTACATCACAAAATCCATTTGAAATCAGTTTGCATGAATCAATAAGTGGATGGAGAGTCTGTGAAACAGACACCAAGAAGGCGCTAATCAATAGCCAGGAGTATGTTATTTAACTTGTACTAGCACTAGCAACTGCTTTCCAAACCATTCATTTTTACAAGTTTAAATGTGATGAACCTATAATGATTTTAATTTATAAGTGAATATTTGTGTCAACTGTTTATATTTGGTCACATCTAATGCTGGATGGCTTAGAAAGGCTTTAACAGCTTCTAGAATCAGCTATAACTTCACATTCTGTCATAAACTGATGAGGCAGATGGAAAGCGAGCAGGTAAAGCAGGCTCACCTCCTCGACTGTGACTGGTTAAACTGTGAGAGTGAGAGGGTTTGCGGTGTATCCAAGCTTGGAGATGGGTTGAGATAAAGACTCTATGAGGCAGCAGCAAACGTTAGATGAGGGTGAGGGAGTGAAGCAGGAAGGGGCCTTATCTGTTTTGAACAGCACTGTCCTCTCAGGCATCTCTTTAACCACATGCAATCAGATTTTTAAATCTAATTAAGATCAAAAGAATATCTACCTTAATCTTTTTTTGAAATTTAAACTGAAACTTGTGGTTTTGAACCATTATAACTGTCTAAGCGGCAATTGGTATTTCAATAATGCCGTTTGTAATTCAGTATTTAACTTTTCATTAATGCTACTTTGTTTTATTTTATCAGGGATGCTCAGATACTAAAATTTTGGCTGAAACAATAAGCCGAGAATTATTTTTCATATTATGGCAATTAAACAGTTAATGGCTCATATTAAAATAAAAAAATTAAACAGAAAAATAAAACCAATCATTTTATATGATGCAAGGGTATTATAGTGTCACAAAATTATAATGTACTGTGTGAAAATTGGATATATGTATATATATATATATATATATATATATATATATATATATATATATATATATATATATATATATATATGTGTGTGTGTGTGTGTGTGTGTGTGTGTGTGTGTGTGTGTGTGTGTGTGTGTGTGTGTGTGTGTGTGTGTGTGTGTGTGTGTAAATATTATTCTGAGATTTGATGCAGATTACATTTAACAGTATTATTAAATGATTAGTGTTTTATAGACTAAGTAAGCAGTAGTCTAAATTAGTCATCTAAATGTTAACAGGGATACAGTTAACAGCATGACCAATTGACCAAATCTCAAGTGATATTGATATATACAAAAAAAGAATACTGGCCAATGTGGGCCAATGGCATCATTTTATTGCGTATCCCTTGTTTTCATGCTTTTTTTAATGAATGCAATATTGTGTAATGCTGCACTGTTTTCTATGAATGCATTAGTTTTTTTTTGGTAGTATATGAATGTCATTAAATGAATAAAAGGATAATCTAAATGTAAAAATGTGCATGCACAATTATTATATTGTGTATCCCTTTTCATTCTTTTTGTATGATTGCATCAGATAATGTCAGTGTTAAATGAAAGAAATAGCTAATATACAGTTTATGTAAAATGAATTGAACAGTCATTATCAATTGGTCGATTTAAAAAAAAAAACTGATTTTGTGCCATTATATTGTTTTTGTATGAATAATTCATATGTATTGGTAATATTTAAATGTGATTGTTAGACAATGGAAAAGGGTAATCTAATGGTAAAATCAGCATAAATGAGCATGCAAAAAAAAAAAAAGGTACATTGTGCAACTCTACTATATCCCCTTCTAAAATACTTGAGAACTTTTCGTCCTATTCCTAGCCAAGAAACTGCATTGTTTCTGCATTACAAAGACAAAAGTGCAAAACAGATGAGCTGGCCTGAACGCAGAGCTGCACCTGTCACCTTCCCCAAGCCACATGCTCAGCCAAAGACCACAGGACACAAAGACTGCTTTCACCTGAGACACACTGTGGCTTCTATTAATAGCACAGTTCAGCATTGGTGCTGACACACACATCTAGAGCTAGCGGTGGTGGTTACCTTCACTGACAGCAGTTACTATAATGTGGCTTGTATTACTCATGTGCTGGGAGTTTGAACCAAGGTCATGAAGCTAAAACACTGACAAATAGCTCTCATATTATTTATCTCTGCTCTTTTTGGCCAAAGGAACAGTCTGAAATCAACCCGCTAGCTCTGAAAAAGTACTAGGGAAAGATACGAAGCAAAGGGCAAGAACATGTCACACCAGGGAACGAGCAGAAAAGTTTACACACGCCATCAACTCGAACGTGCTGCACTCCGCAGGATCCACAGGGATTGAAAACAACCGTGTGTCATCATCATTTGAAGGCCGAAAATAGGAGCGGGGGCGTTGAAACCGAAATCTCTCCCGAAAACTACAAAAGACACGGCCGGGCTGTTTTGGCAAGCGTCATCACATTGTTTTCCCCTGACTTGTATTTTCATTTCATTGTTTTGTATCCTCAGGCCAAACACCCTCCTCCAGATGGTGACTGTTCTAGTCTCCTCTTGATGGAAAGTCAGATGTTTACCAGAGAGCAGTGAGGGGGCAGAAGAGCTGACGAGGGCAGTCAGGTAACAAAAGGTCTCCACCTGCGAGTCTAGTTTAATTGGGATGACACATACCAGTATTAGGGATGGATATACACCCTTGTGTTGCCAAATTTGTCCTATATCCCTTTAGAATGGTAAGAGAATTTGCCAATGGCATACAACACTTTCAGCAATTATCTTGAGTAAAGTTCTTCCACCATACAAAAATCTTGCCATGAGTTGCTTGCATCTGATTCTGTAGGTATTTCTATTCATGCTCCGCATCCGAAACTATTCATTCACCCTCATGTTGTCTTGGAACACACACAATGAATTTTTTTTTCCATACAAAGAAAAAATCGAACGGTGTTCAATGTTGTTTTGACTTTGATTATACGGACAAAACAGTCCTTTTTTTTTTCAAAATATCTTCTTTGATATTCCAAAAAAAATAAAAAAAGCAAGTCATATTACTTCTAAAATGTATTTTTTCCTTTTTTGTTTCAGTACAAATATCCTAAATCAAGATATATTTACTTTTACTAGAATTAAGTGTTAAAGTGTTACCAAACATGTGAATAAGAATTTACATAGGACCTTTGAATGCCATTTCAATGCCCAAAATATCATAATTGCATGTGTAATTTATAGATTCCCCTCATTTTTACCAGTTATTGAATTATGGGCCTAAATGATTTGCATAGAGAAAGAGACTTTGTAATATAATTAAACATGAACCATATCTTTAGTGGCAACGACTGTTTTTTAAAAACCACAAGCAGGTTTCATTTCTCAAGAGAAGTGATTAAGGTTGCGATCATTGGACAGACGTTGAGCGGTACCTGAGGGGATGACTGCGCTCAAAACACTCATGAAAACAAGATAAATAATTAACCGCTTACAATCACTTGTTGTTCTGTTTAATCAAGCTATTAATAGTAAAGCTCAGGGGTGGCTTTTGAAAGTATAAAAATTCAAGGTAGTGAACAGCATCTGAATGCTAATTTGTTTTGAGAATGCTGTTTTATGTTGGATATATTTATGTAATGCTTATTCATTTTTAAAATGCTGTTTTACATGTCAAAGTTGAATTACAATTCACATAAACAACCCATTATATAAAATCACTGTGGATTTTACAGCAAACAGCAATCAACTAAGAGAGACATTCGTCAGTATTTTGACACTTAGGCCACGAGGTATGCATAAATCTTCAAAATGATCCAGAAATC
Organism: Carassius gibelio; assembly: GCF_023724105.1. Taxonomy (NCBI): domain Eukaryota; kingdom Metazoa; phylum Chordata; class Actinopteri; order Cypriniformes; family Cyprinidae; genus Carassius; species Carassius gibelio. The sequence continues at coordinate 10,702,467 of NC_068381.1, forward strand.
AATGAGAGACTGATCCTGTTCAAATAAATAAATAAATAATACATGTGTGGGAAAAACATAAATAAAAAGTACCTTTCAAAAGCTGAGGTCAGTTAGATTTTTGGTTTTTGGACGGAAGTCTTATCAAAAGTCCAAAGCTGCAAAAATTTGATCAAAATAAAGTCAAAAACAGTAATTTTGTGATAGGTGTTATTTACAATTTTAAATACCTGTTTCCTGTTTTGATATGTTTTACATTAAAAAAAATGATGTAGTAGTAAAACTATTATTCCAATCCTTGATCCTTTTTAATATGGTGATTTGGTACTCAATTTTTTTTCAGGGTTCTTAAGTGTATAGAAAATTCAAGAGAACATCTTTTTTTTTTTTTTTTAATCTTTTGTGTGTGTGTGTGTGTATATATATATATGTAGGCTATGTCACTTTATGTGTGTATATTTTCTATAATGTAATCCAATCTAGTGAAGTGAGTTGCAAGGTGCATGATAATAGCGCCCTCTTCGGTTTACACAGGACTATTGCTGGTGTGATATGAGAACAGACTTCCCAGAATTCCTCGTTCTGTTAACACGGGCAACTGTTTTTTTTTTGGTTTAAATCTAACTTGCAATCAGTAAAGATCTTTTATACAATAAAATAAAAATTATATTATATTATAGTTAATAACTACATTGGGGTCCTAAAGTGCAGTGAAAATGCATTTCATTCAAAACGTTTCATAACAAAATACCAGCAAACATGGCAGTCAGTTTTAAAACATCATAATTCGTCTGTTTGAGCTCGCCATGGGTTTTTACAGTGTAAAGTTGTCTACAGAGTACACTGGTCCAAAAGCAAATTAGCCCATATGTTTCCCAATATTGATCTATGTTGTGACAAGTTTCATCTAGAACCAGCTAATTTATCCCACATGTTCTGGACTTGTCCTGCTCTGCTCTCTCCTCTAATTGGGTTGTTTGGAGTCTTGCCTTCTGGTTACTCATTGCCATCCTATTACATTGACCTGGTAGCTTTTCTCACTTAACTAGCAAGATGTTGTATTCTGATGCATTGGAAGCTCCTTACATCCCCTCTCTCACTCTTTTATTTTTTATTCAATTAGAAAAAAATCAAACACAGTCTTTGAGGCTCTATTGTCAAATTCTCAAAATGTGGTTACTCTTCCTTGTACATGTTATAACTCTGAATGCAGTCTCTCTTGATTTATTGTCCATCTACACTGTACAATTATTACTAAATTTATTCTGATTGTGCACTTGTATTTTCATGTTATTAGCACACATTTGTAACTAAGTTACTTATTTTATTATTATTGTTAGTATTTTGTACATATAAATTGAGCATCGCATTAGTTCAGTCAGGCCACGTTAGTCACGCTTGCATCAGTCGACAGTCAGCTGTTTCTGACGTGTATTTTTTAATTGTAATTATGTATGCTTATAATGGTTCTGTCCTGTTTGTCTTGCTGCTGACGCTGCTCTGTCCAAGCATGGCTGCATGGACAGGCGTGTGGACTGTTGCCCAGAACATAACCATACCGCCAACACTAACTGTATGCAATATAATTGTCATAAAATATACTTGACGGAAGTGGTCCTGATTAAACGTAATATTTCTTGCTGAACCTACTTTTTGTAATCGCTGTTTGATGCTTTGCACAACAATGACTTTAAATGATCTTTTCAGAGTAATTTCTCCACATTTGATGTGCGATTAATTAGATTTATTAATCACCACATCATGTAATTAATTAGATTTAAATTTTTAATCGTACCAGCCCTAATATATATATATTGTGTACATAGAAAAAGTCTTAGATCTTTGAGTTCAGTTCATTAAAAATGGGGGCAAAAACAAAGTGTTGCGTTTATAATTTTGTTCAGTGTATATATACATATATACATATATGGAGAGGATTGTGAAACAAAACCCATTCAAAATTGTGGGGGAGATTCACAAAGAGTGGACTGCAGCTGGAGTCAGTGCTTCAAGAACCACTACGCACATATGCAGGACATGGATTTCAGCTGTCAGATTCCTTGTGTCAAGCCACTCTTGAACAACAGACAGCGTCAGAAGCCAGCGTAAAGTTTCCACAGTCAGTGATGGTTTGGGGCGCCATGTCATCTTCTGGTGTTGGTGTTTTCTGAGGTCCAAGGTCAACGCAGCCATATACCAGGAAGTTTTAGAGCACTTCATTCTTCCTGCTGCTGAGTCTGACCAACTTTATATAGATGCAGATTTCATTTTCCAACAGGACTTGGCACCTGCACACAGTGCCAAAGCTACCAGTACCTGGTTTAAGGACCATGGTATCCCTGTTCTTAATTGGCCAGCAAACCCGCCTGACCTTAACCCAAATCTATGTAGTATTGTGAAGAGTAAGATGCGATATGCCAGACTCAAGAATGCAGAAGAGCTGAAGGCCACTATCAGAGCAACCAAGACTGATCGACTCCATGCCACGCCGTATTGCTGCAGTAATTCAGGTAAAAGGAGCCCCAACTAAGTATTGAGTGCTGTACATGCTCATACTTTTCATTTTTATACTTTTTAGTTGTCCAAGATTTCAAAAAAATCCTTTCTTTGTATTGGTCTTCATTTATATTCAAATTTTCTGAGATACTGAATTTGGGATTTTCCTTATTTGTCAGTTATAATCATCAAAATTAAAAGAAATAAACATTTGAAATATATCAGTCTGTGTGTAATGAATGAATATAATATTCAAGTTTCACTTTTTGAATTGAATTAATGAAATAAATAAAATGTTTGATGACATTCTAATTATATGACCAGCACCTGTATATAAATACCAGCAAAATTATTTAAATGGGAAAATTGACTTTTAAAATGTACACATTTTCTTGAGTGATTCTGTGGAAATGAGAACATCTCTTTTTTGTTTTTAACTAAGGAGCTCATATGATTGGTGTCACGAATTTGCTTATTTGAATAGTGACCTAGATATGGTGCAGAATTTTACACATTACTTATTCATTTTGTTTTATCTTCAATATACTTTTTTTTCTTTTTATCCTAAAGTTGTGGAAATTGGGTCAGTTTTTTACTGAGATGAATGGCATAATTTACCCCAACTCACCCTCATGGTTAATAAAATAAGTACAATTTGCAACGCAGTTCTTAATACTGAGATGTTTCAAAGATATACTCCACTGTTTAAAAGTGTGTAAAAAGGTTTTAGGTAAAAAAATGTGTTTGTTTGTTTTTGAAAGATCTTGTGGTTTTCAAGCCTTCATTTATTTGATCAAATAATCATTTGATACAGTACAATTACAATATTGTGAAATATTATACAATTACAATATTGTGAAATATTATAAAGATTTCTAATGTAATGTAATTTTATGGTCACATTTTTTATGATTTTTTTTTACAATTATTTATAAAAAAAAAAAACTTTTGAATGGTTATTATATATTTAGAAAATCTCTATATAAGAATGTATTAATGTTACATTGCTGTATTTAAGCAAAATTGTAAACCTAGTGAGTCTTTATAAATGAGTGTTACGTTCCACAACCCCACAAAAATCTCCAACAAATTGTTTGTCATAAGAACAGTTTTATTAAAATGAGGCATTTTTTAATACAGCATCTTTGGTGAAATAAATATTTGAATGCCTCAAGTATAGTCACTCTAACCACTATATAGTTTTGAGGCACATCAAACACATAATCATGAGTGACTGCTGTTGTTTTAAATATATGAATATAAAAGTAATAGTGTTACAAAGGAGGTCATTTTCATAACTTCACAACATTTAACAACACCGAAAGAAAGAAACAGACACAACCAAATACAGGCAAACTCATTTTCAAAGTCACCTAACAGAAAAGTACTTTGGTTTATTTTAACTAAAGTATATAAAGACTGCTAATAAATCCCCCATCTAATACAATAAGTACAATTAAAGTGAAGGCACTTTTTTTTTTTTGCATACACATCATTCAAAATATTTTTCTGATTAATCTACAAGCTTTATTCAGATTTTTTTTAAAAGTGCCATACTACAACAAAGAAGACCACCACCAGCGCAGTTATCCTGTGCTCATGTTACTGCAGACATCTCGACCTGGGCCAAGTCCCTATAATCGCATTATCAAATGTCCCGTGGACCTGCCTGCCCTCCTGCTGACCCTTGCGTCCTCTGTGCAGGCCGGGCCTTTGTGTCAGGTTAGTGAGGTCCACTAGTTCCCTCTTGTGAGAAAGCAGTGTCACCATGTGGTCCAGCTTGGAGCGAATGGAGCTGTAGTGGTGCTGTCGCTCTTTGGTGATCTTGAGGAAGCACTCCCTCAGGTTGACGTCTTGTGGGGCAAGACAGACGGGTGGGTGACAGTCCACCTCCTGTAGGTTGCAAGCGGATGAAGCGTTGGGGTTGATCTGGTTGCTGCTCGACGAGGTTTTCGATTTGAGCTTGTCAGCACATGTTTGCACGCTCACGTCTGCTGTTTGGCAGGAGGTTTGTGTTGAGATGTCGAAGGAAGGTACAAGACCAGAGATCCTCACATCGACAGTCTGAGTGGTAACATTCGTTGCCAGTAAACGAGGAGGGTCATCCGAGGAGATCGCTTCCTCTCTGAGTTCTTGCTCGATCCAGTCTTCACCTAGTGTGGAAGTATCAGAAACTGGGTTACTCTTTCTGTCTCGATCTTCAATGTCTTTATTCATCTGTTGGATCTCTGGGGTATGAAGTCTGGCTGGAGTGCTTGTCAGACACTCTGGTTGAGGCTTTGTTGTTCGTGCCAAGTAGGAGGGAGGCGTTCCAGGTGGTTTAAGGATAAGATGGTCATATAAACCACTGCTCCTGGCACTAGAGGGAGCTCTTGTATTCGCTGGCAGTGGCAGGGACTGGGCATAGAGGATGCGGAACTCTTCATCGAATTTCTCGGTTATCTGGCCAGATAACTCAATAAGGTTGCTGCTGTTTAGTTTGCCATCTGTCCAGTTAAACCTGTAGATAAAAATGTGCCAAAATAAATAGTAAATGTATAAGTAGAACTGGGGTCAAACCTGTTATGTACTGACTGTCTGACATTTACAGTGTTAAAATCACTTTATTTAATGTTACAAATTACATAATTTCTTTGTGATTAGTGTACATTGTCTGAAAGGTTATATTACACCCAGATATAACCTTGTTTGTTTTTCCATAAAAGGAAAGCCAATAGGGTCCAAAACAATACTGGACCCCACTGACTTTCATTGTCTCTACAAAATACATTTTTTACAAAATATAGAAGAAATTAAGTGGAAAAGGAGTTTTTTTGTTACCTGTATGAACCTGTGGCCACTCTGTTTCCATCGATCAGCATGAAACGCTCATGAACCTTTCCAGTGATCCGAGCACCTGACCTCATGTAGTAGGTAGAACCTGTTATGGTTCGTATTTTCATTTGCTTCAAAAAAATAAAAAAAAATAAAACAACATTTAAAAATCTAAATACATTACATATAAGGTAAAAAACAACACTAATAATAATAGCACGAAGAGCTCATACCAGCAGCTCATCCAGCTGTACATGAAGGTTTTTACACATCTGCAAGAATGAGGGAAGAGAAGACTGCTCTAAAAGAATATACACAGGAACTCTGCGGCGTGTGCAAGCTTCTTTCAGGTCTTGGAAGATATCCAGGTCTGTCAAGGAGTCTGTCACAATGGCAATCACCTAAGGATAAAAATCACTTGTGATTAATGAGAAATTAACAGCAGTAAACGATTCTTTATGCAACTAAGAATTTATTACCGTGTTTGGATAAACATGGTGGGAAATGAATTAATTTACAGCTTCAGCATCACTGAACTTCACTTTCTAGCTCATTTGAATGATTGTCATGACTGCACAGCCGCTGGCTACACACCTTGATGATTTCTTATTACATTTGGCCTTTAAGTACATGCAAGCTGGAACAGATCCAGGCTGCCTCCAGGTATAACCTAAATACATTCAGCTCAAAAACCCCTTCAGTTCAAGGACTGAAGAGCCTGTTGTGGCACCTCCAGGTTCAGATCCTTAGAGGTAACAGTTCAGTGTGAAAGACGCTTCTGCACATTCTTACCATTCCACATTTATGATCCAGAGAACTACTTTGCATAAGTCACACACGCACTGGTGCCTTCAATCACATGAAAACCCAAACTATTTTTTTTTTATTAACAAAACTTAAATAAGACATTTTTAAATCACAATAATCTCGAATTCATTGGTTTTTGATATTATTTTAATCCTCTTAAAAGTTTAAACTGGGAAGTATGAAAACAAATTAATTTCCCAACTTAATAACAGTAAATAAAAAATAAATTAATTAAGGTGTTATGGCATTTAAATATTACGTCTAAACGATTAGTTATTAATTAATTAGTCTTAATTGTTAATTATTTCAACAGATACAGACATCTGTTTCCATTTTATTAGTAGCTATTTTTTAGGTAATCATTTTAGTAGCTACACTACTGTTTAATAAATACCTGTTTAAAAAGAACTAGTAAAACTGTAATATACAAATAGTACTACTAGTAAAAAAATACCAGCAACAACTGAAATACATGCTTGTTGGAAATTAATAGTTGATGTTAACCATATCTACTATTTAAATCTGGGAAATTAAAATAAAAATAAATTATTTTACAGGTTACAAAAGAATAGTTACTAGTCACTATTGGGATAATGACAAGTAATAATGCCACTAACTGAAGTGGTAATCTCTTTTGGAGTAAGTACTAGTGTCAATCTGTAGTTTAAAATTCAGAAAGATAGTAGTCACTATTGGATTACATACTACTAATTTAAGAATGAATACCAGTAACAGAAAAATATACTTCATAAATGTGTTCATAGTAATAATTCAATGTTAAAGCTGGTCCTAGATGTAGTCAAGTATCACTGTTAAATATTGCCTTGATATTCCACTATTCTTGTAAAGTTGCTTTAGAACAGTATGCATTAAGTTTCAGCACAGGGGAGAGCAGATGAATTATTGCTACAGATGAATTAGCAATTTAATACATAAAAGCATTAATAATAATAGGCTACATGATAAAAAATTAAGTATTACGTCCACTTGTCCATGTGTGTTTGTGTATATATATATATATATATATATATATATATATATATATATATATATATATATATATATATATATATATATATATAGGGAAACTGCATGGCCTGAGAAATACCTCTTTTGCATTTTTTATCATCCTCCTTGCTGCCTCTTTGCAGCTATAAATGCACTCTCCATAACTCGGCTGGAAGTAGGCGGCAGCACGTGTTACTCCACGGAAAGAGCCTGCAGTAAACGCTGGCCAGCCCATCTCTAGTACTGGAGGCTCAATATCAGACACTTCGGGGAAATAAGTTACAGAGGAGCAGTCCAGTGTGCCAGACTGGTCCAAATGAGAATCGTCTCCAATCAGAGAGAGGGATTTAGGCACTACAGCAGCGCGGGAAATCCGCCTGATCTCGTCGTCGGAGAGAAAGTTCGGGATTCTCTCTTTCTGCAGGAATCCCATGAAGGACTGGACTCCGCCGGCGACCAGCTCCTCCAGAGCGAGTCTGTGTCTCTCATTGTAAAGCTCTTTGAGGTTTAGATCCTGGCCTGTCCTCGGTGTCCGCCAGCCCGGCGAATCCTCAAGACACTGGGAAAGATTCATAACTGAAAGAGTACTAAGCAAGATGAATATCACACTCTGACACCTGTATCCTGAACTTTCAGAGGTCCTGTCCCAATGTTCTCGTCCCACCGCCAGGCGGCCATTGGTCGGTACAATGTTCCCAGTCAAGATGTTGCGTCACGTGCCCGCTAAGTAAGAAGGCTATTGGACAACCTGCCCTGCGCCTATTGGCCAAGAGTTTGAATTCGGAGGCAAACAAATGCGGCGTGTGTGATTCACCTCTCTGTTGTTAAATGAGAAATGTACACGGCGGTGTTGTGAAACTAAAAACGGCCTCATAAAATACAGGAAATAATAAGCCATATAAACAATAATTATAAAACCAGTTGAGATTATGGCAGCATGTCTAAGCAGCACTCCTCCAAATCTACCATTCTTGCTGAATTAACTCGTAATACTGTTAGAAGAAATGCACTACTCTTAAAGGATCATTTATAATAGTATAAAGCTACAGTGTAAAAATACTAGCTCCATTCTTCTCTGCTGTAATCAAAGAATCCATCGTACAAACTTTACAGACTATTACCATCATCACCATTTACATTTCTACTATTATTGCATGAAACTAACAAACAAACAACAACAACAGTTTATTGAACACACTAGGGTCATGTTGTCACACTATTTCGGGTAACTGTCAGCCAACAAAATTAAACAGCTCTGAAACAAAATAATTCATGTAAAAGCAATAATATAAAAAAAAAAAAAAAGTAAAAAATATCTGAAATTCTACTTGTAAATTGACAATGCCTTGATTGGACTATATGGTAGTGTGATTATTCAGTCGCTTTAGCAAAAAATATTAGAGTTGCATTATAGCTGACAAATTTCATAAAAATATAATAATAATAATAATATTCTACTTGAAGACTTTTTGAACTAACCTTATTACTGAAATATAATCAATGTGACAACTAAACTCACTTTCCTCTAAATAATATTTATAAAGCTAAGCTATATTCATCCTGCATTTACACCCCCCCCCCCCCCCCCCCAAAAAAAAAAGAAAAAAAAGAAAAAGAAATATTCTTGCAGAGGCCTTAATGAAGGAAAAGCCCAAACCGCATGGCAACCGTCTCTTAATGGACAGTAGGTGTTTTCGGGCTTTATCCAATCAGATTCATCTGTGCCTGTACTGTCAAAAAAAAAAAAAAAAAAAGAAAAGAAAAGAGAAAAAAGAAAAGCTGCACATCTGAGGGTGTAATTGCCACTGTGGCGTGAGGGGGAGCCCCTGGACAGCAGGTCTTCCACCACGTCCTAAGAAAAGAAAAGTAAAGACTTTGAAACATTATACATATTTTATGTGTGTGCACATACAAGGGCTGAGTGTCACACAACCTGTTGGTAATAGACCGGTGTTTGTTGCACTCTGGTTGACTGGTTGTTATCAGTTCAGAGAGCACCACAGTAGGGGAACTATTAGACTTACTTTCACCTTATATGACCCTCTCAAAAAGAAGTAGTTATCACTGTTTCTGAAACTGTTAATATTTCAAATGCAGAACCATTTGCACACAGCTGTGCATATTAAGCATCCTTAGTAATAGACTGTATAAATATTTATTGTGATTATTACCCAAAGATAACAACAGCAATAGTAATTGCAAAATAGTCTCTCTACCCTATTCTCTAATAATAATAAAAGGTTAACATTATGATAAAATATCTGTATTTAATTTTATGTTGCACAACATCAACATCATCCATTCAGTTTTATTCCACTGATAATTCCAATAATAATTGCATTCTGTTGCGTGTTCCATATCAATTTCCCTTGGCCATGGTTGTGTAGCAGTGGAGATCATATTCTGTTCTATGTTATTCCAGAATTAATATGTATAGCATGCAAAAAAATAAATAAAATCATTTTGCCATAGAGATTGTATTCTGTTCTATTCTAATAATGTTTATTCTGTTTCATGTTGCATATTAATTTCCCCCACACATGGCTGTGTAGCAATGTGCAATTATGTATTCTATTATATTCTATTCTAATAATAATATGAATTGCATGTTGCGCAATGATATCCAGTTTGGTCGCGTGGCTATAGAGAATGTGTTTTATTTTATTTCATTTTATTAATTTGTAAATATTGCGCTTAGTATTTCATACTTCAGTTCGTGCGGATGTTCCAGTCGTGTTTGTAGTATATGTAGTAAGCACATGCTCAAGATCGCTATAGTAGCTGGTTTCCCCCCTCGTCCTTATACGACCTACTGACCGAAAGCGCTGCTCCATATTTCTGGCTATATTAGACATTTGCGCATGAGTCACTCCCTTCAGTGTGTCTGCTCAGCCCGTCCTAGAACAGAGGGGTAGGATCAGGATTTTGGGTTTGGGTGACGCGTTTTAATCACGTGCCCTTATTTGAGAGCGCCTGGCGTACATTTCTTTCCCTTCTCGCCACTCCAGCAGCGCCCATGTCAGCCGGGCACATAATCAGTGTGCCATAGAGCAGTAGATGCTCCTCATCGCGGTGACCCGACAGGTTCACGTTAGTTCACAGGGTTCATCTGAGGAGAGGTCTCGGCCCCTCCTGTTCCCCCGAGACCCGGAGCGGAGCGAATCCTAAATGTTATACATTTCTGTATTAATAACGGATTTTCATTCGCAGTCACCAGAGCCGACGAAAAGGTAGGGAACTTTGACTTTCCAAAGAAGCGAAAGCGATTTATTTAGTTGACGCGAACAGTCTTCAAAAGTAGTTCTAGAAGAGAGAAGCGTGCCTTGTTATTCCACTCATATGCGGCGCGTGAAGTCGCCTCTATGTATAAAATGGCGACAGTAGATGGGAGTGCTTAGTTAAAAAAATTTGGTAATAGCCAAAATATTGCGCCGCGCTACACACTCAAACTCCTGAGAAACGTCTTGCCGGATGGAGGTTACTAGTGCCTCGATACGAAGCGAAGGGGTTAACTTGCCACTTTGTTACAGTTTGTTACTCAATGTTCTCGTCTGCTTCCAATTTGATTATTCGCACGCTACAGCGTGCCTATGTGATGTTACTATAGTCTGTCCATTTCCGAGCGTCACGAGTCAAGAGTTCTACTTCAAACGGGGGTCAAAATGGGACCCATTGATCGGATTGATCGCCGGTGAAAAGCACAGAAATACTGGCGCATAATCGATTTCCAAAAGTGATCTTTACGATGACGAACCTTTCGGGGGTGCCTGTAGTTTTAAAGCTGGTGTAGATCTAGTCAAGCACGCGCTTTCAAATGTTAATGGGTACAGAATGTACTCCAACTCGAATTTAAATCCAGATCATAACCTTGGCTCTGATACCACACATTATAAATCATTACTTAGAATCGTGGGCTCTCGGGGGATTTCATCTCAACTCTGCCTCAAGCCTCTCTACAATAAACATCACTTTCTGCTAAAGAACACTACTTTTGGAAAAGTTAGCAGGCAGAATAGCATTGTTAAATGCATTAAAAGTATAGAATGCATGTTTTCTGTAGGTTCTTGAGCATGCAGTGTGTTTTGAGTGAACGTCTGTTCTCCAGAGGGAATAGTGTTCTGGTCTACAGTGTTGTAATAAGGCAAGGCAATATTGCCTTTCATCCTTAATTTGAGCAATTAGAACAGTAAAGCATTTAGAACGTGACCTTCCCAAAGTATTTGTGCCTACAGACTAAAGAAAATGCAGTTTGTACATACATGCACAGTTTGCCCTTTGTTGTTGTGTCAAAATAGAACAGCGTGATGACACAGAATATAGGACTAAATGTTAAGACGCTTGCATGTGCACTTTATTGTATGTTGATTTCCAGTAAAAGTTGCCGGTTTATGTAATATTCCTTGAATTAGGAGAGGAGTATTGTCTGCCTAATGCCAACTGGATTTCCAAGCAGAATTATAATTATGGAGGCTCTGTGTCCTCTATCCGTGCTATAAAAGCAGTCAAAATGATTCAATTATTTAAAATGAAAAGCTCACTGTGCATGTAATAACAAAAATGCTCTTATGTCATATCTCACATTACCTTATTAAATTTGTAAATCTAAAGATTGGATGAATGAATGTCGTGGAGTAACAGACAGAAATGAGCTCCATAATAGGAGTATATCCCCAAAACCTCTCAGATAAGCCAGTATTAACCTCAGTAGTTTTTTAGGCAAACTTTTGCCTTAACGGTGGAGTGTCGGTCATACAAGTGTTTCAGCTGTTCCAGTGTGGTTTTTTATGAAGGAGCCTGGTATTCACCGAGACCTGGCACTCGAGTCAGTACAATTCACGGTTCTCCGCCATCTTTCTTTTTTGTAACTAATGAGAGTGTCGCACCGGTGATCAAACTCACATCGCATCAATTATTATTTCTCTCTTATTTGCAGGCTTACAAAACACTTTCTTTCATGTGCGAATTTCCAAATCTTTTCCATGCTTTCTACGGGAGATTTTTTGTGTCGCGAGACTGGCGAAGTAATTCTGAAAACGCAAAAAGCGCCTCTTGTAAAATTCCGGGGTGCTCTGTCCACGAAAATTAAAAAATCCCTCATGATTACAGAGCGGAAAAAGGGACGATCCTCATTTGTTTTCAATTTGTATATTGGCAAGAACAAATAGCACAGACAAATAAAATATTTGGACTTTTGTCTCTTTTGGATTGGAGGGTTACAAAAAATGTCCCCAAAGGGTGTGCGTGTTTTTTTTTTTTTTTTTGTGAAGAATAGAGGATTTAGTCCCCTCTGTGTGTTGTGGGCAAGGAAAGGGAAAGGAGAGGGGTTGCTATGGCAATGTTAACACATGAGTGGCAGCACAGACTGGCCTCCCAAGAGTCTGTGCAGCAGTCATTGAGGTAAGGGGGGCAAGGCGGGCACTTCTGATGGCACCCAGCTTTCTGTAGTACTCGCATAAGGTTCATTGACTGGGTTTAAACATCAACACAGCCAGCCCAGAAATAGCTGATGGTAAAAAAGCCTCTGTTGGTGGCATTTTGCTAATGAGCCACATCCTATAATGAAGGTGAACTGTATGATGCCTCAGTGGCGCTTCGGTCTCTACATAATTAATGTGGACGTGTTTGACGCTGTCACTGATATAGCTTGCAAACAGCATCGTACAATGATTGCATGTAGTCACATGCCCATCTCGCGTACTGGCACACACATTCAGGAAATATTTCAATGGCATACAAGCATTGAGGGCAATGCATATGGCTTTCCGGCTCAGTGTCATATTTCCATTGTGTAAAATGAAGAAAAATGGTCACCACAACCTCTTTTGCTGACCTCCTTTTTTCTTGTACTTATAGAAATATAATTATTACATCATGTGTGCGCTGACCTTTGTTATGGATTTGCGTTAAACAAAAGTCTCATTCACGCAGCACTTATGAAAGACGGTCGTGTTAAAGTCGACCGATATCCTTACAGGCTTATTCAGCTCAGCCTCGTGTAATAAAGCAGATCCAGTCTGAGAAATAACAGAGGACGTCATGATCGTGTCTGGGAGCACTGTGTATTTTAGGTCATCATTTAAATTTTTTTCCCCGAATGTTTCCTCCTTTATTTAAAAGACAGCTGGAACCACTGGGAAAAAATATATACACACACGGACACCACATTGTTTTAAACCAAAATGTATTTAAAGTCTCCTGAAAGGGAAGCTCACGAAAATGAAGAGAAGTCTGAGGGAATTAATCAGTACACGTTACCCGCTCTATTTTTTTTTCATTGAGTTTGAAGAGGGATGATAGGATATATACACAGCAATGACTTCACTACATATGCTTGACACTCAGATTAACAGTCAATACAAGATATTTAAAGAACTGTTAAAGCAGAACAGGAGGAAAAATGTGAACCACAGGTGAACTTTATCCTAAAATGCTCCCGCACTGCCTGAAGTGTAGCGTGTGGAGGAGTGCACCAAAAAAGAAGAGGATTTAGAGGGGTGTGGGAGTGTGTGTGTGTGTGTGTGTGTGTGTGTGTGTGTGTGTGTGTGTGTGTGTGAGCATTTGATCAAATAAAAGAGAAGTGGGTGCAATATGGAATGCAGGACTGCAAACATACTCGCAGCCTCAAAAAATGTAACTTTATAACATTGTTTATTTTAGACCCCTTATCATGAAATTTTTTCCTTGAGTGCATTTTGTTGCTGAGATTTTATTTCAGCGGCCTTATGAAAGATTCTCATGCTGAGAATCTATTGATATCTTTGCAGGCTTATTCAGTGTGGTCCCATGTAATAAAGGACATACAGTCTAGGATACTTTGGGCTTTAATCAATAAGGAGAAAGGATCTTTTTATTGTGTAAGGACCGTATTCCCAGCCCTTTGGCCTCACACTGCATTTAATACCAAGCATCATCACTAACTGAAATGTTCAAGTAGATACAGCCATATTAAATGTGTAACGTAACATGATATAATATTTTAGTTTCGAACTGCCCAAATGTTGGTGAGTGTTGTTGTGCTAATTTTCAACCAAATCTACTGCATGCCTTGACTCCACAGGTTGCTGGGATAAAAAGGCCTCCGGTTTCTCCACTAAAGCTACAGAAGTACTAAGACGCACAGTAGCAGGATAGACTGTTTTGTGTGAGACCGGCTCACCCCAGTGCTGAAACACTAGGCCTCTCTTTCTGAGTTCCCTTTTCAATAGCTTACTGTCTGGAAACCTCTTGTCCTGTGTCTAATCACACATCTCGGTTGCCAGATAAAGCATCCCATTCTTTGACGAGTGACCTGTTTTTTTTTTTTTATATAACATTTTTGAACCATCTCCTGCTTGCCCAGTGCTAATCAGGCAAGTGGTTCAAAGATTGGATGGTGGAGTCATCTTGATATTAATGTGTCTGTTGTGGTTAACAAACATTTTATGTTTTATATTAGAAGAATCTGGGAAGCAGATTTTTGTGCATTCGTTCAGACGAACTCTACAAGATTTTAACTCCACTCACACTCTATAACTATGACAAAAATAAAACTCATGTATGTAAAAGATATGCTGCACACATTTAAATAACAAAGATAGCTTTTTTTTTCTATTCCAGCCAAAGTTTTTATACACACATTTATGAGCAAGGGTAATACTATTAAGAAACTTTTTGTATAGTTTCTCTTCAGAGACATCTGGTGCATTTTCAATAATACTGATTCATGTCAGGGGTTAACATTCATTGATGAAATCTGAGTATCATAGACTTGTAAGCAGACTGAACATACAGTAAATGCCCACGTCTGGATGCAGGGAACCAGGATTAGAGCATAAGATGCTGGTGACCTAGTTTTATTTTTATTTATTTATTTTTCTGGCAGGAAGGCAGCCGTCATGAGAAATAAAGGAGTCAGTTGCAAAAGAGTACGTCATGGCCATGTATAAGAGGACAGTGTATTTTAGGCAGTGTTTTTACTTTAGAATGGTTTTATCCATTTTTTTCTCCTTTAAAAAAAAAACAAACAGCTGCCAATATTGAAAAAAAATTGGATATATATATATATTTTTTCATCCTAAATGCATTTGTAGTCTGATGAAAGAGAGGGTCAATGAAATTCAGAGCTAAACACCAAACAGAAGTCTTGGGTGGTTTAATTAAAATCTTTTGCAGATGCATAATGCATGGAAAAAAAAGTATTATATCACTAGTTTTATTCACCAGCTAGTATTTAGCTTAAGTATTGAAACTGCTCAGACAAGATGAACTAATTTCGGTGCTATGCTGTCAGCTTTTAAGATGGAGACAACACATTCTTTCACAAACCTTTTGCTAGCGCCATTATTTTTGTATAGTTTTACACGCATTAATTAGTTTATTCAATTTTTTTGCAGATGTTTAAAGTCTTACATCTATATGGTAGATATTAAATCATTACAAAGGTATTTACATATTTTTAACTACAGAACCGGCGGAAAAATGTGAACCACATATGAACTTTATCCTGAAATGCTTCCTTACTGCCTGAAGTGTAGCGTGTTGAGAAGTACAACAAAAAGAAAAAGATTTAGAAGGGGTGTGTGTGTGTGTGTGTGTGTGTGAGAAGTAGAAATCACAGAGAACTGGGTTTGATATGCTATGTAGGAATACAAACAATCACATTTTTTGAACCAAACATTTTTGGAGTATATTTATAACAATAAACAGAAAGCATCTTGCTGTCTGTTTATTTTAGGTACTTTATAATGAAAACATCTTACAAGCACATTTTGTTCATTTTAGCTGCTCATAAAAAATAGAGATTTTATTTCAGCGCATCAGTACCAGCAATGTTCCTGCTCGTAATAGTGAACTGTATTAAGCTCTACTAGGAAAAGGTAAATAGAGTTTTAACTTTATATTAGTTATTTGAGTATAATAAACATTTAACAGTGGTTGGTCAGAGCATTTCAGTAAGCTGTCTCTCATTCAGGACATGTTTTATGCATATCCCATGCTGACATTAATTTCTATTTTGTATTAGTGTTTTATATCAAAATGTCATGTTTTCTCTCCTTAGGTTTACAGGGAGTTGTTAGTTCACTCCCTTTTACAATGGGAAGTCCTAATAGCTGAAAATTTCACCAATTTCTGGTTCATCACGGCTGGCTGATGACACCTCAACTCCATACAATTCCAGTATTCGTTTCTAACACTTCATTCATCTCTACAATCCAACACTATGGCCAGCAAGAGGAAATCCTCCGTTCCTTGTATGATTCTATCAAAAAGCAAGCACATGCGAGAGGACATCATACTAGGATGGTTACCTGAGCTCCTGCCCACAATACCCGAAGACAGCATCCTCAGTATCTCTTCAAAAGATGAGGAAACACAACGATTCCATGATTTCTCGAAAGCTGAACCGAAGACTTCATGCTGGGAAAGGGGAACATACAGCTGCCCCCTGTGCTGCTTTGAGTCCGGAGACTTGAACCTGTTTCTTCAACATATAGACAACTGTCACATGGACTTTCATGCTCAACCAAAATTCTACTGCCTGTCTTGCAAGGTCTCAGCTGTGAAGTTTGAAGGTCTCGCTTTACATAACGCAAAATCACATCCCGAACTCCATTCAGTGCACAAAAGAGTATCCTTGCAGGTTACCAAACGAGATGGGGCTATCACAGTGGAGCAAACCCTGTTTACAGAAGAGGATGAATGCGGAATATCCATTACCAAGACACCCATAATGAAAATGACCAAAGGGGGGCACAAAAAAATAGTTGTCTCCCATACTGTTGAGGTACAACAGGCTGAGCCTTGCAGCAACAAGCCTGCAACTGTAACCAATGGCACTTCAGTAAGGACCTTACCCCTAACAACATCCTCACATATCATTGGTGGCATTAGTGCATCTCCGGTCCATAAAATCCACAACACACTTGGTATACCAGGGGTGCATAACCGTGGTCCTCTGTGGAACTCTAATCTGTCACAGCCTGATTCAAATGTTGATCTCCCAAAGGTCATGATCCCTCTAAGTAGCATCCCCACCTATGATCCAGCCATGGATTTAAGCAGTTTTCTTAAGACATCTTTTGGTAAGTTCCCTTACCCTACCAAAGCAGAGCTCTGTTATTTGACAGTGGTCTCTGGCTTCCCGGAGGAGCAGATCAAGCTCTGGTTCACGGCCCAAAGGCTGAAGCAAGGGATCAGCTGGTCTCCTGAGGAGATTGAGGACACACGTAGAAAGATGTTCAACACTGTATTCCAAGCCACACCAAAAACATCACGGAATCAGTCAAATCACCCCATTTCCCAACACTGTGTTTCTGTCCGGACTGCCTCTTTGATTTCTAACTCTACACAACAGATACCAAAGGGAAGTGTAATGGGTTGGAAAGGAGGGGTCATAGTCAGCCAGCCTAGTGTGACCCAGGCCACATCCCTTAAGCAGCAGCAGCAGGCAGTGGTCCAGATCCCACAGGTAAATATACATCATGCTGTCATCACTAAGGAAACTGGGAAAGAATTATCTTGTCGGATAGCTGAGAACTGCAACATTGCAGGCAGAGGAGGTAGCGTTAGCAATCATGGACACACTGGAAAAGGATGCAACTCGTCCATCAAGACTAGTGTTAGCTGCTTGCCTGGCGTTCCCCAGAGTCAAAATAGCAGTTACACTGAGGGCAGCATTATGACTCTGACGAACATAGTCAGGAAAATTGACTGTCATGTCAATGACAGGAACGCAAATTGCACCAGCAAATCTAACATCAGTCCAACTTCCATTTATGGGCAACAGAAAGCATCCAGTAATGCAAAAGAAAACAGCAACAGCAGCTTTGCCACCACCAGCAAGTATAACAACGGAAGCACTTATAAAATCACCAGCCACAGTACTATTTGCACTAAAAGGGAGGGAAACATCTTAGACCCCACCAGCAAAAGCAACACTGACACTAGTGTCATTTGTAGCAGCAGCAACATACAAACTGAAGAGTTTATGCCACCCCTTGCCCATAGCCTGGTCCCACAGCCTGGATTTCTCATGGATCCATCCCTTGGAAAGGGCAAGGTATTACCTGAGCAACCAGTGACTTTGAAGCAAAGCCTTATCCATAACTCATTCCCAGAACAAAAGCAATTTCTTGCACCCCAAGGTCAACCATACCACATACGTTCTTTGATAGACTCCCAATCTGCTGTGGGGGCATCGTTTAGTAACTTGTCCCAGAGCTCCCTTCAATCTAACCCTACAGCAAGTTCATGTCTTCAAGGGGAAAGGAGTCAAAACTCCTCTTCGTCTCTTTCTGCTCCTCAAGAGCAACATTCTCCAAATACCCTGCTGGGGACACCTCAGGTCCAGTCCATAGACTCTGCTGCCGTCCACTACAAGGAACATGACCCCAAGCACTTACTTGCCTTAGACAAAGACTCCAAGCAACCAAATTTTGACAAAGAAAGGTTGCACAGAAACATAACACGAAAAGAAATCGAAGGAAGCATTTCTGAACACCGCAGTGGAATTACAAATTCATTTTACATGGCTGGCAGGAATGAGCATAGCAATCTAATTAACACACTAGATACTTTCACAAATAATAACACTAACAAGGCTAAACAAGGCATGCAACTTTTACAACAATATATACAGAAAGTGGACCAATGGGAAAGCAACAGTGACTATCATGAAGAGTCGAACGTGAGCCCTATGAAGATAAATGTAATAGCGTTGAACAAAGAAGAGAGTTTGTACAAGACCAACAGCAAACAGCAAATAAGCAAGTCATTGGAGAACTTGATCAATGATGGTGATCCTAGCCATAAAAACGAATCTTCAGAATGCCACGAAAGCTACCGGCATGTACCGGTGGAGGCGGAGGAGCGTATATCTGATATAGGTAACACTGAACCACATCAACCAGATAACCTTGCAGGGCTTGAAACAGAGAAAGTAAAACGTGACCTACAACCAGAGCGGAAAAGTATTTTCCAGAATCTAGACTCTGAAACTCCTATGCTGCCAAAATCAATAGAGGGTACCATGGATTTAGACAAATCAAGTACAGAAGAACAAGACTACTGGGATATAAAAGATGAGGAGCATCAGCAACCAATGGACAACCAGAGTTTGAGGGGGCATCAAGCACAAGACAGTCAATCAAGGTAATGGCTGCAGACCATTGATGGACCATTGATCAGTTAATTTGAGAAAAATAAAAAAGCTAATATTGAGTGTCTTCCCAAGAGACACATTGTAGTTTTTCTAGCAACTGACTTGTTGAGACTGACTGAGTCTTCAACTGCTGTCTACTACACTTGGACTGTCACATCACATAACAGTTTTTAAGGTAATCAAAGTAGCACAAATTTTAAAATTAGTTTAATTGGGAAACGTAAATTTAATTATGTGCATATTAACAACATTTGGCTTTTGATCAACTTATTTTTGTTACAGTATTTTGAATTAGTCACTGGCACACACACACACGATTATGTGCTTTATTTAAAAGGCTATTTTTAGGATAAGTGGAGGCAGAGCTAATGAATTATAGATTTGCTCAAAGTGTGTCTTAACGTGAATAAATAATGGAAATTGTGTGTAGCAAAGTGCTAGACTCTCGAATCTCTTGTGGAGTTCATGGTGTGATGCTGTTCGTTGTGTTCGGTCTGGTCTAACACATCTTTTTCTCCTCTACAGGGACTGTCTGAGAGGAGAGCTTCTGAAAGTTTAAGGACTTCACTCTGCAAGACGAAGAGGCAGAGGATCCCATATTCATTCTGAACATTGTTTCTCATTTTCTTTATATATGACAGCTGATGAGATTGTAACATTTGTGATGGTCAGTGGACTTGAGTCTTCAGAAAACGGCCCAATCCAGAGAGTAGCCGCTACAAATGTAGGTCTGATTTGATTTAGGTCAATTCTGTGTAGGAAACTGATGTATATGTTTGAAACTGCACTATCGAGGGTGTACTGGACATTAGGAATGTCAGTTAGATATTGTGATACTTTGTAATATGTCAGATAATCAGCACTTCTGCAATGCCTTGGGTTTTTACATTATTTGTTGGGATATTCCAACCAGTTTTCCCTTCTTCATGTCCAGATCAAATAAGTTCTCCATGGCTTATTTTTTTCACACAACATTGAGCAGTTAGCGACGAATCATGCACTATAACTCGCTTTAGTGGTGTCTGTCTGCACACACAACAAATTGGCCAGACATTGCCTTAAACATCACCTTTCTATTTCTATGACTGGCTGCACAAACAAGCAACTATGTTGATGTGTGTATAAAGTGGGGATTTGAAATCCCAACAGAACTGCTGCTATATCTTCGGAAGTGTTTTTTTATAAGCATTAACAAGACTATTATATGTGAAAAGCTTAAAAAAATTTAATTTATGTTGGAGAAACTTTAAAACAGTGTACTTACAGTCTGAGGGGTATTAAAGTTCTCACAGACAGTCAGATCAAGTGCTCTGCTAACTGGATATTCCCTGTGTTTGAGTTACGATACATAAATGTATAATATATATACAGTATTGTTCAAAATAATAGCAGTACAATGTGACTAACCAGAATAATCAAGGTTGTTAGTATATTTTTTATTGCTACGTGGCAAACAAGTTACCAGTAGGTTCAGTAGATTGTCAGAAAACAAACAAGACCCAGCATTCATGATATGCACGCTCTTAAGGCTGTGCAATTGGGCAATTAGTTGAAAGGGGTGTGTTCAAAAAAATAGCAGTGTCTACCTTTGACTGTACAAACTCAAAACTATTTTGTACAAACATTTTTTTTTTCTGGGATTTAGCAATCCTGTGAATCACTAAACTAATATTTAGTTGTATGACCACAGTTTTTTAAAACTGCTTGACATCTGTGTGGCATGGAGTCAACCAACTTGTGGCACCTCTCAGCTGTTATTCCACTCCATGATTCTTTAACAACATTCCACAATTCATTCACATTTCTTGGTTTTGCTTCAGAAACAGCATTTTTGATATCACCCCACAAGTTCTCAATTGGATTAAGGTCTGGAGATTGGGCTGGCCACTCCATAACATTAATTTTGTTGGTTTGGAACCAAGACTTTGCCTGTTTACTAGTGTGTTTTGGGTCATTGTCTTGTTGAAACAACCATTTCAAGGGCATGTCCTCTTCAGCATAGGGCAACATGACCTCTTCAAGTATTTTAACATATGCAAACTGATCCATGATCCCTGGTATGCGATAAATAGGCCCAACACCATAGTAGGAGAAACATGCCCATATCATGATGCTTGCACCTCCATGCTTCACTGTCTTCACTGTGTACTGTGGCTTGAATTCAGAGTTTGGGGGTCGTCTCACAAACTGCCTGTGGCCCTTGGACCCAAAAAGAACAATTTTACTCTCATCAGTCCACAAAATGTTCCTCCATTTCTCTTTAGGCCAGTTGATGTGTTCATTGGCAAATTGTAACCTCTTCTGCACATGCCTTTTTTTTAACAGAGGGACTTTGCGGGGGATTCTTGAAAATAGATTAGCTTCACACAGACGTCTTCTAACCGTCACAGTACTTACAGGTAACTCCAGACTGTCTTTGATCATCCTGGAGGTGATCATTGGCTGAGCCTTTGCCATTCTGGTTATTCTTCTATCCATTTTGATGGTTGTCTTCCATTTTCTTCCACGTCTCTCTGGTTTTGCTCTCCATTTTAAGGCATTGGAGATCATTTTAGCTGAACAGCCTATCATTTTTTGCACCTCTTTATAGGTTTTCCCCTCTCTAATCAACTTTTTAATCAAAATACGCTGTTCTTCTGAACAATGTCTTGAACGACCCATTTTCCTCAGCTTTCAAATGCATGTTCAACAAGTGTTGGCTTCATCCTTAAATAGGGGCCACCTGATTCTCACCTGTTTCTTCACAAAATTGATGACCTCAGTGATTGAATGCCACACTGCTATTTTTTTGAACACACCCCTTTCAACTAATTCAACTAATTGCCCAATTGCACAGCCTTAAGAGCGTGCATATCATGAATGCTGGGTCTCGTTTGTTTTCTGAGAATCTACTGAACCTACTGGTAACTTGTTTGCCACGTAGCAATAAAAAAATATACGAAAAACCTTGATTATTCTGGTTAGTCACATTGTACTGCTATTATTTTGAACAATACTGTATACACACACACATTATGCATAGTTTATATGCTGCTAAGTTCAGACCATCCAAAGTGAAAAACAGGTGCTTTTCATCCCTTATTATTTGCATTCGTATCCAATGTGGTTTCTCTTTTAAAAGTTAACACGTAAAGATACCATCTGGACTTACAGTATTACCTTTCCATCAGTTCCCATTGTGCAGGTCTGTCTAAAAGAACACAGTGCACTGGAGTGTTATCCTTTCTACACATTACAAATCTTTTGGTAATAAATGGAGAATGTCAAATATAAGAACGAGCGTCTTGAATGCATTTAATGCCGTTGAAAGATTCACAATGACTTGGCAAAGATCAATTCTAAAGAAACATCCAACATTGTGAAACAGACGCACATTTGCTTGGATTTATTTGAATCACAACTTTTTTTGTGCTAAAATAAAGCACATGCAAATGGTCAGCACGCTGTCGCTTAAAGAGGGAGCAGAAGAAAACCATCTCAAGGGAAATAAATGGTTAGAATACTTTCCTGTGCGCAAGAGTCACAGAGAGGTCACGGGTTCACTTTTCAAAAGGAATGAAATCTTGCCCAAGACTACAGCTTGGCTAATACATCACACAGGCCGTTCTTCCAAGACAAACAGGCAGGGTCTTTTTACGCTGCCCCCTCCTGAGTTCTTCTTCCTGAGGCCTGTTCTCGAAGTAAGACTTCGTGCTCATTTCACACGGTTCTGGGAACACAGGAAGTTCTTTTAGCCATTATTCTAAGTGGAAAACATCTTAAAGCATAATGTTATGGCACATGGAAGATGAAATATGATATTTGGATCTTAGACTTGAAACTTGAAAAACTCACAACCAAATGAGAGCTTAATTAAAAACACAATGTACAGGAGAAATTGTAGGGTTTTATTTTTAAATAACCTACAATTGAGCAAAAGAAACAACAACAAAAAAAACAACATTATCAGAAGTTATGGCATGAGCTTGATAAGTTGGAAAACGTTAAATGGCTGCCAATAACAATTTTTTTTCCAGACTGGAGTGAGAAAAAAAAAAGAAGATTGTTAAAATTCATGTTAAAACAAGTCTCTCTTTAAATCTAAATACAAAAAAAAAAAAAAAAACCTTAGAAAGCATAACACAGACTTTGTTTTTGGCAATGTTGATTTCCCTCACATACCCTTCAGAAATAAAACCCCTTTCGCCATACCCTGAAATAATACATCCTCAAAATGATATTTTCAAGTAACAGATACGGGAGCTTCTTTTTTTTTTTTTTTTTTTAATTGAAACAGTCATTACACATTAAGTTAAATCCGGATGGAGACTCAAACCCATAAAGACACACTCTGTAGGATACTGGAGATGGGGGGAATAAAATAATTGGTTCACATTTACACTGGAAACAAAACCCTGATGTATATGCTGAAACAAAAAATAGATTCACATTCTGCATGTTTAAGGAAATATAGCTGAAGCTGTAGTCCCCTGCAGCTCATCCAAGCATCCTAACTTTGTGGTCAATATAGTTTACACAAGAGCTCCAGTTTAGAAGTGAACAGTTCATGTAACACTCAAATCGAACACACAGCTTTTCATGGTCACATTTCCCATAAAATATCACACCTGGTGTACACATTTCTTCTCCTAAAAAGGCTTATGGGTGTACTCATTTTTTTTTTCTTTTTTTTTAAATCTTCTATTAAAATATAGAATTCATTATTAATACAGGAGGGCTAAAAATACAGCAAAACTAAAAATGAAACGACCCACAAAGCAAGTTGTAGTTGAATACAGTAGCTATCGGACCATGTGAGTTCATAGTTTTCAGACATCCTTGGGCCCCTTTTTCCAGAGACGGGAGGGGAGTGAGACAGTAAGTGTGTTCAAAAGGTCAAGCCACTGATTCTCCAGTTCCTGGCTTAAAGACCATGCAACCTTGCCCACAGGCCGTCCATACTTCATTCTTAAATGATCGATCCAATAAAACCTACAAGATTACAGGTCAGCCTAAAAAATAAAAACCAGTCACCCAAAATCATGACATTTAGGCCCCCTCGACACGATGCTTGCTTCACATCTTTTCCCTCGCCAGGTTCACAACCTGCTGGAAATTACTTAGACTAAAAGGATCTATTCAAAATAAAAAAAGGGATGGGGTGGAGGGAGAAGTAAAATTGCAAAGATGATTTAAAACTGGAAGTCTTTCTCAGCCATGTCAATAGCCCAGGCAAATTTCTCCCACTGAGTTTTGTTGTAGATCTTCTCTATTGGGATGCCAAACTTTTTGCACCTGGAAAAGGAGAGAACAAAAAGGAATAAGACACCAAAGCAGACATGGGGCATCTTCATGCTAAATGAAAAGATCAGCTCACCAGGCTACTGAGATACGTGGGTCCAGGTAGTTGAGCTTGGAGGTACCCAGGGCGATCTGCTTGTTCTCCTCTCTGTCGGTGGCCTGTACCTCCAGCTTCATCAGCTGCTCCTCGATCCTCTGCACAGCTTTCTTCTTGGACTCCACGGCCCTGGGTTGCCAAAACAATTAACATTAAAGCAGCATACAATCACATACGAATGCACAATGAACATCTAAGGGGCCAAATCCAGTTGGACTTCCCTTCAAGCAAATATTTTGACACTCACTTCTTTGATTTCTCATCTCTGCGTACTTTGGCGTCAGCCTTGGCACTTTTCAGCTCTCTTTTAGCATCAGCAAGCTGTTCCTTCTTTGCGTCAATCTGGTTTTAATGAACAAGTGAATGCAGGAAAGACAAACATTTAGATGGTCCAACAGATCCTGCACTGACAAAAAAATACCAGCATAAAGACAACGAGGACAAGGTCACAAACGTCTCGTACCTTAGTCTGAAGATTTTGCATGGACTTCTCAAATGTCTTGGGTGGTGCCCTCTGGTGGTTACACAGGATGGCTACTGCTCTGTTAGCACGATTGTAGGAAAGGATCTTCGCAGGAACATTGTCTTCAGCTGAACAAATACACTTTAAGGTCACATATGTTGTACATAACATTGCGGCATCTGATGACTCGGTTACATACGGTGAACAGTACTTACAGTTTGTGATTTCATTCAGCTGCTGCTGTAGTGTGATGGAGGCATTGTAAGTACGGAACACTTTAGCCGTAAGGCCATCCATCAGCTCCTGAAGATGCTTGTTCAAAATGGATGTCTGCGAGAGAGGAAAGTTATTTGACATTTGTGTTAATTACATCTGTCTTAATTTGAGAATACGTTTTTTTTTCTTTTCTTAATAGACTGGTAAAAGCACCGGCTTACATTGAGACGGTCAAAGAGGTCATCCTCTGGCTCCTTGTCCTCCATGAACAGCTGAAGATTTTTGAAAACCTGTAACATGTTAAATAGGATTTTACACAAAAGACAGAACCAACACAAGACTGTGCTAAATCAATAGCACTCAGATGAGGAGTTTTCATTCGAACAAGACAGTAATTTGAACAACATTTCATTTAATAAGGGCCTTTCACAAACCCAAGGACACTGGCAATGTACAAAAACATTGAATTAAAAACGAAAGCTACAAGCAAATGAGTCAATAAAAAATATGGGGACACGAAACTTCACATAGCATCTACTACCCATGTAGGACAATCAAAACAGTTAATAACTTGGCAAGGGTCCTGAGAGAGCATGCAACAGAATAACAATGGATCCCTTCAATTGCATATTGTGGTATTAGTGGTTATTGTGGACCATGACAACCTTTAAAAACTATAAATAGGATTTTATTGCATGCAATTAGTAACCTGTAAAGTTGCTGAAGAATACTATAAGTGGACTTTTTTTGGTGTAAGGACATGGGCTGCAGATTTTCAGATATATTAGCTCTATTCCAAAACCTAATGAGACGCCTCAGGCTGCTCAAGGATTCTCAGAAGTGGCAGATTTTTAGCAATCTGCACACCAAACAAGATTGTCGTGGACCTCTGTGTAATCTTTTCTATATTTAAATTAAGCATTTATTCCTGGTCCACCATCTTGGGGAGACTAAACTTTTTGTAATAACTTATAAGATTTACCCCATCTGAAGGATACATGTGGTACCGCCTTATAATTCAACTAAAATTAGTCTTTAGAGGTGTGCTTACGATGCCTTAAAACATTGCCTCTTGTAGCAGCTCACTAGGGTTTGGAACTGAACAAATGTAATGCGGTGGGTGGGGGGACAAAAAACTAAAGAAAAAAAAAGCCTTACCCTCTTCTCTACGGGGACTTTGTTGTAGTATCTAATGGAGTCTTTACCAAGGAAGTCAAACTCCACCACATACTCCTGGCCATCCAGCTCTTGATGGAGAGTCAGATGTTCCACTCGAAGTGAGCAGCAGCCCACTGTGTCAGCCGTCTCTCCTTCCTCTTTTTCATTACCTGCTCTCAGAGCCAGCTACACCACAGAAATATGGAGATCATAACACCGTTCTGCTTTTCAGCTTCTGCTTTAGCTCAAAAAGGTACTACAAACCTCATAGTAAATGTACACCGACTGAGAAAAATAAATAAAATTCAAATGACTGAACCAAATGCTTTGAGGTTTTTTAAAGGGTAATTCTGAATGAACCTACTCATCACATGCTTTCAGAGTCATGGGCTTGACGTGAAGGATGTTACATTGATCTAAGCAATGCAAACCTTGTCAATGAAGTAAAGAGCAACAGCGCGCTGTCTGATCCTCATCTCTTTTGATTTCCAGTCTTCTCGGTATTGTGCACGGATCCGGTCCACACACTTTTTCAATCGACGGGCCGTTTCATATTTCTGCCAATCCTTCTCTCCCTGCAAGAAACATTAAAATTTCTAATAACAAAAAACAAGCCAATAATTATAATACTAATTTTGTCTATAAAGATTTATTTGTTAAATCTACTTCAAGGCAAAAATGGTACCAAAGTACACTACAGTTCAAAAATTTGGCTTGAGTACGATTTTAAAAGATCAAAAGTGACTGAAGACAACTTTATAAAATATTTTTCAAATGAATGCTGTCTTTGAACTTTCTATTCAACATAAGAATCCTGAAAAAAAGCAGCTTAACAGTTTAACAATGACTGGAGTAATGACTGCTGAAAATGTATATATCTGACATCACAGAAATGACATTTTAAAATAACCCTACTATTTAATATTTCACAACAATGTGAGGAAATACAATCCTTAGCTAAATCAGTGCTTAGAAAACCCAAATTCTATTTAAATAAGGCATGCCTAGAGAGATGTGCTAACTTACCTTGATTCTTGAACTGGGATTGAGCATGATGTATTTGATAGAGCCTTGGATGTTCTCAGTCCAGGACACCAGCCATGTCACCTTGTTGTCATGACGTACCTCCTTCCACTTTGTCCCAGGTGGTGGTTTAGGATGCTTTGAGTCCCTAAAATGAGAAGCACAGGATTGTAAACATGTTTTCCACCAAATGGGCTGATGTCAGAGTGTGAGGAGCACTCATTACTTGCTGCAGTTAATGATAATGTCCTCTGGACGGATACGACGCTTCAGCATGCCCATTTTGGGATGGTCACCTCTGCCACGGAACAAGCCTGGAGGCTCAATACGGAAGTTAGCGATGCGCTCTTTGTGATTGTCCATGAGACAGAAGCCATACTCCTGCAGAATGCGCTCATTCTCCTCTTTAATTTTCTTGAGGGAAAAAAAGAGATACAATTGTACTCCGTTAAAACCAAAACAGCAATATTTCACTAGGAGTCATTTTGCCATTTAGAGGTTAAATCTTGCCTGTTTTTCTTCTTTAGTCATGGCCTTCCTGGCTTCAGACTGAGCTTTGAAATATTCGCTCATTTCAGAAAAGTCACACTTGTTCAGATCTGTGATTTTGGATTTCTCTTCAGACGTCATTTCCTAAAATGACAAGATCATGCAAGATTAATTAAAAGACACAAACTATTAAAATGCAAGGGGGAAAGACAACACCTTAGCAGCATTACCTTCCTCCAATCCTTGAAGAAGTTTTTCCGGAAAATGTCCTTAGTGGTGTACTCATGGTCCAACATTTTTGCAAAGAAGGTGGCCACCTCCTCTGCACCAGGGCTCAGTTTCATGTGTTTTCCTGGTGAAAGACCATAAAATACCATAAAAGCAGGTTCAGAACGGCAGCAAAAGAGCCGAATCCATGTTTTAAATCAGAATTTCTCACAGGTACCGAAGCCTTAACATCTGAATGTTTCTAAAACAGAGACAATACAGAAGATAAAAGACAAGAACTTAGAGTTTGGTTGGAAAAACCTACATTGTTTCTAACTGATTACAGGAACAAAACACAAACAGGGGCATGTGCATTCAACAGAGCAGGGGTGTTTAAGTTTACACAATCCAACACCTGCTTCTACGATAGTTTTGATGCCCGTCCAATCAGAACAAGCCTTGAACAGGAAGATCTTCCAACCTTGTGCACTGCCATAGAGTCATTAAAGGACGTACCATCATAATAGAACTTGACATTGCTGGGAAGAGGATCATATGGTGGCGCAAATACAGGCCCTTTGTGTTCCAAAAACTTCCATTTCACACCATCTGTGTACCTTTCCTCCTCCCACCTAAATGGTATGAAAAACACAAGAGATGGAGAGATGTAGACCAACATCCCAAAACAAGCAACCAAAATAGCTCTGCAAAGTGCCGGAACGAGGACATTTTTGATCTGCACCGTATTCCCGAATAAATCAAAAGACGAGGAGTCAGCCTACAATTACTTGACCATCAGAGGATGTGAGACTAACCATTTCCACTTCTCTTCTGGCTCCTTTTTTGCTTTTTTCTTGCCATCTGTGGCAACTTCCCCTTTCTTGCCTTTTGTCTTCTTTTTGGGCTTCATGTCCTATGGCAAATCATAGGATTAACATTATTAACGTTAAAAAAAAAACTATTCTTGGAAAGTGTAATCTAGAGAGATAAGCCAGTGACTTCATCCACGTACCTCTTCTTCCGGTTTCCGTTTTTTGACCTTCTTTTCGCTTCTGTCATCCTCGGTTTTAATTTTTTTGGGCTTGAACTCGGCACTGAAGGAAGCAAAAGCATTTGGAAAATGTCTGGTATCCACACAGCTTTCAGACAGCATTAACTACGGTCCTATTTTCTCAAATGCTAAACATTTAAAACAAAGATTAGCAAATCAATGCGCCTTCATGACTACAGAAGACTGGAAGGTTCTCTTAATGTCACATGTGAGTTCAAGATGGCCTGGGAATGCAATGTCACTTACTCATCATCATCGTGCTCTCTCTTCAGAGACTTCACGTGTTTAAGAGAGGGGTAGAAGTCATCATTCTCAGGTTCAGACTTGATGAAAGGGCTGTGTGAAGGAGGAGACAAACATTATTCTTTTTCTTTGCTCATTTGATCAAATTTGAGAACCCTTCATGGTTTTAATTATGGGATTACAACCATGCCATTGATCTTAAAGGAATCATAAGGACATTAAATGTGCCTTGATCTTCTGAGATAAACAATTCGCTTTAGAATGAAAACATGCTTTTAGAACTAAAATCCCCTCAGTACCAAACAACCAACTACTGAAAGAAACTGGTGCTGTGAACATCTGCATGAACATCTGAGTTCAATCTTCGTAATCACACCTATTTGGTGTTTTGAGGAAGCAGTGTAGATACCATCATACGCAACAGAAGATCAAGAGTAAAAAGGGTGTAGAAAGCTTGCTATCAGTGGAGGGTATTTAGAGGCTAAATTATTCCCAATATTAGCAAATGAAGTGTTTTTATAACCAGATAACCAGACTTTATTTCTAGTGGCTCATTTTAGAAAAATTGAAAGCTATACTCAATATATATATACTCTATATAATGTGTATCACTGTCACATTTAGAGATGCCACTCACCTTTCAAATCCATTCTCTTTCTCTTTTTTGGGCTTTCCATCGAAAGACTTTTGAGGAAGGAAATAATTAAATAAATAAAAATCACACACGTACACAAAATAGAAAGAGGTCAATAACAGCACTCAATATTGTGTGAATCACAAAAGACTATTTACAACTCCTCCAGAGCCAGAGGACTTAGCTCAGATAAAACTGTTGTAGTGTGAAAGAAACAGGATTCTGCCCACCCTTTCTTCCTTTTTCTTCTCTTTGTGTTTGTCCTTCTGCTTGTCTGATGATCCATCTTTGAGCTTCAGCCTCTCTTTATCTTTATCTCTGTGCTTTTTATCCGAGGAGTCCCTGTGTTCACTGCCAAAATGCAATAAAACATGCCGTGATCTAATTGCCACAATGGTATGGTCCATCAACAAAATCGTTTCCAAATAGATGATGGTGTTTACAAAGGAAGTTGCATTCCTTCCTGAGGTCTGAACACTAAAGACCACGCCCTGCTTATCAAACACACTCCATAACATGCAAACCAGGCTATAAACCGCCTAAATATCTATTGTACAAGAGAATAACAGTGACGCCATACCTGTTGTTGTACTTTGATTTCTCTTTGTCTTTCTTGTGGTCCTTGTGTTTGTGTTCTTTGTCCTTGTATTTATCTTTGTGTTTGTGAGAATCTGCCAACAAAGATTTGAAAGATTAAGTAGCACATTCAAAAGCCAACAAACACCTGGCAACTAAAGTATGTCTCTGGAACAGGAAAGACAGATTCTAAAGCACAGTTAATTGGGGATTAGAAAGAGTACAAAAGAATTGAAACAAAGACCTCAATGTCGAAACTGTTTAATTTCCATAGGTGTTCACAAAATTAGGCAAAGGATAGTACAGTAGTTCATCTGGAAACATTATGGCGGCTCATTTTGCTCACACCTGGATGAGAAATCCATTTCAGAGCAACCTGCATGAGCCTGCCAAACGCTGAAGACCATTTACAGACAACTGGTTTGAAAAAAGTACAGCATGACACATTTTGGGTTGTCCTCGCCCGACCTACTGCAGACACATTAGTCACACCTTGTAGATTTTGGCACTTTACCTCTTGACGTGAACTGTCCAGTTTTCACTCTCAGCTATGTATGGTGTTTATAGAGGCCCCATTCTTTGCAGACTGTTTACTCTGAGAGGCCTATTGCTTTAGGAAATGTGTAGGTTGCTAGGCCGGATTGGGTTACAAGAGAGCCAGGCATATTCTACTGACACTGTAATGGACAACGAGAAAGCTGGAGGTGTTTTGTAACAGGCCTCCCAAAAGGGGAAAGCAAAACTCTCTTTTGGTCACAAAGACCAGAAGAACGAACAGGAATTATACGAGGCTTCGCAATCCAAACTAACTCAAATGTCATCCTTTAAGAGCAGAGAGAAACAATGAACCTCGTGTTACAGTAGGATGCATTCAAGCATTAAGAGGGACGGGAGTGCTCAGTTAGGATGTGAAATCGAATTCTTTATCTTCCCCAGTACGCATGAGCAAATTACCAAGGGTACAAGATATGCACCCTAACTTGAACTCCTGTTCAGGCATATATTCATCAATAAGCGTGGAGTTACCTTATAGGCCATATATATATATATATATATATACACACACACACACACACTATGGGCCAACCATTCACCACGTTCATTTTAGCCTTTTAGTAAAACATGCACATCTGGGACTGTGGGAGAACTTATTTGTGAACTGTACCCTCTAGTGGACAAGTTCATTGTCAGCAGCACTGTTACAAGCTGGAGCTTCATAACAAAAAGCAAATCCACAATAACGACAGTTGTATGCCTGAAATAAGCCATTTGACTAAAAGAATGTACTGAGGTAAAGAAAAAAAAAAACTAAGAGCTACATATACTAATAATAATACAAAAATAATCCAACACACTATTAGACATGCTAACCTAACACACAAAAAAACAGTCTCTGCATAACTGTGAAGACTGTTACACCAACACTCATTACCTGATATGTAATAAAAAATAAATAAAGTTTATGGTACACATTAGACATGCAAATGTAGTAAAGTATGGGAAGACCATGCAATTTATTTTACAAATTTCTTCACCATTCATATCACTGTCTAAATTTATTGTGCAAGGTCTGAGCATGGGTTTAATGTTTGTTTATGTCCCAAATGCTGTTAAGAACTTGGTGGATGTTCAGTGGAATGACATGGTGTAAACGAAGCTCATGTGCTCATCAGCACAGTCACGGGTTAAACATCATAACCGCTCTTATGAAGGGAAGCATAAATGACTACCAGAAGCATCATGCCCATTCAAAATAAGGATGGTGTGGATTGTAAATATGCAAATTTATAAGATCAGCTACATAATTACTGTAGTTTTATAATCATTTATCATCATAAGATCACTGAAACAAATTTTAACTAAATAAATTACAGCAAAACAAAAATGCATGATCACTGCGTATAAAGTTCAGCTTGATTTTAAAAATATGAACTTTAATTATATTTGAACAATACATTTGAAAAAATATTATACCATTATACTACTAACATCTCTTTAACAGGAAGTGTCAGAAGTGTTAATGGTGCATCATCCCTGTGTGATTATCACCAAACTGATTGAGCATCAGAAATGTGAATAAAATAAAAATTGAGTTTTTATTTACACTCGTGCACAATGAACTAACAATTGGCACATAAATAATGCATTGAATACAACAAAAAATAAACAAGTGTCTGGTGCTGTGGGATTGCTAGTCATCGCATCTTAAAGTTTTGCCAAAATTATAAGGAAATGGGAAACAATCTCAGTGATGTTTTGAAATTGTTTATTATATATATATATATATATATATATATATATATATATATATATATATAAAAGATATAGATATATATAAAAGCAATGACTTTAGCAATACCTTTGGTTGACTATGTTTCGATCATACATGATGACCAAACTCACCAAAGACAGTGAAATCAGGTTTACGTCAAATGAAAATTCCACCGTAACGTTACAAGGGTTACTTACAATTATTATTGAGTCTTGTTGCAATTGTTTATCTGACGCAGATCATATTACAGAATATCTTAAAAGAGAAAATAAGTTTTCTAGATACCATATTCCTACATAATTGCAGTTTCTGCTTTGATGAGCAAACGTGAATTTCTCATCGAATAAAGGTGTAACGTTATTTGATCTTGAAGGTTTATTTTCGCGCGTGGAATCAGAACAGGTCACGCACGTTCCTCAAACCTTCTCCTCCGTGATCACGTCAGTGTGCACTTAACGTTCACTACACAGAACGCTAGACAGAGAAAAAGAAAATGGCGCAGAGACTAAGTCCTCAACCCCCAAACCCTCACTTTCACAAGCCTCGTTAGACTGTTTTTCTAACTCTACAAACGATCAAGCTACACTAACTGGCACATAATCTCCTTCTCTTTCAAAATCGCCGTTTTTGGTTGATTTCAAAGCAACATAAATACGATTTTTAAGGGCTTAATGTGAACAATAGGCGCTTGTCAGTGAGAGAGAGGGGACTTAGTCTCTGGGACGCCATTTCTGTCCTCAAAACTAACTGGTCGTTAAGCAAGCTCCTGAGCGATCACGTAAGATCTATAAAACGTACATTTGAATTGTTTATTAATGTGGTGATCAGACAAGTCCCACTCACCATTATGTCTGGATCCCGAGTCGATCTGCGGAAAAACAGTGGTGTATAAGTTAATGTAAAATCGTGCCGTGTCAATAGGCTGCTAACTTTCAACTTGATGCTAGTCGGGGAGTTAGCGCTAAAGCTAACAAGCCTGTTCATTAAACAGCGTTTAAATACCACCGCTGCGGAGGACAGGTGACTGTATAAAGTTTTTATTTCCAAAATGAAGCATTTGTTAGGAAACGTTAATGTGAGAAACGCACCAATGGATAGCAAGGGCTGAAAATATAAATTTATTACATCCAAAGCCGACTTCTAGTGCCTGCTAGCTTAGCATTGCTGGGGGAAAATTGCCGCTGCGGATGGAATTTAAACAGCCGAGCTAGTGACTACAAACCTTCAAGAAAGAAACAATAATAATTCTGACAACCTTAAATCACAAACACTTTACCTGGGAATCGTTGTGGGAATGGTCCCCACTCATTTCTATGGGTCTTATTTTTAAAATAATATAGTTAAAAGCCTGTTAAAGTAAAATGCCGGCGAGGAGCTGTGGGCAGAATGAAGAAAGACACAGTTGTGTAACAGACCAAGCCCGAAATTTAACGCACTGCGCATGTCAGACGCGTTTAAAAGGATAAAAAGGCGTTATTCCTTCGCTGGCTCCTCCCACACAGCGCCGCTCTGTGACGTCACCCCTATTTTTCCATGGGGGGGTTAAAGCCACGTGGTACCAGAGAAGAGAGGCTTGCTAAAAGTGTTATAAAGATAAATATAACCATCATCAGCAATAATAATAATGCATTAGTAGCATTTGTATTAGCATTTGATCTTAAAGTCCCAGAGACAAACATTTTCATACATTGAGATGAGTTCACCTATTTAGAAGCTTACATGTGGTTCTTGTCATTTTAACAAATCAATTCTATTAGAAATATTTGTTTCAGTTTCTATAATGATATTTTGTGTGTGTGCTCACTAACAAGTAGGCCTACGCCTTGCTCCTCAATGCCCACATTTATCTTAAACCTGCAGTACAGGGCCGTGCACAGACCTTTTGAGGGGCATGTGCTGAAACTGAAAAAGGGCACCCCCCTCCCTTTTTTATATCAAGATTATTTAGTAAGCCTGCATAAAAGGAAGAAATGGTCACATCTTCATGACAACATCAATAACACAAAATAATAGTCTCAAAAGCTTTAGATTTATTCACGATTAATAACAACCATAATAATAATATTAGATAATTAGATAATATAGATAAACAGGGTTTTAAGGGCTTCTTTAACCCTAATTACAACATCAACCTTCTGTGAGCCATGTACCTGGCAAAATTTGACACTGTGGTGGACCAGGGATGTTGGTCTCTTGAAGGTCTCTTATTCACTACACTTTCCCTAAAATAAGCCAGCAATAAAAAAATAAATAAAAAGTGTGAAAACTACAGTTGCAGTGAAAAGCATTTCTGAAGGATCACGTGACACTGAAGAGAACTGAACTGGAGTAAAGATGCTGAAAATTCAGCTTTGATCACAAAAATAAAATCACATTTTAAAATATATTCAAATAGAAAACAGTTATTTAAAATTGTAAAAATATTACACAATATTACTGATTTTGCTGTATTTTGGATCAAATAAATGAACCCTTGGAATGAATCATGAATTACATTCTGCATGATAAAATATAACGATTTCACAGTGATCTTCTGTAATTTTTTTTTAGTTACTAACTTACTACATTACTGTAGTAAAACCATGTTTTACAACGTTTTATACATGTGAGGACGAGCGGAGAGTATACCATCACGTGATTAGCCTAAATGTTAATAAATTAAGTGTATCAGCAATCATAAATCATAGAAGAAATTTATTAGAAATATAGTTATGTAGGTGACGAGGATCACTCGTCGCTTTGTGTAAGTTCCAGTACGAAACTGCGCGGGGGCGCACCTGTTATGATTTTCCGATGGTAAAAACATTTCATCTAATGTTACAGGTTACAAACTAGTTTTGTAGCTATATAGACGGAGCGCTCAGTTTTTCCTGTGGTAAAATGCATTTGGCCAAAATAGCATTTTATAAAAGATGAAATGCAACTGTATGCACAGGCTATTTAAGTGTTGGCTATGACTAGATGGCAAATGCTAGCCCTCTCTCTCAGGCGACGTCCCACATGTCTCAGTCAGTGAGTCAGTCAGACATCAAATAAATAAAATATGAGCCTTTATAGTAGGGGTGTAACGGTTCACAAAATTCACGGTTCGGTTCGATACGATACACTGATGTCACGGTTCGGTTCGGTTCGGTTCGATACGTTTTAGATACAGCAAAATGTAAAAACATCTCAACTTTTCAGAATGCCGCAAGCGCACCGCGGGTCATGTGACAAGAACTAACCAATCAGCTTCATCCTTTCCCGTAACAACGTTGAGAGCTCAGCCAAGATGAAGGATCAGCTGATCATAGTTGTATATGGATTGCAATTTTGAAATAAATTTAGTAGCAGAGCTACTGCAAGCGATTTTTAGAGCTGCAAATCCATTTATCCTTCGCTGAAATTTCCGCGTCTCATGGAGAGAGCA
Organism: Carassius gibelio; assembly: GCF_023724105.1. Taxonomy (NCBI): domain Eukaryota; kingdom Metazoa; phylum Chordata; class Actinopteri; order Cypriniformes; family Cyprinidae; genus Carassius; species Carassius gibelio. Next base: position 10,738,828 of record NC_068381.1, read on the forward strand.
CGTCATTGTTGCTTAGCAAAGACAGACGCCTCATGAGCGCTTCTGCCCAAGCGCTTTGGAAAGGAGGAGAAAGACGCGCTTAGCGTTTTCCATGCGTTTTTAGGCACGATATGTGAACGGCCCCTAAGGCGCTCGCTCACTCAGCACGCGCTGAAGGCTCGTTGCAAAATGTCGAATGCCTTTAACAGACCAGAAATATAAGATCCTAAAATAACCAACAGGTCTGGTGTTTGGGTTGGATTCCCTGTAAGCTATAGTTTCTAAATGCTGCAGGGATAGTTTGCTGCGTGCATGTTTCTCCTTTTTTTCGTCTTTTCCCAGATAGTACTGACGCATATATCCCAGATATTCCCGCTGGTGTTTTTTTTTTTTATTCCCGCTGGTGTACCCTGTCATGTTGCAGATGCGACATACCGTTGTTTTTTTTATCCACCACTCTCTTGCCATCACCATTATAGCTTAAAGGGAATCCAAAGTGCACCCAAACACCAGACCTGTTGGTTACTGGAGGATCTTCTTTTTCTAGTCTGTTAAACGCATTGGCCATTTTGCAACGAGCCTTCAGCGCGTACTGAGTGAGCGAGCGCCTGCTGAGTAGCCTAACATAAACATATAAGATGGTGTTTTTTTCTTCTTCGGGAGTGTCAGGGGCGTTGCCTGTTACGTTGTTTGGGTTATTGGGCTACCTTGTTGAACGCATATCATTATATTTCTCTCTCTCTCTTTTTTTTTTTTTTTCAAATATAATTAATTACTCCAACGAACCGTTCGGTATACATAATGCGTACCGAACCGAAAGCGTCGTACCGAACGGTTCAATACGAATACGCGTATCGTTACACCCCTACTTTATAGATATAGTGTTTAGTAGTACTTATTAAAACAACAAGATATGTATTTACCCTTCGCAAAACTTTGTTCAGCTCAGCTGTTGTCTACTGTGCGGCTGCTGTGGAACTTCAGTTGATTTAATGAATATAGAGGGGGCGGAGTTATCAGCTTACTGACAGCTTGAGGATCGAATAAGATTTACACAAGCTCGTTTTAAGAACTTTCTTTGCTAAATATTTGTAAAACAGACAGACAGACGTAAAGGGTGACCAGTAGCATTGATAAAAAAAAAAAAAAAAAAAAACACCACCGGAGTGTAAGGGCAAAAAGGGCATGTGCTCTGCACAGGTTGAGCCCTACCTGTGCACGTGCCTGAGTGCAGTAGGCCTATCTCTGTCTGGACAACAGATGTACAAAGGCGGAAACTGTTTAGCAGCCACATGTTATATATGATCTTTGTGTCTTTACTGCCTGATAAACGTATAAAACATGATTCACAGTTTACAGTTTAAAGGTCAGTGACCAGGAACTGCCATAGGATTTTTGCTAACAACACTGTATTATCATTTATTCGTTTACCAAACATTTATTTAAACATAAACCAATTGCTTTGTGCATTATCTACACTCATATATGACCTATCAGTGAAATATTATTTCCTGGTTTATGTTTAGAAACAACATTTTAATTTTACTATATTAATATAATATAATTATTATAAAGCATGTATAATGTAATATAAAAGCTTGTTTCACTTGTTTGGCAAATCGTGTCAACCAATTCACTGAAAAGAACCGATTCAAAAGAACCATTCGTTTGAGAATCAGAACTCACAGTTTAGAACATTGTAATCGAGTCAAGTTCGTTTTTGAAGAGTCAGTGCTCATGTTTCCATTAGAGGGCAGCAGGGCACCAACGCCATGCTTCTCTTCAGTTAGGCCTCACAAAACATTTAAACCCACCATTAAAAAAAAAATTAACATTTTTTTTTTTTTAATTCGACATCATAGTTTCATTCATAATATTTTCTAATTAATCCGTAACACATTTTTTTTAGGTAATTTGTTTCTGTTGTACTTAGTCTGTACTTTTAAAAATTGACGTATAGAAATATGACTAAAAGAGAGAAAGAGCAGTAAGAGTTCAAACTCTTAAATCAACTACGATTTAAATGAAGCTTTATCATTAAGACAGACTAATGAAATTGGTACAGCATATATATTTAATACAAATATAAACATCCTACAAATCAAATAGCATATAGGCTACTAATGCTTACAAACAAACTTACCTGAATAATCTAAGCTATGGATTATGTGATCAAAAATCATACTGAACGTACTACAAAAGAAATAATACTGAACATACTAAACTATCAAAATAAATGAAACTGTCGCTTCTGTATAAATGTATAGTTCCACCTGATAAAGTGTCTTAACGTACATCAGCCCTTTTACATATAAATACAGTTTTATTAGAAATCACAAAAGAACAATCTGAGTAAGTAAAACATCAGTGTAACTCCTGTGTCAACTCTAATGATGTAATAACACAAGAGATAATGTCTTAACACATCACAAATGTCTCTGCTAGCTCTGTTCTCTGATATAGACACATGTATGAATCACACAGCAGTCGGCGCACCAGCTCACTGCACTGACTCACATCTGCTTTGGATATTTCCTCTTCAGATTGGGAAAAGAAGTCTCCGACCTCAGGACAAGACCTGATCACGGGAACATTGTAGCCATTGTTATCATCACCTAAGGATAAAAAAATAAGATATTGAGGGAATAACTACATTTGAACACCCATTTTAGTGATAAAAAACATTTGATGGTTATAGAATCTATAATGGAGGGATTATAAAAGGATTTGTGAAACCTCAGTGGAGTAATCGCAAATTACGTAAATATACAGATTACATTTAAATATGTTGGAGATTTAACATATTTGACATACCGCATCGGTCAGCCATGCTGTCGAAAAAGATCCAGGACCGTTGGTTAGGCCCATATTTAACAAAAGACACATAATGGCTGGTGTCTATACAGAGGACTGCAAACAGCTGCATCTGGTGCCTCTGTATAGGTGCATCTTCAGGAAGATGATCTGGAACTGTAAGTTTGTGAGGTGTATGTTCCTTTCGGGAGGGATGAATGTGAACCTGTAGAAAAGAGTAAAAATATTTGGGTTTGACTGTGGGTGAAGGCATATGGATGAAAAAATAAAAACATGTAAAATGCATTGCATCACAGAACTGTAGAAATTTAAAGTAGATAAATAAGTTTTTAGTATAAGGTGCACTACCTGTGTGTTGCAGGTGGAGCAATATTGCTTAATTTTGCCTGGTTGGAGCTTATGGTCCGTCAGGCACTGGACACACTCATATTCTGCAAGATGACCACACAGAAAACATTCCTTGGGAGCTGCCGGAGAAATCAGGAGAAGCGTCAGAGATATTGCATCTGAAACTCTCCAATATCTGCTTTCACAAAACAAATATTATCAGGAGCAGATTTCATTTAGAAATATACTTGTTAAACTCACAGCAATTCAAGATGTCTGTGATGTCCAGCTCTGTCGAGGGAATGATTTTAGGGAACATCTTGAACTTCTTTCCAAACCGTGGCATCTGAACTATAAGGCAAGATGGATTCTAAAATGAAATAAAAAAGGTTTGATTAATAATGCATACTTCTGTTTACATTGTATCTACGAAGTAGGAAACTATGAGACATAAACAATTGAATTTAAATCTAATTTACGCTATAATAAATTAACAAACCTCTTCAAACTTTAGATTGCTTGACACGAAAGACATCTCAAGCAGCTGCTGAACTGAAGGCACAGCTCGCACCTGATTCTTCTCTACAATGATCTGATGCGTATAGGCGTCCTGTGCCGAGTCTCCATGTGACCTAAAAAAACCCACATACAGGTGTTAAGATATTCAGTTTAAGCTTGTTTGCACAGAATGTACACCAAGTTTTGGTTAAAAAACCTTTGGGTCAGTAACATTAATAAAATTTTTTTTAAGGTTTCTTATATTCACCAAGGCTGCATTTGTTTGATCAAAAATATAGTTATATAATATGTTAAATATGTTATTATGTTACTTTTTAAATAGCCAATTTAATGTTTTTTAAAATGTAATTTAAATCTGTTACAGCAACGCTCGAAAGCAGGCATTACTCAGTCTTTAGTGTCACTTGATCCTTCAGAAATCATTCTAATATGCTGATTTGGTGTATATCATAAGATTACATAACATAATAAAATATAAAATAAGCAGTGCAACTGAAACAAACCTGATTTTGAGCAATGGTTCTATGTGTAAAACATGCTTTAGTAGTAGGGTGATGAACTCCTCTGGATCTTAAGGAAATAGCAGTAAAATGTTTTAGAGATCAGTGTAAGATTAGCTCTAAGCCATAGATGAAAATCTTGCAGCTCTACATCAAACAAGTAAATGGCTGCTCTGGGATAGTTAATACCTTTCTCCTCTGTAGCAAAAGATTTGCAGCCCAGCTGTTTACGAAACTTCATCACACTCTCTGCTGGAACAAAGCCTGATCTGTAGAGAGAGGCAGGGGTCATATGAGCACACTCATATGCTCAATTTACTCATTTACTCAAGCTCCACAAACACAGCTGTGCATTAGCTTTGTTACGTGACATTCCTATGTATTAAGAGCCTTTACCTGCGTAAACGGTTCACAATGTCCCATCTTAAAATGTGTGAAATGCCTTCCTCTGTATCTGCTGATCTGTTAAACATTCTGTTGAAAGCTGTGGATGATGTGAAGAGACTGTAAAAGCAGAGAGAGAGAAAAAAAGAAAATGCATCAAAACACATAAATGAAACATGAAATAACATTAGTTTCTTGAGATGTTTACCTAAAGAGAGTGGCATCTAGATAGCAGGAGTTGAAGTGACCTTGGATTCCCTTCATTCTGCCAACCAGACGAGACAAAACATCTTGCTCAGCAACAGGGGGAACATCTTCAGTTAAATCTTCCAGGAGTGTGACTAAGATGGAAAAAAATTAACAATAAAATAACAATCTTGAGGCCTTTAACATTGAGCATGTTTCTGTAAGCGGAGGAAAAAAAAAAAGGTCTCACCTGAGGGAGGTTCAACTGGTTTCGGGATCTCATTCGGGATGAACAGAAATCTGCTGTCTGGTTTGCAGTTTGTCAGAGGCACATACAAAGCTTTGCTTCCTTCACATGTGAAATACCGCTTTGTATCAAATGTCCCATCTGAACAAGTTGCCACCTCATTGTCCTGAAAGGGTTTGGTTATTATTTTGTATTATTTACAAGCATGAAACACCACATAATCAGCACATGCTTTGTACTGAGAGAGAAAAATGTCGCTGCTCACCAGTTCAAGTCCTGCCCAGCAATTTTTCTTTCCCTCTGGAACTCCAATCCATCTGATCACCCCATACACGGTCTGTCCATTCAAAGATATGACCTCTGCCATGGACCCCACCTCCAAAGAATAATGGGACAAGGCATGAATGGAGCTGGATACATCCGTGTTTAATAAGATACTTTGCTTTTCTGAATTGTGTGAGTTGAGACCTGCCATGGAATTGATGTGAGACACTGTTTTTTGTTTTAAACCTAAAAAGGGAAAACATGTAAATAATATTACTGCATGTATCACCTGACTTAATTACTGAAGTCATGTAAATGAAACCATTTAATCTTGGTATGAAGCATGCTAGATGCTATGAATTCTTTAGAGACTGACGACACAGTTTTTCCAGTTTAAGATAACAATCTTTTTCGCAGTCTAGTTGTAGGATCTCTTAATATCCAGGACTGTTCAACTATGTTTTAAGGGCTAAAAAGATGATTAACTGACCCAAATCACCACTGTCTCTCAGCGGTTGCCTGGTGTTTAAATGTGATGGAGCCACCTGGACAATGTCAGCTGCACTGAAGAAGGGAAGAGGGGCAGACTTCTTCGACAAAATATCACGCTCAGTCTCCTATGGAAAAAAATTCAACAGCATGTAAAGAGATCAAGTGGATTCTTTACATCATTAACATGATTATTTCCTTTGCATTCTGAGGATTTTGTCTATGTGGTCAAATGGTCAACACTTATGTCACAGTTCAAAAGTGCATGTTTAGATTATGTGGAAGTTAAGGATTTTCCATTACATTTACATTTACATTTCGGCATTTCGGCATTTAGCAGATGCTTTTATCCAAAGCAACTTACAGTGCATTCAGGCTAAACATTTATTTACCAGTATGCATCCTACACACAAGTAAACACAAAAAACATTTCCTCATATGAAAAATTCTTAATAAAAATGCTGTGTAAAATATATCTGAACCAATATATTTTAGTTTACAATTAATATTAGCATTCATGTTATTTTAGTAAAAAATTACTTAATAATAATATATATTGTGTTTGTGTGTGTGTGTGTGTGTGTGTGTGTTTGTGTGTGTTGAGCAGAAGAAAGAAATAAACACAGGTTTGGAACTTGAGTGTGTGCAGATGATGACAGAATTTTAATTTTCATTTAAATGTAATATATTTACATTTATTTAGATCTACATTTATTCATTTAGCAGACGCTTTATGTAAATGCAAATGTAATGTAATATATATTCTATTTATTTTAAAATAACATGTATATAAAACAATCATAAAAGACTTTTATATATTTGTTTTCATGAATTAATGGGAAACAAATTGGCAGCTGAAGATGCATTTCCTCACCACTAAGTCCAGCTCAAATCCAAGCTTCTGCAAGACTCCTGGTTTGTCTTTCTTGCCTAATTGAATCACATTTTTGACGAGGCATGGCTGAAGGTCCTTCTTGTGTTTGACCACTACAAGATCATCCTGAGCAAGAGCACAGATTGCAGTGAAGAGCTGGATGTTGTACAGGAGCTCCAGCCGCCTGCTGGTAGGAGAAACGGACAGAAGTAGCTGAGCTTGATGGCGTGTGAGTGGGTATGTGTCCTGCTTCTTCACCATGCCACTGCTCCTGGCGCCGCCACCTCGTCCATAAACCATTCCTATGAGATCTCCTGCTGCTGTCTCCGCATCCGCGCGCCCAATAGACCCACGAGACAAGCCCTTCTTACTTCTCTTCACTACAATAAAGTAGCACTCCTGACCTTCCTCGTTCCGTTCCATGTTGAAGAGTGTTTGTTCAATGCAGTGCACGTTAAATGACAGCAAATGCCTTATGAACACAGAGGGAGTCAGTTATCTACTACTAGTCAGTTGTGATGTCATTCTGACATTCCAATGTTGACATGCAACAAAATCATGACACTTAAGATGCCCATCTGTGTTAGCAAGAAAATCGGTAATACAAAAAGCAATATCAAATTATTTTCAGTTTATTATATATAATTTTAATGATTTGAATACGTTTGCATTATGAGATTGAAAGATTATTTAATCAGTGCAGCTTATATTTTACATTACAGAAAACCCAACCAACAAATATTCAATTAAGTTAAAGACGTGTTTTGAGCACGTTCATGTCGCCATTTATCATATTCAAAAGTCTGAAATGTTAGTTCCTTATTCGTTTGCTTTTGTGTGCACACTTTTTGTCACATGTACTTTGGTTGAAAACACCTGACCTCAGATATCTGAGTGTCTGACTTCTTTAACTTGATGGACTTGTTTTGTAACTTGTTCTTAGCATTGTCAAATACTTTTGTTGAAATATTAAAGGCTAAGAATTCAAGCTCTTAGAGGTGAATGACACCATCCACACTTCCATATGCACTTAACTGAACTGAAAATGTAGGCAAAATAATATTTTAATTTGACTGAAAGAAAAGAACAAATCATAACCACAGCTGTGTAAAAAATTTATATATATATATATATATATATATATATATATATATATATATATGTAAAAATGGGTAAACTATGAGTTAACACAATAAAACAAGTCATGCATTTCATCTTCACCTGCTTCATGTGTTCAGATTGCTTTCTGTCAGCGTCAGATAAAACTACAGGGAACTTTCACAGAAAAAAAAACTCCCAAATAGCTATGGACACCACATGGCATATTTGAAATTTATCTTGCTGCTCGTCAGATCAGGTGATGTCTAAGTATGAAGATGTGTTAAAGGTGTTCACTACTTGCGTGATAGCATGTCCTATGAGATCTTTTGACAGATTTTTAATGTAAATGGTGAGGTTGACCAAGTATCCTTGATTCTGTTGACAAGACATAGCAAAACAGATTTTACTCAGATGGCAATAAATGTCCAGCTTCATGTGGATATAGTGTATACTGTTCCAACACCATCTTGGTCTGCCTTAAATTTATGTGACCTGTTAACATGAAAACACCTGCATTCTGTGAATCTGTGTGGTTTATGCTGAAGGGCTATGATGTCCTCAGTGAGAAAGAAAGAAAACAGAATAACCAGTGAACTGCTAACATTCTCTCTGCTCTACTTGCCTTATATTAACTGAGGAAAGCAAGAGAAAGAACGTAAGGGGATAGTTCACCAAAATTAACATTCTCTTTTGATTGTTGGTAACCAAACACACTGTAAAAAAGTGATTTTTTTTTAAACTTGTTAATAAAGATAGCATCAGTTAACTAAATTTTACACACAAATACTATTTTGTCTTTTTACTTCAAAATGTCACGTTTAATTCAATAAGCTACTTGAAGTTTCATTTTTATTTATATTACCTAAATACATAAGTAAATTTAAATGGAACTGCCTAGGTAGAAATTAAAGTTAAAACTCATAAGTATATTTTACTTGGAACCATTCGTTATGTTTACAAAGATTCTTTAAGATCGATGCCTATAGCATCTTTGGTTTCCAAAATTCTTCAAAATATCTTCATTTGTGTTCAAGAAACTCAAGCAAGTTTGGAACAACTTAAGCGTAAGTAAATTATGACAAAATCTTTGAGAGGAACCATCAATTTAAAAAAAGTGGGGAAAAAAAGAAAGTGAATTGGAATTTGTGCTCTGCATTTAATCCATCCAAGAGCACACACACACAGCAGTGAATGGTGAACAAACGCACACACACACACACACACACACACACACACACACACACCTGGAGCAGAAACTTTTGAAACTGAACAGAAATCAGAACAAATAGTTAACAATTTATGACATTTTGTAAGCCACAGATGAATTAAAATAATAATAATATTAAACAACAATAAATGTCAAAAATTAACTAGAATATTTTATATATACTATCCACCTTATTTTTAACATAAGAGCAGCCATGATAACTTGAATGGCTTTAGGTGTCACTTGTGTCCAGTTATTTTCCTTGTACAAAAATAGTCTATTTTGCTGCTTGATACTGCAAACTGGTAATTATTAGCATATTATTTCAAATAATAATCATAATCATAGACACACTGGTTTTCAGGGCAAATAGTTTTACCGTTTACTGCACTTTATTTTTCTTCTATTTATTTCCTTAATACAGCTAATGACTTGGAAGTCTTGCACATTCAAAGAAAATAGCTTACTTCTGTGTTGCAAATAGTGGACAATGCTTCATTTTAAAAGATTGTTCAGCTGACAAAAATAAATAAAACAATCAGTAGACAAAAAGCCCACAAAGCAGTTATCATTTAAGACTGTGATACCACTGGAAGACAGTCATGCCTCATTGACCAAAGGAAAGAAGACAAGGGCTACTTTCATGACTAGACCACACACACTAGGCGAACCCATACTCCCCCTCGTGGTTTTAATGGTGCACTGCATGACAAAGAGACATGCCTTGTGCAAAAACGTAACATATATGCCTATATTGAGTAAAACAGCCCAGTTTTTTATGAATAAACCACAGTCAGGTTAGCAAGTATCTGTCTTAACCCTTTGCTTTAAAGTTTTCAACACAATAAATGGATTTCCGTATATAAAATATCAAACTAAAATGAATTCAGCACAGTTTCTAAATAAGCTTAAATGTACAATGAAAGAAAACGGGAAAATTCAGAAGTCCTTCACTTCATTTTATTGCTGCATGACAGTCTAGTACAGTAATACTTTCTAATGGCCAACATTGTTTTAGAAGCCATAATTTTAGCTGCCACTGGATTTATTGTACACTACATTGTAAATCAAAAAAGTTCAAGCTTCATATCAAGCTTTCATTTTGAACCAAGGTACTTGCATGCTTGTTGACTCTTTCTGTATCTTAGTGACTAAAGTTGCGACGACTAGGCTGGTGGAGGAACACGCGATGTATGCGAGAGTAGTGTTGAGGAAGACGCTGGCGGATGTGGTTCTGGCGCTGAATGCAATTGCGGCTGAGATTGTGGCGGCTGGACCGAGCCTGAGCCCGCTGTATCCGGCCCACCTGTGTCACTTTGACCAGAGCCCCAGCCTGAGAAACCAACCGCTGAGATACTCGAACACTGCCTCGAGCAACAGGGACTTCTGGTTCATTGATGCTTTAGAAACAGAACAAAACACTTCTTTAAATCAATCAATCAATCCAATACTGACTTGTCAGAGTCAACATTTTTGCAACTTCTCAGTATGAATAAAGTTATACAGACTGCGACCTCTGAACAGGTGTATTGGTTTTACCTTGCATCACTGACCAAGCTGGTAGCACATTTCTCAGTGCTTGACAGGTTTCCTATCGACTTGAACTGCACCTCACTGGGTTCAGAGGATGTCTCTCCATTATATTCTGTAATATAGTAATATATTCTGATTATATTACTTACAGCCCCTAAATTATCTGCACTGTATTTTAACCCAATAAAGCATACTGTATAGCATATCAGCGGCTGCAAAAATTGCACATTTTGCTCAGTTTGGGCCTCTGAGTAAAATTAAGAAGTTTTTCCTCCTTAAGTAAGCTCCACATACTCTTATAGTATATGTTCAATCCAATATAATGCTCTTCTGATTAGTATTTCATATTTCAGTCTTTGCAGGGTTTTCATATCAGTTGTACTCTGTACTCACCAGCTGCACTGACCAGGAGCCAGCCCTCCTCATCCGCTTCTGGAGGCCCTGGTTTTGGTACAGTTGGTTCCTGAGTCGGTTTGTTCACGTTTCCAAAGAGCAGGTTTGTGAGCCGTTGAAACATTGTTATAAATTAAATGTGCTTATTCTGAATAATTGGTGGTGAACTCCAATGCCTGGTACACGAGTCTCACACTTCTTCACTATGGCAGACGTTATGAGCAGATCTCCGCAGTATGACTTCAGCCAGACCTTGGGTAGAGGACAAATATATTATATATATATAATAATATATATATATAATAAATCTGAACATTATATGATGCAGTGCCTGATTTGAATTATACCCACTAAACAAGACTTGAATTAAAACCAAGCTAAAAGCTATTTTAGGCTCATATCTCATATTGAGGCCACTCTTCCATAAAGTACTCCTATGTCAGGCTTCAATATTTTTTTTTTTAGGCTCAGCAACCATAAAGTAGTGATGAATAAACTAGAAAAGACAAGCTTCCAAATACCAAGGCGTTTCACCCATCCATGCACAGTTAGAAATTTAAAACAAAAATTCAATATGCTTCTTTAGTTAAAGATATGTTCGATATGTGACTTTCATTTAAAACCTATATCTGGTGATATTTGTTCATATGGCAACAAAGATGGATGAACTGAATTTTGGGAGTGCATTGTTGGACCCCAGCTCCATTGTTGGCGTCCATCTGTCGTCCCCCAGCTGGAGGGTGTGCCGTTAAAACAATACATTCATTTTCTCTGAAAACACAGCATCTGCATCATGTGGAAATGGTTTAATTTCGATGGTTTTTATGCAGTTTTTATTTAGTAGTAGCATATCAAATAACTGTTTATGGAGGATTTTTGGGGGTAGCTGTTTTGCTCCCTCTCTTTGAACACTAATCATTTAGAAAGACATGTCGAGGAAAACACAAGGGCCACTGATTTATCCATTTGTGCAAAGCTATCAATACACACTAAAACTAATTATTCTGTAAAGGAAATGTAAATGAAAAATTCTGTAAACATTACTAAAATATTTAATAAAGCTCATTCCGATTCTGATTAAGTAGCGTAAGCTTCGATTATTATTAAGAAATGAAATGTATGCATCTATACAAATGTCTATACATACATATTTACAAATAAAACAAATTTGGGAATATACAGATTTTCTCGCACAGTTTAAATAAAGAGTACAAATAAAACATACTACGTTACCTGCTTCTTTACAGAGCATTCGATTTTCCGACGTCTAAATAGTTTAAAAAAATCTTATTTATTTCGAGGTAGAGGTGCAGAATATATGCTGTTTTGTTTAGTTTCTTTTAGGTTTTGGAAATTGTTCCATGTAATTTATAACATCGCAGTAAATATCCCAACGAACAGCTGATATTAAAAACAAAAAAGCCCAGTGATTTAGACCCGCCCATATCTACAGGCTTGTCCAATAAGATTCATACACAAACTGATGGGTGGAGCCAGGATTCAAACTGGGCCTTTTATCCGGTTTTTTTTTTTTCATCTATGACCGACCTGGGAACAGTTTATAACACTATACTATAAAAGTCATTGGTCGACCGTTAGTCAAACTGATTCCTGTTCAGCCGTGAAGGAATGTAGATGGACATGTCGAGGGACGTAGTAACAAAATTTGAAAACCGCACAATCTGCCGCAGCAACTGGGTATGAAGGAGAGTTTTTAAAGGGATCGTTCCCTCAGAAATTAAAATTTGCCTTTAGTTCCAAACCAATATAGCTTGCTATCTTTCGTGGAACACTGTTGAATATTACAAGTTCAAGTTCCTTTATTTATACCCGAATGTAGATTTTGTTTGCAGTAGAGTCCTCATACAGATATATGAAACAGAGCACATATCACACATCATCAAAAACTACACACTTACTTGAACAGGTTTCGTTACTATTCGCTAACATTGTATGGAAAAGGTGCAATGAAAGTCAATAATGTCTCAAACATTCAGCATTACACCACAATGTTGCAACATCTTACAAAATCTGTCTGCGTTATTTAGCAAATGAGTCTTTATTCACTCTAAACACCACCTTCTCCACTATAATTTTGATAAGTACCTATAACTGTCCTACAGCTGACTTAATTAAAACAAACGCATCTATGGGTCACACTTGTGTTGTTCGGGTCAAAAGTGACAACACCTGAAATGTAACTTTATTATATTTTCATTTAAATCAATGTCATATATTTTTTTATTTTGTGATTTGAGAGAATTTAATTAAACTAATTAATATTTATCTAATAATTATTATATTTTCCTCCATATAATACTTTTTTCTAATTCTTTTTTAATACATTTTTTTAATATTGGAGTTTTTCAGGTTAAAGCTGCAGTCCGTAAATTTAGCCTCTTTGTCGCCATCTATGTTTGAATACCTGGAATTGCAGTTCATTGTTTTGAGGTGTAGTACACAGAAAAAGAAAGTCAGTCACCGCACTTAATAATCAGATTCTAGCCTGTCTTGGAATATATGACCCCAATAAGAATTGACACCATGTATTGTCATATGAACAAGTAACAAGTCTGCCATGCTTTGCTCTGATCAACAGAGGAAAATTGCATTAAAATAAATCGCGCTACCAATGGTGATTTTATCTAACGTTTGATTAGCTCATATCACATCAAACCCTGCAAATTATTGTTGTACTTTATTCTTAAATTATTAATGTTAACATCATCGGCGTTGCTGAATATAGTGTGTATATAAGCATGTATATTTCAATTTCTGTAGAGTCTAATCTCTAATTGTCACATTATTTGCATTTCATATTTAGAAATTATTTTAACCCAAAAAGCAAACAATGTTCCCATCGAACTAGTCGTCTTTAAAATACAGATCTTGTGAAAACCCAGGCTATCTGTAATCAGAAACACATTTAAAATTGGAATTTAATTTAATTCAGATGTGTTTCATATGGTCTTTCTTGATTACAATCCGCAATCAAAATGATTTTTTAACATTTAATTATTCTAGCTGCTGTGGGAATAGGTTATAATTAAATGATCCGCCACCTGCAGGATTCTCACAGGGGATAGCCTAGTAGCCGGTGTTCTGTTTACAGACGTGACGTAAGGACGCAGTGCCACGCTCGAATTTCCCGCGAAAACCTTATCAAATTAGAAAACATTAGAAAACATTATTATGTTATGGCGATGTTTTCGCCTTAACATAATAATAACTGGTTATGTACATAACTGACTGGTTATGTACTTGCTCAAATATTAATTTTGGATAATGTTTACTTTTAAAATAAAGACAATGCCTTTAGTGGCATTAGTGCCATCTGGAGGGAGTAAAAAATCTGCAATTCCATGGTTTAGCCATTAGATTCAGATTTATATAAAATGCTTTTAAAATTCTCTAGTTGTTTCTTACTTTTATTATGTAGTGGATTTGGATATATATTTAGACAAGGTTTTTTTTAATGTTGTTTTGAAATCATCTTCGGAATCTTCGGAAGATACCCTGATTTTGAACACAGAGAAAGACATTTTGTTAAACATAACAAATTAACAGGAATGCTTTATCGGAGGTCAATCAATCTGATTTCAACCTCTTTGAGTCTTCTGGCTTACTTTTGCCACATTGTTAATTTACAGCCACCACTTCATTTGTGTGTGTTGTGTGTCTATGTGTGTTTTGTATTTTATACGGTTTAAGTCTAACCCCCATAGACAACAACCATAGACAGTGAAAGAAGGCAACAACTGACATTTTTCAATCCTGGAAAAGTTAAGCTTATAATAAGTCAAAAGTTATGTTTCTTTAAGTGACATGTGATAAGCATTTGATAAGCCTTCCAAACACTTAATAGCAGATTTCTGAGTTTAGTGCACTTTATCAAACATTGTGGAAAAATGCATTTAACGGACCTTTCATTACAGTGACAGACAGCGACTGTCCATCCAAACAGAAAAAAACACAAGGTGGCGCCATAATCAAAGTTGTACTTCACCCACCAAATTCATTCCAAGCTTGTCTTCACGTCATTTTAAAAGTGCACTTGTCAGCTTAATCAAAATTAGGCAGTAAAACACATCCAGAGCCCATGCATTTTGTTGTATGATATTTTATTTCCTTTACATTAAAACACAACTTGATGTCAGTGAACATTTCATTCTTAAACGCTGCATCTGGACAAACGAAATCCAGCATGTGTTTTGATAGGAAGTAGACTTGTGTGGATTTATGCGGCACACGCTGATTCGATTATCCTACATTGTGCAGACTCTGGGAATGGCAAACAGTTCCTTCACAAAAGCTTTCATTCAAATGGACAGTGATCTGGCTTTTTAAACACTTTGGCTTGGAACCATGAAGTAAACAATGAATTTAGAATGGCTGATTTACATGATCTTGATAGGCACGGATTTAACAATTAATTTATGTGTATAACCTGCGCGTAAGAGCGCTTTTGGAACATTCACACCTAGGCAGCAGTCAAGTGCTGGGTAATTAAATGAAACACTGACGACAGCGGTGGCTGTAGGCAGTTCTTTAGGGCGGGTCCAAGTGGAAGTATACCCACTTACTCTGTCAGACTATTTTAAATAAGTACAGACTCACTAATTGTAGTCCAGTTCAGATCAGTGTGTTCACGTTACGAGAACTGCGGATTGGCGAGGTCGTTACATTTAACGGACTATCCGAAGTGGAGTGATTTCAGCGAGATTTCCCCCCTGAAAATAACTGGACTGGGTTTGTTAAAACTTCAGAGTTCAACATGCCTCGGTCTTTCCTGGTAAAAAAGTATTTCACCAGCAAGAGGCCAAACTACAGCGAGTTGGAATGTCAGAACGGTGAGTTTGCGTCTGTTTTATCAAAATCGAATCGATCTAAATGTAAAGTGTTTTTCTAGAGTAAAACTTAAAAATAGACTGGTTGGCGTTTTCATCAAGCTTCGATAATTCGGACATCGTAATTACATATAAATACATATGTATAAAATTTGCAGTTTGGAATTTCGATTTAGACACTTTTTCTTCATTGGACCTGGTGTTTTTCTATTTTCTACTTGTGTCCTGTGTTTTTCATTGGCAGTCACTTATATTGTAAACTATCACGTCTAAAGAGTATATAGCAACATGTCTATTAAAGTCTATTATGGCTGTAAATACCATTAGGAATTTATTTGTATCTTTCTCTCTTACCCATCAGATACTTTGCTAGACAGATACCCACTAGCAGAACTTCCAGCAGTCACCAGTGACTTCCCAGTAACTTGCTTAACCACTGGACTGGTTTGGGACGTCAGCTTGCTACACGATCCCACATCCCCATCCACCCTTTCCCCTAGCCAGGGCCCGCTGGACCTCAGCTCCCCGTCTAGCGTCAGCTGCAGCAGCAGTGGGGAAGAAGATGAAGGACGCACGTCTGACCCACCGAGCCCTGATTCCTCAGACACCTACCATCCACAGCAGACCAACAGGCCGAGGCGCAGCAACAAGAACAGGGCAGGACAGAGAGAGGACAAGAGCGAGGCCACTGCCCCAGCCACTCGACCGGCCTTCTTTTGCAAGCACTGCCCCAAAGAATACAACAGTCTCGGTGCCCTGAAGATGCACATCCGCTCACACACACTACCTTGTGTCTGTCCCACCTGTGGAAAGGCCTTCTCGCGACCCTGGCTGTTAAGAGGACACATTCGCACACATACAGGTAATTCAAACTTGTTGTCTCACTTAAAGGATTATTTCATTAGTTACTAACACCATATTTGGTTCATGCATAAGTTTCATTATATAAATTTTTTTTAGCAGAGTAAATACTTAAAAATGTTAAGTTTTTTTCAAAATGATATTTATTGTAAGATTTTTTTGTTCTTTTTTTTTTTGCTTTATTAATTAAAGATGTAATGGAGTAAATATCTTCCAGTTTCCTTTAGAATTTTTTTCTTAAAAAAAAAAAAAAAAGAGTTCTATTGTTGCTTTGGAATTACAGGGGGGACACAATTTTTTCTATTGAATTTTTTTATATATATATATAATTTTTTTTATTTATTTATTTTTTTTTACATTTTTTTTTAAATACATTTTTAAAGAGTTCATAAAGTAAATATCTAAAAAAAACATTTGGAAGTCTCTCAAATGTTTCTTAATAATTTCATTAATGTAACAGCATTATCTTAGTGAGCTTGCCCTCAGTAGAACTGTTTTCATTGATCACTCATTGTGTTGACCTCAACAATGACACAATAGGACAATGTTATCAATCACTAGTGTGAGAGCAGAGATAAGCACAGATAAGTTGATCAAGAATGCTACGGATCACTTGTTATCATCCTTGCTGAGTAGCCACTTATTTTGTGTACTTTTGATTGATTCAATCAGTTTACCATGTGACTTTTAGCTATTGCACTAGTATTGTTTTTTAGCAAGGATATTTGCTTTTAAAAAGGACATTTTATGATTACAAAGTGCATGCATTTAACTGTAGTTTTATCTCTCTCTCTTTTCCCTACAGGTGAGCGTCCGTTCTCCTGCCCACACTGTAACCGTGCCTTCGCGGACCGTTCTAACCTGCGTGCACACCTGCAGACCCATGCAGATGTGAAGAAATACCAGTGCAGCACCTGT
Organism: Carassius gibelio; assembly: GCF_023724105.1. Lineage (NCBI taxonomy): Eukaryota > Metazoa > Chordata > Actinopteri > Cypriniformes > Cyprinidae > Carassius > Carassius gibelio. Next base: position 10,756,271 of record NC_068381.1, read on the forward strand.
TCTCGTACCTTCAGCCGCATGTCCTTGCTGCAGAAACACACTGCAGCCGGCTGTTGTCCCTCCACAGCCTGAGGGACAACTGAGGGAGGCGGGAGCCATTTGATTTTAATTCAGACACGGTGCCTTGTGAGATAATAATGACCGTGCGCTTCTCCTATCAACACCTTCACCTAGATGCAGTATGCGACAGGAGAAGGATGTGACATTTCAACTGACTTCTTAAACACAACTCTGTCAATACATTTCCAAATGCCACAGACATTTTGCCAAACTAAATTACTTCAAATGAAGGATTATGAATGTTTAAAGTATAATAGCTGTTCAGCTAGGAGTCCTGAACCAGGGACAACTGCTGTCAGGTTGGGGGTGGGCTCACATGTAGGGTATGTCTCTCAACATGACACACACACACACACGCAAACATAAGCACACAGACAGACAGCTGTTCTGTGGTGCGGAGGCAGTGTGCTAACAGGTGCCCTGGCCCTGAACGTCACATCTCTGCTAACAGGTGGCGTCTACAGAGTTCTCCAGAAACACACATGGAGAGAGTTGTGACGGACCAGTGTTGACCGTGTTGTTGGTTTTAACCTGCATGTGCAAGGTCCATCACTTGTTTTTACTGATGTTAGTTTTTTTCACCATGTTATTTTTGTTACTCTACTTTATCAGTTTTTGTTGTACATGGACTGAGTTTTAAAATGCACTCCAGTTTACCAAAGAGTATTGAAGTCCTGTCGTTTTGTATTATTAAAGCGAATGATTGGACCATTGAAACCAAAGCCATTCTACTTTTTGTAACTTCAAGAAGTTTTTTTTTTTTTTGTACCTCCGGTGTTTTTTCAAGTGATGAGATGCGACGTTTCTGTATTTTTTATCTGATGTGAAGAAAAGGACTTTCTCAGTAAATAGACTACAATGTTTTATCATATGCTGTCCACTATTCTTGTGGATGTATTGACCATTATATGTAACAATTTATTGATGCCACAAATTGTGCATGACATGCTTTCTTAAAATTGAATGAGTTCAGTGCAATTTTTTTTAAATATTTCATGTCTCTTGTTATTGGTCCAAATCAATTTCCAATAAAATAATTTAAGTTTATACAAAGGATTTGATTCATGCTCACTCATTTTGGATTTGGTATGGTTACTAAAAAATGGGAGGGGGGAGGGGGCTCACAAATGGATACTCTGCAGTGAATGGGTGCCATCAGAAGGAGACCGCACCCATTCACTGCAGAGGATCCATTGGTAAGCGAGTGATGCAATGCTAAATTTCTCCAAATTTGTTTGGATTAAAAAACAAACTCATCCACATCTTGGATGGCCTGGGGGTGGGCAAAGGTTCAGTAATTTGTGGAATATTTTTTTTTACAAAAGTTGGAATGTTGGAAACTTCATGCACTCAAAAGTAGCAGAGGAGGAGGGGCTACCAGACTCCTGTGTTGGATGATAAAATAATCATTTAAATTGATACACTAGATGGTTGAGTGCATAGTATGTAGTACGTCATTTGGGACACAACTTCAGTGTAGTCTGTTGGCACATACTATTTGAAGCTGTTGAAATGCATTATTAGGAAGAGCGGTGCTTCATTTCCCATGAATAGGAGTGACTCACTGGTTTGTAACTGTGATGTTTGCTAGGAGGCAGGTGAATGCATTATGACAGCACAGGGACAACTGCATGCACCTGCCCCACACACCTGTCAAACTGCACGAACACACACTCACTCACTCTCTCTGCAAACAAAACGGTTTATCCAGAACGGTCTCCCGGCCTGCTTATGCATACGGATGTGTGTTGATCTTTATGGGTATGCTCAGATCTGTTTTTATATACAAGACATAAAGATGTCATTGTGACCTGATGCCGTTTTAGTCATCTGAGCGTTCTGTGTTCATTCAAACTGTAACTTTGCCTCTGGAGGAATTGCTGCAAGGCAAACTGTTGGAATGTCTTACATAAATATTTTCATGTTGGAAGCTTTGCATCTGAGCGTTGGAAGAGTTGCGTGTGTATGCTGCATTGATGTAAAGCGGGTCTATCTGCTGACCTCTAAACCTGGCCTGTGTAACTAATGCCTCAATAATCATACCGAACTAGGATCTAAACTCTGCTATGGAATCTGGTTTCCAGCTTTCACTAATAATGACTTTATATCTCATGATGGGACTTTGTTTCTAAAAATTGCAAATTTTCACCTCACATTATGACTTTGAATCTGACATTGATTTTGTATCACCATTGTGAGCTTTTATCCCACAATGGGGCTTAATTTCTCAAAATGCAGATTTATGTCTCACCATTGCAACTTTAATTCTCACACGACTTATCACACAATGTTATTATTTATCACACAATAAGATTTACTTTATACAATTGCAAGTTTATACCTCGCATTGTGACTTTATATTTCAAATCTTCAACCTTTTATCTCACAGTGTCTCGTTAATTGTGACTGTTTATTGTAATCATGACTTTTGCAACTTTATATCTAGGTGTTTTTTTTTCATAATTACAACTTTGATATCATGGTTTGTTTTTGTATCTTGTAGTTGCAACTATTTTGTGCATAGTTACTTTATTTCGTAGTTTAAACTTTATCATCTCACAGCAACCTTTTCATTTTTTACTCTTGAGGTGGATACAGGCTTCCACTCTGTTGTCCACAACATAAAAATTTTAATGTGAAAAGCTAAAATGGATCCTCAAACAACACTTGTACTGTATGCCCCTCAAATGCTAGTATTGGAAAAGCAGGTCTGCATTAATCAGACTGAACGGTTGAATCCAGACAGTGAGTCAGCTGCTGTCAGGAGCAAGAGTGAGTTCTCATAGTAAGTTGAGCTGCGTATGTGGAGCATGAGACAAGTCCTTCCATGTGCTGTCCCAAATCGTCTGAAGGTATTAGTATAGTGAGCTTCTTCCTATTTAGTTACTCAACTACTCACAGACAAACTCAATCTCTGGAATGCATGTGTCAGGTGCTGACATGTAGTTTACGACAGTGAGGTGTAATCCTTCGGGGTGGTGGTGTGTGTGTGGGGGGGGTGTGTGTGTGTGGAAAGAATAGTAAAGCTTTACGTTTTGGTGATGTAATTGGGGTCAGTTTGTCTTGAGGTGCAGTGCAACAGTGGAAGGACACAATCCTCTAAAGGTTTTGGAAAACTAACAGGAGAACATCTGTATAAAATGGAAGGAGAACAGTTACATGTGGTCGATTTGTAACAAGCCCAGAGGGGAGGGAGAGGAGGCCTAATGAGATGACGTTATCAGAGTTGCTGCGAGAAACTTTAAAGAAGAAATTCCTGATAAAGCTCAAATCTGCTCTGTCAGCAGGTGAAAAGTCCACATGGTAGAATATCTGATGAATCAAACCTTATTCAAGCAACAACAAAAAAAAAGCACATTTCCAAACCTGGAAGGTTTATGGTGAGCCAACATGCCAGAGAGCAATGCACTGCCAGAGAGTTTGCTGTAATGCAACCCGCAGCCATTTTTAGTGCGTATTCTGTGCTAAGAAATGAAAACTAAATATGCACTCTCATATAGTCGTTCCCGAGGGATAATGAGACGTCTGGCTCTGAAATCGGAGAACTCCTTCCCCACTGTGCATTCCCAAGTGCCAGAATGTTCACTGTAATTTACCAAAAGTGGCTGCTGCTTCTGCCATAAAGCATGTGTTTAACATTCCAGCCCTTTTCTCAGGGCTCATGTGTGTCTCTTATACTCCCTCTCTTTCGCTCTTTCTCAACTTTGGATGGCTAAATTTGAGCACAAGTATGATGTGTCTTTGCCTTACTTCACATGAGGATCATCTCTCTGCCTCAGAGACACCCAAAGTCCCAGGCAGGAAATGGGAGTTTACATTGGCCTGACTTTGCAGGGAGAGAACAAGTGGGCTCAAGTGTTCAGTGACTGCAGTATGGCTGCAGTAGAGCCCCATCCCCCCATCTCAAGCTTCCCTCCCACGCCTGCTCTCCCACTCAGTCAGGGGGAGAGCGCTGCTAGGGCCTTGGCCAGGACTTGGGGCTCAGGGCCTGGGATACAGGAAGAAGCTGTCAGCCTCTTATAAACACGAGCGGTTCTGCACCCACGACAAAGTAGCGCCTGAGGGAATGCTCCAACGCCGCCATACTGTCTGTGTCAAACTGGCTGAATGCAAAAAGTCAAGCGTTTCTCACCACAGGTATTCTAAATTTCATTACAAGCATCTCTGCTGTTAGTACACCAGACCACTGTTATGTCTCCTGTGTCTGAAACCAAACACACTCACTGCCCAGTCAGTCAATAAATTATGAGACAGAGTTTAAGTATGATGGAAACCGGTTACAGACCGCCTTCCAAGGCATCACAACATTACATCTGATGACCTAGAGCAGTGATTCTGAAATGGTGATAGCACAAGTGGTATGAGGACCGTGACGTGGTATATTTAGCATAACTCCAATCTTCAGACAAATTTCAAACCAGACAATAACTATAAAAATAAAACTGTATATTTCATTAAAATTTTCAGAAAAATAAATATAAAAAAAATGTTTAATTTAAAATTGTATGAAAAATAACTACTAAGTAGTGTATATTATATGTATACCACAAAAATAAATAAGTCAAAAAAAAAATCTTCACAAAAGCAGTGTATATTTTACTTGGAAAAAATACAACAAAAGTTTATTTTATTATAATCAACCTCTACAGGTGCTGGTCATATAATTAGAATATCACCAAAAAGTAGATTTATTTCACTTATTCCTTTCAAAAAGTGAAACTTGTATATTATATTCATTCATTACTCACAGACTGATATATTCCAAATGTGTATTTCATTTCATTTTGATGATTATAACTGACAGCTAGGGAAAATTACAAATTCGGTATCTCAGAAAATAAGAATATTACTTAAGTCCAATACAAAGAAAGGATTTTTAGAAATCTTGCCCAACTGAAAAGTATGAGCATGTACAGCACTCAATACTTAGTTGGGGCTCCTTTTGCCTGAATTACTGCCGCAATGCGGCGTGACATGGAGTCGATCAGTCTGTGGCACTGCTCAGGTGTTATGAGAGCCCAGGTTCCTCTGATAGTGGCCTTCAGCTCTTCTGCATTCTTGGGTCTGGCATCACATCTTCCTCTTCACAATAACCCATAGAGTTTCTATGGGGTTAAGGTCAGATGAGTTTGCTAAGAACAGGGATACCATGGTCCTTAAACCAGGTACTGGTAGTTTTGGCACTGTGTGCAGGTGCCAAGTCCTGTTGGAAAATGAAATCTGCATCTCCATAAAGTTGGTCAGCAGCCGGAAGCATGAAGTGCTCTAAAACTTCCTGGTATTCGGCTGCGTGGACCTTGGACCTCAGAAAACAAAGTAGACCAACACCAGAAAATGACATGGCACCCCAAACCATCACTGATTGTGAAAACTTTACACTGGACCTCAAGCAACGTGGATTGTGTGCCTCTCCTATCTTCCTCCAGACTCTGGGACCCTGATTTCCAAAGGAAATGCAAAATTTACTTTCATCAAAGAACTAACTTTGGACTACTCAGCAGCTGTCCAGTCCTTTTTGTCTTTAGCCCACGTGAGACACTGTCTGTTGTTCAATAGTGGCTCGACACAAGGGATCCGACAGCTGAAACCCATGTCTTGCATACATCTTTGTGTAGTGGTTCTTGAAGCACTGACTCCAGCTGCAGTCCACTCTTTGTGAATTTTCCCTACATTTTCGCATGGGTTTTGGTTCACAATCCTCTCCAGGATGCGGTTATCCCTATTGCTTGTAGACTTTTTTTCTACCACATCTTTTCCTTTCCTTCGCCTCTCTGTTAATGTGCTTGGACACAGAGCTCTGTGAACAGCCAGCCTCTTTTGCAATGACCTTTTGTGTCTTGCCCTCCTTGTGCAAGGTGTCAATGGTTGTCTTTTGGACAACTGTCAAGTCTTCCCCATGATTGTGTAGCCTACAGAAATAGACTGTGAGACCATTTAAAGGCTTTTGCAGGTGCTTTGAGTTAATTAGTGAGTTAATAAGAGTGGGGCACCAGGTGTCTTCAATATTGAACCTTTTCACAATATTAAAATTTTCTGAGATACTGATACTTTCAAATTTTCCCTAGCTGTCAGTAATAATCATCAAAATGAAAATAAATAAACATTTGACATATATCAGTCTGTGTGTAATGAATGAATATAATATACAAGTTTCACTTATTGAATGGAATTAGTGAAATAAATCAACTTTTTGATGATATTCTAATTATATGACCATAACATCGCTTCAAAATGTGAATATTTTATTTAGAATTTTTCAATATTTATAAATTCATTAACTAATTTTTCAAATGCTCCACCAGACAACTGTTTTATTATTTCAACTGACTGCTGAGCTTCAAGAGCAGAATTCAAAAGCTTGGAAGGACACATCTGTGCTACCTGCAGAAATTACCAGATGGAGCCATTTAAATGAACAGATCTACAAATAATGGATTCAGATGTGGCCGGATGACTTCCTGCTTCCATACACTGCATTTTTCAGGTTCTGGACACAATCGAACCAATCAAGTGTAAATGTTTTAGATGTAGCTCCTCTATTTCAGGTTGACAGGTAGATGTTCAGAACGTGCTTCTGGATCAATGGCATGGGAAAGTCCTCGGGGGAGGACTTGACACACGAGAGAATCAAATATCTTTATCTCAAAATTTACCTCACATGACCCGCACCTCATCAGATGTGCCCCAATACAAACAGCATGAGCCTAATTACAGACAGAGACACTTCTACATCAACTGCCAAGGTCTCCCATGAACAATAGCATCTAAACAAAACCACTAAACAAAAATGCAAACAAAGGCCCTCATCTTTCTCTCCAAGAGCTTCGGAGTTTGCCAGAGGGCCGCTGTAGAAGCAGAGAGACCTTATTACAGCATAATGAATCACACACTCACTAAGTCACAGGGTTGCTGAAGATGAATGTGCTCTCTGTTGGTTTTTTTGGAGCTGCATGTTTACTAACCAATGACGCAGGCTGCACTTGATCAGAGACATGTGTTTCTGAGGTCTCAGTTCCAGTGAGAAGAGAGGGGAAAAAGAGCGGAGCGCGAATGTGTGGCGCCTGGGCTCCCTTGGCCCCGACTCTGCCACACACACAGGGGTTGGGGTAACTGTGGGGGTCATGCTGAGAAAAATAAACCATGTAAACCTCAGAACAGGAAGCATATACTGCAGCGAGGAGATCCACATTAAGCGAGTGCATGAAGCCTCTAATTTCAGTCCATGCACTGGTTTTGAACCTCACTGCAAGTCACAAAAAACTTCCTATACTCTCAAAGAGGAAACAAAGGCATCTTACAGTGAGCTTTGTAAAAACATCTATTGAACCTAAAAGTCTGCCCACTAGTGGCACCAAATATAATTGCAAACATGACTGTTTTCAAACAGGTTTCACTCCTGTGGAAACATCTAAATACCCTTAAAACAACACAAATATTTAATATACTTAATTATTTGGAAATATAATAAATAAAAAATAGAAGATATATATTGGGAATTGGGAATATATTTTAAGTTTAATGCCAGTTTAGTTGCCAAATATTTTTTCTTGTTTTAAACATAAATCTAGTGAAATTGAGTTAAAACAAGAAAAGCAATGCATCAATTGTTAAGAAAAAAATAATAAAAATAATGAAAAGATATAAATAAATAAAATAACGGGTATTAATTCTTATACCAATTTTTTATTAAATAATTATTATTAGCAAGATTATATTTATTTTAAAATAAGAAAATTTCATAAAAATAATATCAATACGACATTAAATGATTTGTACATTTATTATTCTAGGTCTCTGTTCATTTATAAATACAATGTAAATGTAAACATAAAATATAATTTAAACGTAGACACACACACACACACTTGTAAATGTAACACACTGAAATGTTAAAATATATCTGTGTCAAATTTAACTTTAACCACAATTAATAAATGCTGTAAAAGCATTATCCATTTTTCATTAATTGTACCTAATGCATTAACTAACTTTAACAAATAACCTTATCATAAAACGTTACTGAATCCACATTATGTGCGACCCCTTCAAACAAACATCAACAGATTGCAATTCCATTTGCTGAATTTGCAATTCCACTAGTAGTGTATAAATTATACACTTCACCTTCAAGGTCTAATAGAGTAAATCTTCCCTCATGGTTCTTATTAAATTATTATTGAGAGTTTACGCTGTTCACGGACATGACACATTGTACCAATTATCATTTAAGACCATGACACACCACTTATTTGAAATTTCCTCATCAATGCACATTGCTTAAAGTCATGTAGAAATGCCTAATGACTCATGACTGTAATTCCTGCCAAAACAAGAGAAACATCCTTGACTGTAAAAATGAATGTAGGCGTTGGCTGAAAAACGAAGTGAGTGGGAAGTTAGGCACATGGAGGATGCAAGTCCAATTTTAGGTTTCTGCCTCACAGGTCGTACTTAATTCATTCCTGAGCATAGCGACTTCTATCCTGTGCTCAGCTCCTGCTGCCCAGGCTTTTCCTCACATATGCGGAGAGAAAAGAGTGTCGTTATTCACAGACTCAACCCCAGATGGACAAGTGTCAAAACTTTACTGTTAGATCAATGGAACCTCGCAGCATTTCGAGAATTTCACTCTTGGATTTCCTGTTGTTGTCGACCTGTAAAAAGGGACGCGAGATGGAGAGCTACTGGCTGGGTGTGTTCTGAACAACTGTCCTTCAAAACATAGAAAAAAACCCTGCACAAAATTAACACTTGATTGATGAAAGCCGTTTATACACCAGAATCACGTGGGGGTAGCTCTCAGTTTACTGAACTAACTAAACAATTTAAGAAACTAACACTCAACCATACACAGCATATCTTCAGCTGTCATATAACATCATGCAACCCGCCAGCACCTTCCCCCAACACAAACACATACGTACAGGGGTGGTCTTTTGTTGGAGAGAGACCAAACAGCAGCCTTGTAATGAAGAGAATCATTTCGCGACCTCACGGTCAGCCTGATCTACAGGCAGACTCGAATCCTCTATGAGACATCGTTCTGATCTTCTCATTCTGTTGTTTGGAGGAGTTTGACAACCCACAATATCTAAACTAACATATTATGAGGGGGAGGAGGGAGGGAATTTGTTCATTAATGTCAGAGATCTTGAACAGGAAATGAGATGAAACTCTTCCAAAAGTCACAATCACACACACATTCACATTCTCATATATGCTATGTATGCATCAAGCTCTTTTGAGGAGGGTGTGTGAGATTTGACTCCGGACATCCCTCTTTTTGGGAGTTTATAAGGCTAATAATAGGAAATATAATGTTTTTTCGGGGCCCCCAGATTGAAATGGCTCCATTTGTGCTGCATTTCAGTCACATCACATTCGACATGTACATAACATTTACTAACTTTAATGAATAGATTTTAAACAAAAAAGCAGATATTCTTGCCTTCTTGTTCGGTGTCAGTTTAACAGCTCTCACATGCTGAAGTGATTAAACTTGTTGCTTGTTGTTTTCCCTTCCCAAAAGTAAAAAAAAAAAAAGGCTTCACGCAAAGAATGTTGAAAGATTTGCCACCCAACTGAGCTTTGGGTTCTAGGAATGTTTGCTGGAATTATAAAAATGCTAATGAGCCATGAGCATACAGACTAAAATCTAAAAATGTAGATTTAAAAGGTAAAGTCTGTCATATTATTAAATATTGTCATTGTAGATAAAAAAGTATTTTCCTACATTTACTCTCTCCGACATCAATTTGTGAAGCAGAGACTCTGTGGTGACCATGAAATCCAGAAAGAGGAGGAGATCTAAAACAGATAATCCATGTGGAAGTATGGGAACCTTAGGAGAACATTTAACTACACTGCAAAAAAAAAATTAAAAAAAAGAAAAATGAGAGAGAATATCTACACATCTTCAAACCAAGCTAAATGTACTTAAAAAGCAAACCTATGTAAGACAAGAGGCGTTTTATAAGAATTATATATATATGTAAATGTAGAAGTAAATAATGTAGTAAGAATAGAATATATAAAAGAAATATCAAACAAATTTAAAAATATATAAATCATTTAATATAAAGATTACTGATAGATAAAAATACTTAATATTTTGTGCAGTGTTCTGGATGATACATTTCATAATTAGTCATCATTAGTACTGGGTAACATTACTATAAGAATAGCTCTTCTTCTTTTGCTCCCATGTTCACTTACGCAAAGGTAGTTTAGTGTTTAGGCAGTGGCACATGGACCGGCTGGCCTTTCACAGCACAGCTTTAATGCAGAGCTCAATCAAAAGATCCTGTCTCTCACTGGAATGCTAAATGAGTGACACTCGCCCACTATGCCGGACATTCACACCTTAGATCAAAGAACTGTAGCATAACGGCTTTTGCTCACATACCAGTAGGCTTCGGCCAGCCCTCCTCCACCACCCACCCTCACTTTTAACACCCCAGTGATAAGTCTGAAGTGGGCAAATGGCACAAACACCTGTCTACAGTTCAAACACTGACATCGTCCTTGTGCAATCACCTGTCGGCCAGCAGTTGTGAAAGGGCTTCTCACTTTTACGAAGCAGGAAGGGGCTTTTCATTGTCTCTGCGACATGGTCAGTTTGTTAAGTGGTTTGAGTCTCTGTGCCTGGACCAGAGAGCATGAATCACCCTCTAAATGGCCCTTTACAAAACAAACACTCGTGTTTGCTTAGAAGGATGCATTAAATGCATGCATTAAACACTTGGTTGACACATAGGTGAACTTACCAAATAGTCCAAAAAATGTTTTAATTCAATTAAGTAGAGTACATATATATATTTAAAAACAGTTTTATGTGCACAGTGAGAAATAGTGTTGTAAATCTCAGCAGGAAATGTAGAAAAGAGGGATGAAGAGAAAGAGAGAACATCAGAGGGTTGAGGGAGGAAATCCCACAGCAACCTGACCTCCATTTGAGCCAACATTACATGAGTTCACCTACTCCCTCTTTCCCTTTCTCTCTCTCTCTCTGGGTGTGGTAGGAACATCAAAAGCTCCATGTCTCTATAGACTACTACCATTTAGGACATTTTGGCAAAAACAAGCAAGGTGGCACTGGCCACAAAAACACAGATGATTTTTGAAACAAGCTTCTAAACAAAGCACACAATTACATGTCTCCCATATAAACACACACAGCAAGTGGATTCTCACAGCGTCGCGAAGCACTATTGATAGAGGTCTCTTAAAGCGCTACATTCCTCTGCACTCATCCACAGTAGAGGAAACAGAGCCCTCTCTATCATCTGTTCATTTAGAGAGCTCATGGTCTGCATGTGATTTCAATATGGACACGGCAAGTCAACTGAGGGTCTGTTCGCATTCATGCTAATGTGAGAACGGCTGTTAAAACGTTTCAGCAGGAAATTAAACAAATCTTTTGGAATTTATATGTTTTCGTGAAGGTCTTATATTTGTAACAAAGTGATCAACAAGTAAACAAATTAAATGTGTTATTTTGGTAGAGAAAGTCTCATGGAATATGAGGAAAACACATGCAACGATTTGGCCTAGATGAAAAAACATGAAAAAATATATAAAATAACAATGGGTTAAGAAAAATAATAATAAAATAAATAAACACAAAATAAATATGAATACAAATAATAGAATTTATAATTTACATAATATAATACAAAAATAAACATTTGTATTGTTTTAGGAATAATTTTAACTGGAAGACAAAATTATATTGGTAGAAATGGTCTTAAGGAATACGATTTTTTTTTTTTTTTTTTACAGCGGGCTAATGTAATAAATAGAAAATAATAAGTGATAAAAAATGATGTTCTTTCAAAAAGAATAAAACATTCATTTATCTTGAATATATTTAACATTTGCATATATACAACATTTTTGTTTATCTTAAGGATTATAAGACTTTTTTCTGGAAGACATGACAAAAATATAAATTATGAAAATGATTTTGGTACGTTCATCTTAATTTTTGGTCAGCTTGAACAGATATCTTTTACTACTTAACACTTGTTGCAAGGTTCCTCTTTACCTGGTTCTCAAAAGAACATAAAAAGTGCTCCGTCTTTTCCACAGATGCAGCATATTAGTGTTAGTGAGGGATATGGCAAGTGCAGTGACGGGTGGGGGTGGCCGAGGCACCTTGCAACAGCTGGACTGAATTAACCGGGGGGATCAGGGGGTGCCGGGGGGGGCTCTGAGACTGCTGGCGCCAGGAGCAGGCCAGCAGGTCAGGGTGGATGAAGATTACCAAAACACAAGCGGGCAGCCATGCCCCGCGGAGGGATGGGGAGTGGGGGGGGTCGGGGTTCCTGGCTCATAGGCCTTCAGTCACAGGATGGGGCGGCAGGAGGACTTCCACTTCCTGTCAGATAACCCTTTCCTGTCCATATGACATCCAGAGAGAGACTGCCTGAAAAGAAAAACAGTAAATGCATTGATTCACGTGATAATGGAAAATCGAACAAGGCATTGTTCTTGTCAGAGCTAATGTTGTTAGCAGGTTTTGCTGAGACACACTCTCCCGTCATAGTTCATATCGCTGAGCGAACACGACATGAGATCAAGATATTTAGAATTAGTGGGAGAAGGGAATGAAAACAGAGAGAACATTGCTAGAAAGCTCTAAATATAGACGTTTTATTCGATTTGGAAGCCAAATGGTGTGTAAACACACTCAGCCTCCATGTCTGGATGTGAGGTGGGGAATGTTCAAGAACAATTTCCATATGAGGTATAGAAACACATTTCCGGACATTACAGGCATGTAGACCTTCAAATTTAATCTCTAACAACACACAAACAAACACTTAAACTGCAAGGAGTTCCTCCAAACTACTTTTGCCTTAGTGTCATCAATGAATCACAGCCGCACAGAACAAAGTAGTTTATAATGCTAAAACAGGATCTGTAGAAGAAAGAAATTCAAAACTGAATATATGACAGCCTTGTTAACTACTAAATGGTCACTTTCAGTCTATGAATAAAGATTTACTCTCAACAGTTAAGATGACGGTTAAGTGGCATATGAGGCCATCTAGTGGCCAATTAAAACACAGCGCTCCTAAATAAATAAGTTTGGTTGCCATTTAGTAAAGGTATACACATTCAAGTAAATATAATTAACACTACATTAATTACATAAGCAGACCTGGAGAATCCTGGGAAAGTAGTGGGAGATGCCCTTTAAATCCGGGTCATAGTCATAAAGACACCAGCGAATGTTGCATCATTGTTTGTCCGGACAGAACGTACTTCAGAGGATGTAACTGAGCACTGTAGTCTCACGTCTAATGTAAAAACTGAAAAGCAAGTGGTCCAGACACTTTCCAAGACTCCAAACTTGTGCTAACTACAACTGCACTTACACTGCCAGTGACTAAACAATATCTCTAGAGGGCGTCAGTACAAAACAGACTACAGCATGGGAGTCCAATCCTGCTCCTGGAGGGCCACGTTCCAGCAGAGTTTAGGTCCAGCCCTAATTAAGCACACCAGAACTAGCTAATCAAGGTCTTCGGGATCACAAGAAACTCCCAGGCAGGTGAGTTGGAGCTAATTTTTACATGAAGGTGGCCCTCCAGGTGCAGGATTATAAGTTTATTAACTGAGGCATTATTTTGGAGAAATCTAAATAATATGTCCAGAGGAACAGCCTATTTCTCACAAATGTATTTTCCTTTTATTATTTAAAATAATCATGAACAATGTCAAATGAATTGAGAGACAACAGGGTTGTTCCAAATTAACCCAAACATTTTTTAGTTAATTGTTCCTACAAAAAAAAAAAAAAAAACACACACACACACACACACACACACACACACACACACACACACAATCACAACAATATTAAAAATAAACAACTTTATTTCCTCCCAATGTTGCTAGCTATTAATAGGACATACTCAAAGTAGTGTAAATTATATGGAATCCTTTTTTAAATTTTGATGATGAAGATGGCATATAATGACAGAAAATATAAATAACTGTAATGTATTAGTAACATTAGTGATTGTCTTTGATTAATTTCAAAGGCAATTGTTGCTATTTTCAGGTTTCAATTGCGAAACTTGTTTTATCTTAACAATTATATTGCAAAGCATAAGTTAAATATCCTTATAGCAGGTACACTCTTTACAGGTAAGGTTTCTTTACTAGCATCGATACATCCATGGATTCTTTCCATTGACCAAAAGGTTCCTTATAGTGGAATAAGGGTCTTTAGATTATTAATGTTCTTAATACAAATAAAAATATAAAAATAAGGCACTTTATATAAGGCATACATATATATATATATTAAGAACTGTTTACTGAAAGTATTTTTGGGAACCAAAAATAGCTCTTTTATAGCATATCAAACAAAATAATACATTTTAATTAAATAAAACTACAATTGGGTGACATTGCATGTGCACAACTTTTCAAGTATGCTCTAAATTATCAGTTTAGTATCATTAAGTGCAAAATGATCACCCAATTCACTAGAAGGGTGTAGTGACACTGCTCAAGTGCCTGATTCTCTGCCAAGACACAGCACTTCTCAAGATGCTTTGGGGTTCACACCAATACCCCACAATGCTAGAAGTGCAAGTGTTGCACACACAACCGGCACCCTTTCTCTCACTGTAGACAGATATCAAGTCCCTGAGGAGTGCCATTAAATGTGTCAAAGTAGTATTGCCATATTTTCTTGCCAAGCCATGTATTACACATAGTGCTAAAGCAATTGAACTACCTGATTTCCAGTACTGCTGCAGACATCTTCCAAAATGTATTCACTTGCAGACATGAAGGCACAAAAATACTGTAAATGTTTATGCATATAAAAAGCACTTATTTAAATATTTAATATTTATACAAATATGCCAAACATATTAAAAGAGGGCATATTAATTGATTTATTTATTAATTGCATATTAAAAGTTTTTGTTATCATCAAATAATTTCTAATCATTTTCTAAATTATATTATATACATTGTTCCCAATTTTGGCTATACGGTATATTCATAATAAACTTTAATAATAATACATTTATTTTATATAGCACCTTTAAAAGTAGCATCTCAAAGTACTTTACATAAAATTAAAGTACATAAATTAAAAGATACACAACAGTGCAGGCAGTAAATAACTAATCAAGCAAAAAAAAAACCAATATAATAACAAACAAAGTAATCACAAGAATCACATTAAAGCAATCCTAAAAAAGTA
Organism: Carassius gibelio; assembly: GCF_023724105.1. Taxonomy (NCBI): domain Eukaryota; kingdom Metazoa; phylum Chordata; class Actinopteri; order Cypriniformes; family Cyprinidae; genus Carassius; species Carassius gibelio. The sequence continues at coordinate 10,771,563 of NC_068381.1, forward strand.
TGTTTTAAGGGACGATTTAAAAAACACTAAAGGATTCTGCAAACCATATTTTGTAGCAGTGTTGTTTGGACAGTTAAAAGACCAGCTTCAGAAGAGCGTAGAGCACGTGTAGGAGTGTAAGGGGTTAAAAGCTCACACAAATACTGAGGGGCCGAATTATTCAAGGCCTAATAAGTGAGCATGAGAATTTTAAAATAAATACGAAAACTAACAGGAAGCCAGTGCAATTTTTCGAGGATAGGCATGATGTGCTCCCTTCCTAATATATATATACACACACATACATACCTTTCAAAATATTGTTGTCAGTAAGATTTTTAATGTGTGATAAAATGATGTCCTGCTCTGCTGCTGCACCTGTTTGTTTGCAAAAACACCAGTTATACAAACAGAATCATGAACTACACTTTTTACTGTATTCAGTCAGTTTAATTATTAGATCTTCCCTAACTAAGTATTGCCATGGCAATGTGGCCTTGCTTCTGTAGTTTAACAAAATTAAAGTACAGTTAAAAGTAATGAAGCGGCCTCTATTGACTGACTCAAAATGTTTTGAGTAAAGTTCTACCACCTGTTTAACTGAAGATAAAATACATGAACAATTGATTAGAATAAACACGAGTATATTTGCAATATTTTCACGCAGCTACCAAAATATGCTTGCTAAGAGTTTTGTTTAAACTAAAAATGTCTCAAATAAACATGTGAAAGGAATGATAAAAGAATTTTAAAAAGTGCGCTTCAGAGTTCAGATGCTGCTCTTTAGTCTTTGGGAAAGGCATGCTGAAAGCCATCTGTGTCATGGACAGGCTGTGTCTGCGTTTAAGCAGTTGCTCCATGAGACAGGTGCCACGCTCCCCCGGGACAGAGTAAACTGACTTTAGTAGTGGGCAATCCCCCTCACATTCCACACCACCTTAAAGATTAACTGTGGCCTCAGGCATGTGAATCACAGCCTTCGTACGGTTCAGAGGAACCATGGTAAAAGCTATGAGGAGGACAATGTAAATGTTTTCACACCTCATCCATCTGATGTGCATGCTGTCTTCAGGTAGCCTGAGAGATGATCTCCATAGACGGCACTCAGCAAGACATGTCAAATAAATTAGCAAGACCTCCATATTAGCAAGTTATCAGAGCAACAACTGGTAATACATTTGAATCAGGTTTAACATTTCTTAACAAGACGATGTGGGATAGGAGTTGTTTTCAATCTATCCCCATGATTTATATTTTTTGCTCGGTATGGGCACCTTAAATAAAGTCTGTTAGGGAATCAGACCTGTGCTCCACAGCCAAACTGTTTAGATGTGATATGATTATATTTACAATAAAATATTAAAAATATTAAGACACAAACTAAGCCCTAATTGACTATTGTCTGATGGCTTAAATCACTGAATTGCCTGATTTTGTTAACATTGTTCTAAAATGTTTTCCTAATTCCAAATATTAATAAAACTCTTAACAGTATATATGGTTTTACAATAGTAACATAATAATAGCCATATAAAACCAAATTTTTTAATATGCATATTACACTTGGTGATTATTATATTAGGGATAATTCAAAGCTAATAGCTCATTTCAAAGAAACCTTATTTTGGCCATTTTTTATATTATCCATTTTCAAGCACTCCATGATTTAAGCTGCATAAAATGAAAACATCATCAAGGTGGACCAAAAGAACCAGTTAATTTTATACCAGTCATGTTGGTGATCGTCACCACATCAGTATGAAGTAGCCTGGGGACACTTAATGCATTACTGGAATTAGGCAGGGATTGCTGCGATATCCCAAAGTGCGACCGCTTGTCTGCTTTGGTTTAGATAAAGCCACGTGGCGGTGAGATAGCCGAGCAAAGGTATGCTGTGACTGGGCATAAATAGAAAACCAGCTAAAGATGTTGGTATCCCCAGCTAGGGCCAAAGGCCATGATTTAACCCACTGAAAGAGTGTTTATTGTCTGAAGCCACAGGGGTAGGAGCAGAGTCTCTTTACCCCTGTCACTTGCTAAAAGACTAACTGACTCTTACGTTTATTGCCTGTTTGTATGTTTGTGTTGGGCTCTGCTGATTGAGTGAGATTACTAAAGAGCTGAGATATTAACTTGTGTCTCCTCAATATGCTTTCCAGTCTCCCATCGGATTGACTGATGACTCACCACAGAGATAGCACAGTTGCTGAAAGGTTTTGTGGACGATTAGCTGGCATCCATGTGTTGAACTCAGTGGAGTGGCTGCTGCTAACTGGCACCAGTGAATTCTCTTTTAAAGGGTGTTGGTGGACACCAGCACTATTTTATTTGAAAAAACTGTCATCTGTACTCTTTTTCCTATTACCACTTACAGGGCTGGGTGTTTATTTGAATTATCAGGACTTATATGACAAATGTAAGTGTGGTGGGTCTACCACCTTAAAAGTGTGTGTGTGCCTGTAAATCTCAGCCTCCCTCCACTTCAGTCTCTAAGCCTGCTGGCATTTGGTGCACAATGATCTAAAACAACTGTGACCCAACTGCAATTGCAACTTTGATTCCAGGAATCCCTGTTTGATCTGACTTAACTCCATTGTTTCGCAACAACCAATAAATATGCAGATAAATATAGTCATGCATAAAAGTCTGGCTCGTTTCTGAGATTGGGTTGCTGAATTACTGTGGTTATTTCACAGCTATTTTAATGTTCCTAAATGTTGCGTATGTATAATAGCATTTAAAATGGTACAGGCACCCTCCAATTTCATTATCTCTCACGTTTTATCTGTCTGTCAGTGTTTTTTTATGCACAGTCCTGCGAGTGAGGCTGTACATAAGCCAGCTGCCACACTTATGAAGCGTCCCAGAATAGCCCTCAACTGGCCTGCTATATCTAACCAAAGTGCAAGAAAGTTGCCGTCATCGATGTAACACTCCATGCTTTGCCAAAAGATAGCTGCAGTTCCATCAACGACAAACATTTGTAGTTATTCCATGAAAATGCTATGAGATTTCAAAGTTTTTCATAATGCTGTCTGCATCCTGTAAATGTGTCATTTTGTTGAGTGATTTTCTTGCTCAAGCAGTGAACAGAGCAGCAGTGCTCTGTCTTTAACAATAGGCCTTGTCTATTGCTCTTGTCAGGAATGTCAGCCTTTGGCATGAGGCAGGGATGGAGTATTCTCATCTATATCGGGACACTATGAGCCCCTCCCCTTTTGGTCCACACTCTTTACTCTTTTTCCACATACAAGGACACTGATCTCAAGGTCAGATCCACAGGGGCCGGTGTGTAAAAAGAGGCGCTCCGCTCCAAGACGCTCAATTACTGCACTGACACCGTAGTGGAAAAGTAGCAGCGGCTGCCTGCATAATAGGCTGAATTTAGGCCTGTTATTTTAGCACTTTGTCTGGAAAGTTCTGCACCACACCTGCTGTTTTATGTATCAAAAATGAGTGTTGGCAGTGAAGTGGCATGGATGTGTGAATTAATAATTATATGAGTAGGTCTGAAACCACATGCAGATGCTACCTTAAATAAAAAAAATCTTCAGACTGATCCAATGCTTAAAAATGCAGCCTTGTTGATTGAATCATATTACATTAAATTTTTCATAAACATCACAAGTAATTACTTATATATGCATAAAAATTAGGGCTGTTACTAGCAATCATTTTGGTAATTGAGTAATCAGTCGATTATTCTGACACTTTATAGCAGAATCTAATCCTTGTTTAATATTGACTAAACAAAATGCAACTGAAATGTCCATTTATTCTTTAATAATCAGCCACTTTTTATGATAGAAATGCTATAGCCACTGTAAATTCTTTCTCATACATAGAAGGCACATCTTTCAGTTTTTGGCCAGTTAACCGACATGGGCAAAAGCCGATTTTTTTATATTGAGTACTTGAATTTTATAGAAGAATGGTGATAGCCCTATATATAACATTAAATATATTCATATATTTATTTTTATACAAATTCATTTTATAAAAGATTTGGAGACAGATTTGTTATTGAAGAGTTATTGAATTGATTTCACTAGTCAGAAAACTGCTTGCTTCTATGGTGGAAAGAAAATCCATCTCAATTATGTTGCTATTATCATTAAGGGCAGTGCATCTTGGCTTATATTGGGACGTATTTTTAGCATCCCATATCATGTCAAGCACAAGGGACCCTTTACTTTCTTCTAGGGTTGCATTTACTGTGGCCACACACACACAATGCTTCCCTCCAGTGGCGTTTACAACAAAGGATTCCGCAAACAAGCAATTAGAGTAAGGGAGAAGACCGAACACATGGCCATTATGTTCACCTAATACATGTCCTGCAAGTCGAGGAGAGAATTGTTGACGAGTTATTGAAGAGATGTTAAAGAGCCAATAGTAAGGGTGTTGCTTGTTGCCGCTGAGTGGATCTCTGTAACCTTTATCCATGCAGGGACCAGGGGGAATTTACAGCGACCACAGCCGCTCAGATGATTGTTAGTGTTGAAAACAAAATATAGCCCAACTCTGAAAAAAATTATAAACTGAGAAAACTTTAAGGAGAAACAAGTTCATTCTTAATTATTACTTCCTTCAATACGTATTAAGTTGATGCATAATTGTGAACATTTGCTATGGTTACAGCAGTTACAGAGCTGATAACATCATTTTGATAATTAGTTTCAATGACAGTGTTCATGTAAAAGTAACTCACTAACTGCTGTCATATATATATTTTTTTACATAAGTTAAAAACATACAAAATAAAAATAAACAAAAAGATTAATTTGCATTTCCTCTTATATAAATAATCTTAAATGATGTTGTGTTTTTAGTGCCGTTGCTGAAAAATAAATTGGTTATATTGATTGAAAATGTAAAAGAAATACGTTTTTTTTGTGTATAAAAAAAAAAAAAATATATCAACCAGTTTCTGATCAGTGCCCTGCACTTAGCCTGCATAAGTTGCTATAAAAATAACTAAGCTTGGGTTTGGGTAAAGATAAAAATGTGGCTTGCCCTTCTGTGTCAGTTTGGGACACAGTGAGCACCAATAGGCGCTGGAGGAGGTGACACATGATAATTTCTCTAAACGTGACCTTGGAGGAGATGATAAAAGGAGTTTGGCCACTCCACCCATTCAGTCCGTGTTAAGGTCAGTTAGCAAATTATGACTGGATACCTTAACTCATTTCATTTACTTGACCATTTGTTTGTAATATTACAGTAACATTAATTCCATCAAATCAGTTTCTTAAAACTAAAATCTTATTTTCTGTCAATAATGAAATGCTTTGTTTTATGTGATACAGCCTACCTCCTGGATTATATATTTAATTTCTACATGAATTATTCCTGCAATGTTTACACGTTTATTTTGTAGGCCTACTTATTTTTTGCCAACATTATATCGTATTTTTTGTGTCTTTTTAATGATTTAATTTGAAGTGTAACTATAACATTTGTCTTCTTCTAAGGTATCTGGAAAGTTTTATCTTCAGTAAGTAAGCAGCGGTGGATTTATCATGTCGAGACTGTTGGATATGAAGGAGTTTGGAGAAGCGGCTCCGTTTCTGCGCAAATCCGACCTGGAGCTGCTGGCATCGCAAACTGTTGCGTTTGATGGTACTAGGAACACATTTTCAAGTGACTGCAACAAATGTTTTACGGCGGATACAAACACTTCAGATCTTTTTGAAATCTTGTTTTGGCTACGCAACGTCTTTTAGGTGTTCGTAATTGCACGTTAGGTTCTTAACTTGTTAATGTTGATCAATTTAGCATAAATAAATTTGGCGTTGAATGATTGGATTTATAACAATCAAACCAACGCAAAACGTAGTCGGAGCCTGGATATTGATCACTGACACAGACTCCCTTGTGCGCAGGAAAGAAACGCGCTTGGATCCCAGATGACAAGGACGCGTACATTGACGTGGAAATCAGACAGATTGATGGTGACAAAGTCATCGTTGAGACCAAGGACGGGAAGGTAAGGCTTTTTTTGTGAAATTTAATTTATCATGTCAAAACAATATAAGGACATGCCAAAACGTACTTTTGCTTATAAATAGTGTTTCTGATTTGTTTATCTCAGTTAATGAAATTAAACTGTAATAATTTTGCTATAACGACGACTGCGGTAGTTTAATACATAAATATATCGGCATGAAATATTGTTTTGAGATTATACTATTTTACATTTAACTAGATTAGCCTACATTAAAGTTTTTAAATAAGAAAAATAGCTCATTACAAATAAAAATACGGACACTGCGCGGCATTTAATTATAGTCCTTAAGTAATTTAGTCCAAGTTGGATTAGTTGGACGATGGATTAGTTAACTATAATGTTGTCTTTCTCTAGGCCAATTTAAAGCTTTCCTCGTCCACTCTGTGTCTTACCAGTTCGATGTTATTATCATCAACGTTTTGGTTGTCCTCTAAGCTTCTAGCCATGTATTAACTTTACCATGTTTACCTGTAAAACTAATACCTTCCACTGAGGCAATTTTTCATTACAAGCGTCATTTTAGTCGCCAGATGGCGCTACTAACTATTTTGACGTGCGCTGGAATGAATAGACAGGGACGGCGGAGGGGTATGGAAGTAGTGCCGGTTTGTTGACATGAACTGGTGATCCAGTTTAGCGGTTATTTAAAAATATAGACATATTTGAGAGCTCAATGTGCCATTGACCAAACAGAATCAAATAATCATTTTAAAAAATTATATTTTTTTTGTCGCCCTGCTCTGACTCTGCTTATTGCCTCTAAATCCTGCAGTGCCTAACTGTGAAGGAGGATGACATTCAACAGATGAACCCTCCTAAATTTGACATGATAGAGGACATGGCTATGCTCACACACCTGAATGAAGCTTCGGTGCTCTATAATCTGCGGAGGCGCTACAGCAATTGGATGATCTATGTTGGTACCATCACATCACAGCTCAAAGCAAAGAAATGATCTGCCCTTTCTCACTAATCTTTGATGCCACAAATAACCTGACCAGAGCATTAAACATAGAGGGGCGGCACTATTCATAGGACTTTACAGTCACAGTAATGAATGTAACCCTTGCCTTTGCCAAGGGACAAATACAAGTGAATTCCCAAGAGGTATGACCTTTATAAGTGCCACAGTCAAAAGCACCTCATAAAGTTATCTCTGGGAAGTTATGTTTTCCTGAACAGCTTTTGAACAGATCCAATACATGGGAAAACTACATTTTGGAAGTCCATAAATAAAGTTAATAGTAAAATTGACATATGAAATAGTTACATTAGGAGATATAATAGGATACTCTTATGAAAAGGTGTAACTATTTTACGTTATGGCGAATTGGTGATTAATTCATATAAATTTTTACAATCTCATAGGCCTACACATATTTTTGTACAATCTGCATAAAGCCCACTGATGGTTAGGTTTGGCCTTTTTTCAAATCAAATTGTATGAATTCATGCTAAATGCCGCCTCATTAAAATAGATGTTTCCTCATGAGATCAGGATAAATATAAGAGTCACATTATGAGATATAAAGTTACCTAATTTTTTTTAAATAAGGCTGAATTAAACAATTGTGCCATTTATCCTGACTATATACATCATACCTGAAACTAATCTTGTCAATCTTCTCACTGCAGACGTATTCTGGGCTCTTCTGTGTGACGGTGAACCCATACAAATGGCTTCCTGTCTACACAGCCCCTGTAGTGGCTGCCTACAAAGGCAAACGCCGCTCCGAGTCTCCACCTCACATCTATTCCATCGCTGACAATGCCTACAATGACATGTTGCGCAGTAAGTATAAAATTAAACATGTGCTTGTCTCTTCCCTGCCCATACAATAACTTACAGGAGGGATCATTTCACACTTAAGCCAATTCAGAAAGGCCTTTCCTGACCTGAAACAAATATGTTATTGTTAACCCCACACAGATCGTGAGAATCAGTCCATGCTAATCACGTAAGTCTGGATATTCCTGTGCACGTTCTGTATTTTTGTGATGAGATAGAGACATTTTCAGCTTGGGGGAAAAAAACCCAGCCACTGAAAATAAATATTTCAGATTACACTTCCAACTTTTGATTTTTGTTTTAATAGAAGATTTTGTTGCACTGTTTTTTTCTAATGTTCTTTGCTGTGGTTCTTTTCTTTCTTTTTTGTTTTTCAAATGTCTTATTATTCAATAATTTCTTGATACCTCATAGCGGAGAATCTGGTGCTGGCAAAACAGTAAACACGAAACGTGTAATTCAGTATTTTGCCATAGTGGCGGCTCTGGGTGAGGCACCGACTAAAAAAGGAGTAAGACACAAGCTCTCTCGGTTTCCCTCAAATCATCTCCCTCTTCTTTTCAAATCAGCTTTTTTTTTTTTTTTTTACCTCTCGTGCTGGCAAGTGTTTGTCATTTTCATTTTGAGGTCGCTCCTCATCTAGGTGTCCGGCTTATTTTTCAGTGACATTACTACTACGTATTGTAACTTGTTTTTCTGTTATGGACATCTAGACTGAGGTTTGACTATCCCTTCCATTTGCATATATCTTTTTGCTAATTTTCCCAAATGTTTTTGTGGGGTGAACCTTACTCCATGTGTCTTCAATAGCTTAACCCCAGCACATCATCTCCTGCATTTTTCTTCCTTGTTCTTGAAGTTTTTTCTTTGAAACAAATTTGTGATTAACAAATAAACTTTCCTTTTTCCAAGCAGGCCCGACCTCTTTCAGTTTCCCTGATTTCAGTTTTTTTGTCGCCATTTTTAAAATCCATTATTCATGTTTTTTCTCTCTCTCTGATTATCATAGGGTGTGACTGTTAAATACTTTGCTGTATTTGATGTGAGCTAACAAAATTTAATCCATGTTTGTCTATGAATTAGCATTTTCAGTTATAATACAAATTATTTTTTAATCAATATTTTAATGACACCGATTATTGACTAGCATAATATAATACTTTTTAATATTTGTAATAAAAATGGGGTCATTTAAAATGTTACATGCATTATATTGAATTCAAATGAAGTAATCAGGCTGTTAAATATAGAATGAAATAACAACAATAGAATATAATATTAACATAAGATGAGAAATATGTACTTTTTTATGAAACAACAATCTTTATTTGTTGTTGTTTTATGTTTTAAGGCCCCTGCCACTAAAACAGGGGTGAGTATATCTTCCCACAAGGAGACATACTGCATAAACTGCAACAAATAAAGCTCAACAACTCATCAATTATAAAAATTACTTTTCTCAGGGGACTTTAGAGGACCAGATTATTGAAGCTAATCCTGCAATGGAGGCTTTTGGAAATGCCAAGACATTGAGGAATGACAACTCATCCCGTTTTGTGAGTATTTGACACGATATAGACCAACGTTGTAGTTTTTGAGTCTATTCCTCTTACATACACGTAAAGACCTGTTACTATGCTGTAAAATTAAAATGACTTCATAGCATAATTGCTATCAAGCGTGGTTGATTCAACCATGATTTATTTCCTTAAATCCCTCTATAGGGTAAGTTCATCAGGATCCATTTTGGACCAACAGGGAAACTGGCTTCTGCTGACATTGATATATGTAAGTAAATTGTTCAAAGAATGATGATGGCTTACCAGTGTATGTCATTCCAAAATATAAAAGGGATTTATTTAATTATTTCTGTAGATCTTCTGGAAAAATCCAGAGTGATATTTCAGCAACCTGGAGAGCGAAGTTATCACATCTACTACCAGATCATGTCACAAAAGAAGCCTGAACTTCTTGGTATGATAAATGCTACAATTACAAATTAAATGTTCATTACATTTAGTCATTTAGCAGACTTACAAATAAGGACAATGAAAGCAATCAAAAAGAGCCATTTCAAATACAACAATATTGCCCTATTACTCATAAAAAATTATAATTTTTTCCTCGTGGATTTCAGACATGCTCCTGGTCTCTTCAAACCCCTACGACTACCATTTTTGCTCCCAAGGAGTGACAACGGTTGAGAATATGGATGATGGGCAGGAGCTTATGGCTACTGATGTAAGCTCTAAAATCTCTCATCACCTACAGAGACCAAATGAAAAATAAAAATGACCTCCAAAATCATTTTCTCTCCCCTCCAGCATGCCATGGATATCCTTGGCTTCACTCCCGAAGAAAAGTATGGCTGCTATAAAATAGTAGGGGCCATCATGCACTTCGGGAACATGAAATTCAAACAAAAGCAGAGGGAGGAGCAGGCAGAGACCGATGGCACTGAAAGTGAGTGTAAATCTGCAATCTGGCTTGTCGGTATTACAGTATTACAGTTAAAGTGCTAAACGTATATTAAATGATCTTTCTAGGTGCTGATAAGGCCTCCTACCTGATGGGTGTTAGCTCAGCAGACCTCATAAAGGGTCTTCTGCACCCTAGAGTGAAGGTGGGCAATGAGTATGTGGTTAAAGGACAGAATGTCGAACAGGTAAGTGTTCCCAAAATCCTTTTTTCTTGGATGTGTGTGTATATAGCTACAGAAAGAAAAACTTAATTATTTTGGTGGATTTTGCTACGCCAGTAACAATGCATGTTGAAACCACTGACATTTACCGTTGATCTACTAAGATACAAGGACTAATGCAGCCTGAGAAATCAGCCTTGTATCCAGGCAACTGTTGCAATCCGTGTGAGTGTCAGCTGTGATCTTCATGTGCTTCACAAACATTGTGTGGCTCCACCAGGTTAACTATGCAGTGGGAGCTCTGGCCAAAGCCACTTATGACCGCATGTTCAAGTGGTTGGTGGGGCGTATAAATAGGACGCTATACACCGCTCTGCCGCGCCAGTTCTTTATCGGAGTGCTGGACATCGCCGGCTTTGAGATCTTTGAGGTGAGTGACTCTCGAAATTCCACACCGCACTTATCTGGATTTCTGTCGGCATTCACACTTGTGCATCTGTCATGTGGATTCTCTCAACAGCTCAACAGCTTTGAGCAGCTCTGCATCAACTTCACCAATGAGAAACTGCAACAGTTTTTCAACCACCACATGTTCATCCTGGAACAAGAAGAGTACAAAAGGGAGGGCATTGAGTGGACCTTTATCGACTTTGGGCTTGACCTCCAAGCCTGCATTGACCTCATTGAAAAGGTTTTTTTTTTTTTTTTAGTTAAAACAATATCAGTTACAGTAACAATTCAAAAATGAACAACTGAGTTGTTTTCTCTTTGTTAGCCCTTAGGAATTATGTCCATCCTTGAAGAGGAGTGCATGTTCCCTAAAGCTACCGACAATAGCTTCAAGGCTAAGCTGTTTGACAATCACCTTGGCAAGACTGCAAATTTCCAAAAGCCAAGGCCTGACAAGAAGAGAAAGTATGAGGCTCATTTTGAGCTAGTGCACTATGCAGGAGTGGTGAGTTTGAACCAATAATACAACAAGACTCAATTTAAAAATCACTTAGGTGGCACTTGATATTACAACTATTTATGATGCACTTTAGATTATTCTTGGTGCTTTTCTACAGAGAAATAGCTTGAGCTAGTCAGTTTTAGCTGCTTTAAGCTGGTCTTCAAGTCTAGCAAGCTTAAAAAAAAGCCATCTCAAACCATTTAAACAGTTCAGTTTACCACCCTAGGTTGGTTTAAGCGGTTTTAATGTAGATAATGAATATTTTTATTTGAATTTCAGGTGCCATATAATATTATTGGTTGGTTAGACAAAAACAAAGACCCTCTGAATGAAACAGTGGTAGCCTGTTTCCAGAAATCAGCCAGCAAGCTTCTGGCTAGTCTGTATGAGAATTACGTTAGCTCTGACTCGGGTAAATATACCACACAGTCTGCCTAAAATATGACCATAACCATAAAACACTTCTAAATACAACTTTTTCATTTTAGCCCCTGACACAAAAACAGGAATCAAGGAAAAGAGGAAGAAGGCTGCTTCCTTCCAGACAGTGTCACAGCTACACAAGGTAGGAATTTAACCAGACTTTACTGCTACTTCCACTAGGTGCAAATTAGTTAGTAACAGCAGAAACTGGTATTAAACAGAAATAATTATCCATGGTCATTAAAACAAGGAAATCAAAACTCTCCAGTACTGAGAGGGAGGCAGTTAAGACTTGCAGTGATGTTTAGAGAAATGACACATGAACATCACTTTAAGTCTGTGCTGGCTCCTGTTCTGTCTGTGTCCACAAAGAGCAGCAACTCAGGGTAAGTCTAGAAACACACCTGGCAATGTTTTGGAGAAGGACACTTTTGCATATGGTATGATTGAATGCATTTGCTTTGTGCATTGTAAAATGTTAAGAACTGCTGTACAGCAGGAGTTTATGGCCTTTTTGTATATTGATTATTTCTCCCCCAACTGCAGGAGAATCTCAACAAGCTGATGACAAACTTGCGGAGCACTCAGCCCCATTTTGTGCGCTGCATCATCCCCAATGAGACCAAAACACCAGGTGCTGTATCCACTGAACACTTCAACACCTCTAAGCCAACAGGATCATGATGAAATGTCTAACTTTAACCTTTTCATCTTATTTGCAGGAATCATGGACGCTTTCCAGGTGCTGCACCAGTTGCGCTGTAATGGCGTCCTGGAGGGCATTCGCATTTGCAGGAAGGGATTTCCTAACAGAATTCTTTATGCCGATTTCAAACAGCGGTGAGAAGAGCTACTGTTGACACACTGTGTACTCATTGAGAACATCAACAATTAACTACAATAAAATCTTGGCACTTCTTTACTTTTAGTAGCCTATAATTCCCCCATTTTATATTTATCAGACGCTTTTATCCTAAGTGACTTATTTCATTCAGGCTACAAATTTTTTTTTTTACCAGTATGTGTTCTCCCTGGGAATCGAACCCACAACCTTTTGCGCTGCTAAAGCAATGCTCTGAGCCACAGGAACCCCATGTGAACATGTTTGAATCATGTAATGATTTGTGGTTCAATAAATAAATTGAGACTGAATTTTAACTAGTATTTCTGGGGTGCTAGTACAAAAATTGTTACAAAATAATTTTCCAAAAAGGTTTCCTAAATTTTCTCACCACCATTTGGTGGGGCCAGAATTGGATAATTGTTTAAATAAGCATTTTAACATAACACAATTGCTTACTTCACCTTCAACCTTCAGTGGCTTGTGAAAAGTCAGCCAGTTGATAAATAGTACAAATTTTTGTACATTAGTTAAACCTGGAAGAACAGTGAACACTATGTGTGCAGTACAGCTTAGATGATAAGAATAAAAACTGTGAATAAGAATAAACTGTGAGAATGTTTATATTCATCCTTTTCAAAGGTATCGCATTCTGAATCCTCATGCTATCCCTGATGACAAGTTTGTGGACAGCAGGAAGGCTGCAGAGAAACTTCTGGCTTCACTGGATATTGACCATAATCAGTATAGATTTGGACATACTAAGGCAAGTCAGACTTCAAACAGTAAAAGTGTTTGTTGCTTTGAGCCTCAAGCAATGGGACATCAATTACAGGTCTGTACACAAGACAAAATGGGCTAAATCAAGCCTTGTGTCTCTGCATTACAGGTGTTCTTTAAAGCTGGCCTGCTGGGACACCTGGAGGAGATGAGGGACGAGCGTCTGGCTAAAGTTCTCACTCTACTGCAAGCCGCCAGCCGTGGCAAGATCATGAGGATGGAGCTGAAGAAGATGATGGAGAGGAAGTAATACATGATTCAATGCAAAAGATCTTTCTTAGATAAAAATACGGTGACCCCCAAACATATTTGGACATTTAAGTCAAACATAAAAAATGAATGAAAGGAACTGCATTAGATAACAAAATTTCCTACCATGTTCCACTCATAAAAATAAATAAATTATTTCACCAAAACAAAACAAAAAAGTATTTTAGATAATTGGTAGAGTTAATGGAATAAAGTAAGCGCAACAAACAAAAATAAATAAATAAATTACTTTGATATTTAAGTTTGGTTTAAGTGGCAAAATACATTTTGGGGCCACTGTATATAGATTTGTCTGAATATAAAATATGAAGTAAAATATGAAGATACATATTCAGCGTTAAGGTACAGTAACAGCAAAATTTCACAGGCAAAAAAAGGCCTGAAGCACTTCTCACACAGATGCCACTTTCAAACCAAGCATCTTTCTGTTGGTCAGTGGAACTGATTTGCATGACCAACTTGAACCCGATATGAAATCTGCATGGGGACATTTTTTGCCCTCCCGCAAAATTCCTGATAAGGTGGATTCTTATTGAAATTGCACGATTTTGACCATGAAAATTCACCAAACAACTATAAATTGCGAATGCGACGTTAGACTATTATCAGCTCTCACCTGGTTTCAATCCACTTTTCTGAAGAAAAGGTTTCCATATGTTTATATTCTGCATATATTCTTAATCTGATGCCTTCCCACACAAATATTCACAAACTATACTGATATCCAATCGGTTCATTCCTAATAAAGTTAGCAACAAGCTGTTGCCACATGATATCTCTCAACCCTCAACATATGAGAGGTATTTTGGGGCCATGTGGATGGAGTGTTTGAGGCGTGTGTCTTCAGACATGCATTTGTCCATGTGTGGCCAAGACCCTTCATATGCTTCGACACTCTCTATAAAACGTAAGGTTCTCCGTGCCCATATCCATGACCTCCACCCTTCCTCTTTTTAGACAATGCGAGCGGTGTCCTTAAAGCTCAGAAGCCCAGTGGGTCACATGGCAGCTGCTCACCTCACTCCCCTCTAAAAATACAGGCCAGCTCCCTGCTCAAAGGCCTGTTTTGCCAAGGCGCTGGTGTCTCTAAAGGACCACATTGAAAGCATATCTTCAGACTGGCAAAGGATTAAAGCCGCTGGTCCGCATAAGGCCTCAGTTTCTAAATAAATACTACACACTTCACCTTTTGGGTGGTCCAGAGCACAGATGCATGGCTATTTGACCAGACTGAATTCTCTACCGTCATCCGCTAACATATAACCACAGTATTGTGAAAGCAAGTGCGTGACATCTGAAAGTCACCCCAGTAATAGACTAACTAAAATGAGCCTCGTTTCATGCATTCATGGAGCTAAGCCAGTGGGTCATATGGGGGTGACACAAGCTCCACTTAGTTGAAGAAGAAAATATACTAAAGATAAAAAAAAAAAAAATTAAAGCTAATTGGAAATATAAAAAAAAAATACATAAAATAGCACACAAATACGTGTGTTACAATAACAAAAAATGAGAAACTGCAACTCTGAAACTAAAACGGAAGAGGAACTAAATAGGGTAAAATAGTCCCACTCAGTATGGCGGCTGTAGGAATAAAAGCCCAGCCTTTTGGTTTATAGAGCCAATCACATGATTTTATTGGACCATCCTGAAAAATACAGCATTTCAGCATTATTTGAGGTCAAGAAACTAAAATTTTAAACTCCACACCAGTAGTTTTCGATCTTGCCCCATTCAAGTATATAGGAGCTACACTTGAATCATCAACATGGCTACCAAGTGGACTGACATGCCTTAAAGAAATTGATTATACCTGCATCTTGTTATTAGGGAGGCTCTGATGATCATACAGTGGAATATCCGGGCATTCAACATCGTGAAGAACTGGCCATGGATGAAACTCTTCTTCAAAATCAAGCCCTTGCTGAGGAGCGCCGCCACAGAAAAAGAGCTGGCCGCTCTAAAAGAAGAGTTCCTAAAGTTAAAGGAGGCCCTAGAGAAATCAGAGTCCAAGCGTAAGGAACTGGAAGAGAAACAGGTCAGCCTGATCCAAGAGAAGAATGACCTTTCTCTGCAGCTGCAGGCAGTGAGTATCAATGGCAAACGTACTGTTTGCTCATAAACTCCACAAAAAAGCTATGGTGGCCACAGAATTCAATATTCATTTATGAATTTTCACATTCTACTGTAATACAGCAGGACGTTTTGTTACTTTTCAACAAAAGTGCAATGTTTTCTGCAATAGCATGGCAAAAAATGCTAAAGTGCAGGAGAAATGTATAAAAAATTATAGCTGAATGCATAAAAGTATAAAATTACCATTCTTCTCCAAGTCACTCATTTTGACATGAGCTAGGATCTAAATGAGATATTTAGGTTTAAGGGAAAGAAAATGCTGAATAAGATCTACAGTTTTATAGGGTTTAAATTGCATTACCCAATAAACAGTCAAAAAGAATCAAATTAATTGTACATATTCAAATGTTAAAATGCTTGAATTGACCTTCTAACCATTGCTCTTCAGGAGCAGGATAACCTGGCAGATGCAGAGGACCGTTGTGACCTGCTCATCAAGACCAAGATTCAACTTGAAGCCAAAGTGAAGGAGATGACCGAACGCCTGGAAGACGAAGAGGAGATGAATGCTACCGTTCTTGCAAAAAAACGCAAGTTGGAGGACGAGTGCTCTGAGCTGAAAAAGGACATTGATGATCTGGAGATAACCTTGGCCAAGGTGGAGAAGGAGAAGCATGCCACTGAAAACAAGGTTAGAAAAGAAAAATGAAGCTCAAGCTTTGTTGTTGAGCCACCGTGAAGTCTGTTAAACCAATTAGAGTCCCTTTTCACAGGTGAAAAATCTGATAGAAGAGATGGCAGTTTTGGATGAAACTATTCTGAAGCTCACTAAAGAGAAGAAGGCCTTACAGGAGAGTCACCAGCAGACATTGGATGACTTACAGACAGAGGAAGACAAAGTCAACACTCTGACTAAGGCCAAAGCCAAGTTGGAGCAACAAGTGGATGATGTAAGTTGAATAAATGTTAACTGGACCAAAAGATCAAGAATAAATCAGAAATCAATACACTCTAATCCCATGGTTTAGTTGGAGGGATCCTTGGAACAGGAGAAGAAATTGCGAATGGACCTGGAACGGGTCAAACGCAAGCTGGAGGGTGATCTGAAGCTGGCCATGGAGTCTGTCATGGACCTTGAAAACGACAAGCAGCAATTAGAGGAAAAGCTAAAGAAGTAAGAAATCATCACATGACATGATGCTGTAAAATAAATCAATTCTGTTCTTATATTGTCTGTTTTTTGTAGGAAAGATTTTGAAATGAACCAGATCAGTTCGAAAATCGAAGATGAGCAAGCGCTAATCATCCAGCTTCAAAAGAAGATCAAGGAATTGCAGGCGAGTTAAACTGGACGTCTGATCTCCAAGTTTACGTCTCTATCAAAATATATTTTAATTCATTCTTTCATTGTGTTTAAGGCTCGTATTGAGGAGCTCGAAGAGGAACTGGAGGCAGAGCGCTCCAACCGGGCGAAGATAGAGAAACAGCGATGTGATGCCTCCAAAGAGCTTGAAGAGCTCAGTGAGCGTCTCGAGGAAGCCGGAGGGGCCACTTCAGCCCAAATTGAGATGAATAAGAAACGGGAGGCAGATTTTCTAAAACTGCGTCGTGACCTTGAAGAGGCCATATTGCACCACGAGGCTATGACCGCCGCACTGCGCAAAAAGCATGCAGACAGCGTGGCTGAACTGAGCGAGCAAATTGACAGCCTTCAGCGGGTCAAACAGAAGTTGGAGAAGGAGAGAAGTGAAGCCAAGATGGAGGCAGATGACCTCACCTCCAATTTAGAGCAGCTGGCAAAGAGCAAGGTGGAAAATATGATCATGTCACACCACAGTCTGATCTAATTTAACAAGCATTAATTTAGTGTTGACTTTAACATTGAAAAAATCAAGGGCTGATATCAGTTGAGATGAAATTTTCATGCTCTTAATGTTTATTACATTTATTTTACACAAAGTTAAAAGCATATCATATATCATGAATTTACAATGAACAATATTTTTACAGCTTTTATTAATATAGCTTAATGTAAAATTTTTAAATATGCTCAAACATTTTTGCATTTCAAGTTGTTCAAGCTGTACAAACTAACATCAGTGAATCTATCATGAACAAACATGAATTAACAAAAAGCAATAGTATATTTATTTATATATATATATATATATATATATATATATATATATATATATATATATATATATATATATATATATATATATATATATATATATATATATATCTCGAGAGAGAGAGAGAGAGAGAGAGAGAGAGTTAAAGGGATAGTTGGCCCAGAAATTAAAATTCTGTCATCATTTACTCACCCTCATGTCATGAATTGCTTTCTTATTTTGAACATGAAGATATTTTGAAGATTGCTGGTAATCAAACAATTGGTGGTTGTCATTGACTTTTTTAGTAGGAAAAAAAATACTATGGGAGTCAATGACAACCACCAAGGGCCCTATCTTGCACCCAGCGCAATTGACTTTGTACACAGACGCATGTGTCATTCCTATTTTGCACCCGCGCAAAGCGCGCTTTTCCCTCCACAGAAGCACGTCGCTAAACTAGTGAATGATATTGCGCTCCCTGGGCGGTTCAGCGCAAAAAAGGAGGCGTGTTCCGGCGCAAACAATCCCTGGTGCTATTTTGCTGTTCCATTAAACAATTGCGCCACTGACCAGAAAAAACCTAGTCTAAAGTCAGTGGCGCGTTGCGCGTTGTTCATTATGCTATTTTAAGGGGGCATGCTTGAGCGTGCACAACGCGCATACACTTTGCTCATGTAATCTACACAGATGCAACAGTTATTTTTGCAAATCATAAACTGTTACACTAAAAAAAAATATTAACACATGAGATGACGGAAATCATTGTGGTGTGCCACGAAGATGTGAAAAAATAGGCATAAATCTAGCTTACAAATTATTCAGGCTAATTTTAGTAATTAAGGATCAGACCTGTTTGCCCAATAGTGGCAAGACATATAGGCTATGTAAGGACATCTGACAAATATGTTTGTCCGTCAAGAACCAGGAAAAAAATCGATGAAACAATTGTGGCTATTTCCTCCCACGCCTGTTTAACCGACGCAATTTTGGGCGGGTTTCTCCCATCCCCATACAACACAACTTCTCTGTCTTTCACTGCTCTTACAAGAACACCAGTCTCCTCGGCTGTGAACCGCTCCTGGCGTGCGCCTGGTAAATACGCCATAATAATAGCAATCCATAATGGAACTTGCGCACCTGCTTTTAAAGGGAATGTTGGATGACGCTCTGATTGGTTTATTTCACGTTACGCCCAAACCACACCTATGAATAATGAAGCTACTTCAGACCAACCCATTTTAGATTTGCGCCGGGCGCAAGAGCCATTTATCCCCCCGGGAAAATAGCAACAGCGCCGAGACCCGCCCACAAAGTTACTTGCGCTTCGCGCTTTGACACTTGCGTTTCAGATCGTTAAAATAGGGCCCCAAATGTTGGTTTACCAGCAATCTTCAAAATGTCTTTTATGTTACATACACTCCACTGTGCATCATAAAAAAAACAGACAGTCTTAAAAAAACACTGAATTGAATCAATCACCAGTTACTGTATAAAAATTCTGTTCACTTACTTAACTGCAAGTAATATTATCAGTGAAAACAGGAAAAACTTTTTGTCTGAAATCAACATGGTTTTACATAAAATGTGTCGGTAAAGATATACAAATTGTTATTATAATTTAATTTCATAAAAGCATATTCATATATGTATGGTAGGAAACACAATGTAATTATTTTTGATTTGCTACACCCACACACATTATTACAGGCTGCCACTGAGAAAACGTGTCGTGTCTATGAGGACCAGATGAATGAGTCTAAAGCCAGAGTGGAGGAGCTCCAAAGGCAGCTCAGTGACACCAACACACAGCGAGCCAGGGCTCAGGCTGAAAGCGGTATACAAACAAACTACTATTTACTATTCAACATGAATCACTGAGACATTTATGCATTTATGCCTTTTTTACATAATTTTTCCATGCATCAGCTGAGCTGGGCAGAAAGCTGGAGGAGCGTGAAGCTCTGGTGTCTCAACTGCAGCGCATCAAGAACTCCCTCAGCCAAAACATTGAGGAGCTCAAGAAACAGCTAGATGAAGAAACCAAAGTAAGAAAGCAGTTTTCCTCACTGCTCAACATATTTGGGCTTTTGTGTGGAACAAATTTGTACTTCTGATCTGTCTTTTGCTCCTTTCAGTCAAAGAATGCCTTGGCTCATGCCCTGCAATCATCCAGACATGACTGTGATCTCCTGAGAGAGCAGTATGATGAAGAGCAAGAGGGCAAATCTGAGCTGCAGCGTGCACTGTCCAAGGCCAATGCTGAAGTCGCCCAGTGGAGGACCAAGTATGAGACAGACGCCATTCAGAAGACAGAGGAACTCGAGGAAGCAAAGTGAGTGTGTGGACTAGACAAGAAATAATGACTGGCTTCATTCAATCTATGACCGAATCATAAAAGTTAATAAATTGACAGGAAGAAGCTGGCCGTCCGCCTCCAAGAGGCTGAGGAACAAGTCGAGGCATCAAATGCAAAGTGCTCCTCCCTAGAAAAGACCAAACATCGGCTGCAGTCGGAGATTGAAGATCTCGTTGTAGATCTGGAGCGCTCTAACGCAGCTGCCGCTGCCCTGGATAAGAAGCAGAGGCAATTTGACAAGATTTTGGCTGAATGGAGGCAGAAGTATGAGGAGTGTCAGTCTGAGCTGGAGTCCTCACAGAAAGAGTCTCGTAATCTGAGCACAGAGCTGTTTAAACTCAAGAACTCTTACGAGGAGGCTCTGGACCATCTGGAGAGCATCAAGCGGGAGAATAAAAATCTACAGGGTATGTTTTGAACTGAAGGGATTTTGAAAAGAGAAAAAAAACTCTAAAATCATATTAACACATATCGTCAGTTTACACCTTTCATGTTTCTAACAGAGGAGATTTCTGACCTGAGTGACCAAATAAGCCAGGGCAGCAAGACCATTCATGAGCTTGAGAAGATCAAGAAGGGCTTAGATCTGGAGAAGACTGAAATTCAAGCAGCTCTGGAGGAAGCTGAAGTATGAAAAAAAATACAAAATTGAAGAATACACATTGCCATTAATGCCAAAAAGTTTTCATTTTCCATGATTATAATTGTGTATTAAAGAAAAACTGGTTTAATTCAACTAAAACCACAAATAATTTCTTTTAGATAATGAATGAATGATAAATTAGATCCCTGTAAATAATAAATGTATGTATTTTTGGTTTATCATTTAGTGTTTTTTTTTTCCCTTGTGGAAATAGTGCATGAAGAAAAAAAAGGAAATTAATTGTCCTGCCAAAAGGTTTATAAAACTAGCACAGTAATGAGAATATTATATCGAAACAGATGAAAAGAGACTTCTCATACCTTATTTGTGTCAGGGAACTCTGGAGCATGAGGAGAGTAAGACTCTACGGATACAGCTGGAGCTCAATCAGATCAAAGCAGACATTGACAGGAAGCTGGCTGAGAAAGATGAGGAACTGGACAATCTCCGGTCAGTTCTACTTAAGGAGAGAATCATGATGGACTACTGATGGAGACTGATTATTGAACATCATTTCCATTACTCCATTCATTATACAACCATTTAATGCAAGACTTCTTAACTTATTTACCAACCTTTAACTTATCTAGCCGTAACCATCAGCGTGCCATAGAGTCCATGCAAGCCACCCTGGACGCAGAAGCAAAATCCCGTAATGAAGCCATCAGGGTGAAGAAGAAGATGGAGGGCGACCTGAATGAAATGGAGGTTCAGATGAACCATGCAAATCGCTTGGCTTCTGAGTCCCAAAAAATGGTCCGCAACTTGCAGACACAGACTAAGGTAAATCCAAATGTTACTCTATGACAAGCACTTTACATCATAATTGTGGGAAATAGGGATTTAATGATTCACTCAGCTCATGATTTGTTTTGATTCACAATTTTGATTACACTATACGATTAATTTTATATATATATATATATATATATATATATATATATATATATATATATATATATATATATATATATATATATATATAAAATAAGAATGGAATTGTAAATTAAATTTGTCCTTTTATTATTGCTTGGACAAAATGCTGCACATTACTTTGTGAAATCGCTTCTATTGTCCTCATTTTTAAGTCGCGTTGGATAAAAGCATCTACTTAATAACATTTTAATATAATGTAAATGTAAATAACAAAACTAAACTGAAATATTAAAACAAGCCCCAAAACAAATAAATAAGTAACAAATCAAAAAAAAAATCTCTCTCTTTGTGCTCTTTGCATTTAGAATGAGAGGCAACCACTGCATTTTTATCATGATTCAAAGATGCTGCATTCAAGAAACATGAGCAGTTTTTAATCTAAATTAGATTGTATAATTTCGAAATTTGAAGAAAAAACAGAATAGTTCGACTTCAATTTTGTGAAACTATACATAAAACAATATCTGCATGAAACAGAAACAGCAGACCAGATCTGAACGAGATGCAGATTCACAGTCTGACGGCAGGTGTCACTTAAAGTTTCCGCTGTAAACAAAGCAGGGCTGCACTTCTGAACTTTAATATGCATTATACAGAGGCAAGATGAAAAAAAAAACCATCTAAACTTTTCTAAAGTTCCCCTCAGATATACATTCATATAAACTCCTACTCCTGATTACATTTTGAAGTGAATCGCGATTTGTTTAGCATCTCAACCGTTTTGAATCTTCACATATTTTAATCTCTTTTCAACCCACTCGCGTTTAATCGTTACATCCCTAGTGGGAAATAAAAAACAGGTTTGGAAAATTTTCATGTTACGATACATGCAAAATTACTTCAGCAAAGAGTCACCAACTCATGCCTAACAAACATATCAATTATAAAGGATCTTCAGATAGAGCTGGATGAGACCATTCACCAGAATGAAGAACTGAAAGAACAGGTTGCAGTTACTGACCGCAGGAACAACCTCCTGACTGCTGAGATGGAAGAACTGAGAAGCCAACTGGAGCAGAGCGATCGCGCCCGCAAACTGGCCGAGTATGAGCTCCTGGAAACCACGGAGAGGGTCAACCTACTGCATTCCCAGGTAATGGCCAGATGTCCCATGATCAAACTTTGCAGAAGGCAGCTCCTCTGTGCACCGATGACAAATAATATATTGTAATTTTCCATAATTCTTTCTGCCTCTCTAGAACACATCACTGCTCAATCAAAAGAAAAAGTTGGAGAGTGATATCTCCACGTTGTCTAGTGAGGTGGATGATGCTGTGCAGGAGTGCCGAAATGCAGAAGAAAAAGCCAAAAAGGCAATCACTGATGTGAGTTTCTTGCATAGAGAGGATGTTTTTGCTAAATGTTGTGCATAAGAAATCTTATATGATACTATCGATATGCAGGCTGCCATGATGGCAGAAGAGCTAAAGAAAGAGCAGGACACCAGCGCTCACCTGGAACGCATGAAGAAGAACATGGAGCAGACCATCAAAGATCTGCAGATGCGTCTGGATGAGGCTGAGCAGATCGCTCTGAAAGGAGGCAAGAAGCAAATCCAGAAACTGGAAAGCAGGGTATGCAGGATGACATTTGTAATATATAACATACGTAAATAAAATAATGCTGCTTGAAAACCTGACTGAATTTGGCGATGCCAAAAATCCTCAATTTGCATGCGTCAGTTAACTGGCAACATACCGGAAAGGCTGTGATTCAGTTGAGTAAATATATGTGCTGCGGGTTTAGTAGGTTATGGCTCTGTTCACAATAAATGCTGCTCCACTTAAACAGTTTGCATGCGCCAACCATCTCAATCTCCATCTTTGTGAGTCTTAATGTCTTATAACGGTTGGGAACAATGCACCATTCTATCAGATTTACAAGATTCATTTTTGAACCTACGCCAACACAAGACAATACATCATTATCTTTCTAAATATGTTCCCTGTTCATCATGACTTTAAAGTAAAAGTTTAAACCCTCGCTCAGAGTTTGCATGTTTTGAAGTCCACGTTCTTGTAAAAAAACAAACAAAAAAAAACAGTGCCTGTAGTATTTATATCCTAAAGAAGTTGCCAAATATTAAAGATCTAGTGGATGTTTGAATGTAATGTTTTTAAGCAATATTAAACAAGGATTAGATCATGCTATAATGTGTAAAAACAGTTGTCACGCTGTTGACGCCCACAGTAGGCATTTGATATAATACATAAGGTACATATATTATGATTACATTGGGTGTAGAAAATAATCACCCCCTTAAAAATAATCACATTTTATTGCTTTGTAGCCTAAAATGAAGACAGGCACAGTTTTTGTTTTATCCAGCTGTATTTAGTCAGTGTAACTTATAACTTATAACTAAAACCATATGATTACTTGCATTTAATATTTATTTGAACCAATAATTAGCCTCATTGCTATCTGTATTTCAAGTCATTTTTAAGTCTATTGTTTGCTTAGGTCTATTTTTATTACCAAAAAAATAAATAAATTAAATAAAAATTACTCATTGTCCATCAGGATAATCGGCCGATTACTAAATTACCAAAATAATCATTTCTGCCCTAAAGTGAACTTTTAACTTTGCTTTCCTTAAGGTGAGAGACCTGGAAAACGAGCTGGAATCTGAGCAGAAAAAAAGCAATGAATTCCAGAAGGGAGTTCGCAAATTTGAGCGAAGGATCAAGGAGCTCACCTACCAGGTAAAAAAGTCCATCAGAGAGATGCACAAATAGTTTTGATATTACTTTGAGGTTGCTTCAATAGCTTGAGCTGCACTATTCTGGAAGAATGAAGCCTGTGGCACCACCTGCTGTTTCTGCAGACTGAGGAGGACCGAAAGAACATGGCTCGCCTACAGGAGCTCATAGACAAGCTGCAGGCCAAAGTTAAGACCTACAAGAGACAAGCAGAGGAGGCGGTGAGTTTACAAGTAAAGCTTAACATGCTACACCTCGTGTACACTTAACATCACTGATGATTCCTGTTTATTATATTGTAGGAGGAACAAGCTAATACCAACCTGACCAAGTACAAGAAGATTCAGCATGAGCTGGATGATGCTGAGGAACGAGCCGAGACTGCGGAGTCTCAAGTGAATAAACTACGTACCCGCACCAGAGACCCGGGTAGCAAGGCATGTATCTTAAGTCTTGAATATTGCATTTAAACTCCTTGGACTACATTCATTTTTTGTATTTCACATCAACACTATAGTGACTAAACTTATTAATCAGCTTTGTTTTGACTCATTTTAGCTTGCAGAGTGAAGAGGAAAGCCCTCTAATAAATGATCAGAGCCCACAGCTGCAACAGTTCTGTGTGAGACTGAAATAAACATACGCCTAAAGCTATGAGTAAGACTGAAAAAAAAAAAGATGGTTTATTTAGACCATATAAATCTGTATTTCATATGGTCTTTATTTTAGGGCTGTCAAATCAGTTAATCATGATTAATCACATCCACAATAAAAGTTTGTGTTTACATTATATATGTGTGCTGTATACATCTATATATCTGACTGCTTTTTTATTTCGTTATTTTAGATTACTTTTGACCTAACTTGTTAATCATATTGATTTAAAAAAAAACGCTTATATATAAAAAAAAAAAAAACGTCATGTCAACCAATGTATTACTTAATTTAACTTGTTACCCTAATATCACAGGCGGGACTTCAAATAAATATATTAGGTGAAAGAGATTCAGCTGACAAAAAAAAAAAGTTTAAGAATGCCTGGATCACGTGTAAAGGCGCATTTGAATGTGTTTGAAAGACACAAGCCTTCCATAGACAGTAATACATGGTTAAATAACCTACCGAGTGATGAATCAAATCAAATGTATGTCATCAGTCGCTGATGCAATGATGAAATATTGGGAAGACCATTCTCAAAATGTAAAAGATTTTTGTTAAAGCCTGTGTGGCTTCTACATTATCTGTGTAATAACAGCCACCTGACCAGTGGCTGGTCTTTATGTGAATGTCCACATAACTGTAAGACTTTCTGAATGTATAAGCGGTAAGCTATTTTAGAAAGCAACATTTATAAGATGAAAAAGAGGAATTCCAAATAATTGTGAATTGTGTCAATATGTGATCATGCAATCCATAAAGTAACTGTAGTCTGATTATGAGTATTTAAAAAATGTAATCGAATTACAAGTACTTTATTTTTGTAATCTGATTATGTAAACCAGATTACTTGTAATCAGTTGCTACCCAGCTCTATGTATATATACATATATATAGTATATATGTGTGTGCGTGCGTGTTGTATATGAACCATTTTCTTGCACATTTCATATTTGTAGATACTGAATTGTGGTTTATTTAAAGCATTAAGTTAATGGGCTTCACATGGTTATCACTTATGACTAAATCCATCCAGACAGAGCTACGTAAGAAAATTGTAGGTAATTAAACCAAACCCAACCCATGCGAGACACTGAACCAAGGCCTGTGGATAATAAAGAAACATTCAGATCCTTTGCGTTGATGTAGCAATCATTCAATTTAGAAAAAGCAAACATTCACAATACTAATATAACATATACACATTCCTAGGGTCAAAGGAAGTGTCCAAAAATCTCTGCAGCATTCATTATACCTCTTTGTATGAATCGTATGAAATAGATTTGCCAACACAAAGCACTGTGACACAGTATAAGGAACCGATATATAGCACAAGAAAGAACTTGCGAACATCCACAGGTAAAAGCGAAGCAACTCTCGTGGAAAACATTTAGTCATTTATACAGAGGAGCTTTTCCATATAGTGTGAACTCAGGTGCAACAGAATAAAAGCTGCAGCATGCTTAAACTACAGGAGTGGGTTAGAAAACGACACCAATGAAACGAGGTAGTTGATTGGAAGTTTCTAGTCTAGCTCAGCTACCACATCCAGCACAAATCGACCGCAGCAGAGCAGCACCTTCAAGGGTTCCCGGCCGCCAAACGCCAGAGCCTTGTGTTTGAGAGCAACACAGATTGTCAACAGCTGATGCCTGCACTGTTAGATGATGATTTAGTGGTCTGCTACGAAACAAATGACAGACTAGGCTAGCTGGATATTAATGACCATGGTGTGAGAGAACCTGCATAGTTTAACACCTTCAGTGCCCACAATATAAGAAGTGTTTCATTGTTAGAAATAAAACAAAAGTGGCGATACTCTTATTAAAAACGAACGAATACAAAAAATACACCAACTCAAAATCTCGTATTTCATATTTGCTTGATAAAACCTAACAAAAGGAGAGAAGGAATATGAAAAGAAAACAGGTGCATGATGTTGTAAGAGAGCAAAATTACAAGAGAAATGTGAGAAAATAAATAAGACCCATCCAGATTCAATTTCAGTTCTCCGTCATCTACACTATAAAAAGATTTTGAGATCATTCAGTTAAGCTTGAGCGTCGCTCACCACCTGACCGCTTGGCAAAGTATCATCCAAGCCACCGTTCATCAATCCAACACTTTCTGCTTTGCCTTTGTGAACCTAGATTACAGAGAAAATCTCCTTAAACGCTGACCATGCAGAGTTCTTAGATCAGCAGATCATCGATCGCCCTCATTCCAGGATCTTTCTTATCCAAGTCTAGTCCAAATATTTTCATCTTTGTATATTTCTCTATAAAAAAGGCCGAAACGATTTCACTGAAACAGTTTCAGATCAGAGGGTCAGCTCCAGGTAATGCGTTCCCTCTCAATGAATTATGGGATGGGCAATCCTTCGCAGGAAGTCCTTTTCACCCGCGTGGACCTGGAGATGAAAAAGTTGAACATGGGCACCGAGTAGAGAATGGACACAGCTGACTGAGCCGTAGCATGCAGTCGGATGAGCTGGGAGGCTGTTCCGAATCGGAAAGGAACATGCAAGTCCCTCCCCAAGTCAACACGCACGAGTCAATCACCTAGAAGGTTCCGGTCTAGCTCCATGTAAGGCTCATCTATGTAGCTGATAATGGCACAGGGACAAGTCCTGTCCTCTCGGAGCAGTACTGACACGGTCTCCTTCCAGAAACTGAATGGAATACAGGAGCTCTGAAAGAAAGAGATCACTGAAAGTTAAATACTATCCTAAAGCAGGGTCTCCTAAACTGAAACTGGAGTTGTGGGTTGATGAAAAGTGAATAATTACTCTGGATAAAAATTAAAATAAATAAATAAATAAATGTGATGCATAATTAAATCAAAATATACTCGAAATATAGCACAGTGCAGTTATCAAATTAAATGCAGTTTGAAATTGAAGAATTTAAAGATAAATATCGTAAAATAAAATCATTTTAATTATTAAACATTTATTTTAAAGGATAATTAAAATTTAATTTACAAGATAAATATTTAATCTTAATTTTTTTTTAGAGTTATTATAATACTAATAATATAAAAGTAAGTTTAAGATGTTTTTACTGAAATCAAAGAGATTTCTGTCCCTCCATGACAGTCTATGCAACTACCTCACTGACGCTTTAAAAAGTTCATAAAGATATTGTAAAACTAATCAATAAATGCAAGTCTTACAGGTTTGGAATGACATGAGGGTGAGACACATGACAGAATGTTCTTTTTTGGGTGAATTATCCCTTTAAGACTTTTTGCTTTGATTCAAGACCTTTTAAGCCCTTCATATGTGGAAGGCCAAAAACCTTTTAAGACCCACTGAAACCCAGTCCTACATATGAATAAAAAAAAACAAAGAACCTAAATTAAACATCCAGAAAAAAAAAAAAAAATATATATAATATAATATAATTTTGGCATATGACCATTAACCAAAGGTATCATCAACATGCAAATGAGCAAATATTTATTTAAAAATAAGGTTCTTCAGGTTAATTTTTGTCCTAAAGGAAGGATTCCATACAGTGAAATATAACTCACGTTCTCCAGGCAGGTGCTGTCCTTGTCCTTGTTCAGGTAGTGCTGCTGCCAAAAGCGCAGCAAGGTATGAAAGTTGTTGAGCAGGCAGCCGGGATACTTCTCTGCATACTCCTTTTCCCGCAGTGCATTCAGGTAAAAAGGGAGCTTGCCTCTCCTCCGGGCCAGCATCGGAATCACCAGACTGGTGTTAAGACAACTCACATTCTCCTGGGACAGCAACCAGAAAAACATGGGATCACTTATCACGGAGGATTCAAATGAGACAAACGGAGAGGAGATCTGCACTGTGATCTTGCCTGTGTGAGGGTTTGCACGTTGATGATGTTAACCAGCCTAAAAAGGAAGGTAAGTCTGTTCTCCACTCGAGCCATGTAGGACAGCAGACAGCACTCAGACAGCACTTCAACCACTGCAGAGGCACAAACACAGGATAAAATTTCAATTTTTTAAACCACAATCGGACTACATGTTTTTCAGAAGTCTGTCTAATTCCGATGAAGCAAATTACATGTTCTGTGAAAAATTGTTTATCAAATCGAAAACATAAAAAACAATCTTCCCATCAGATTTTTTCAAAGATGTCAACATCTTTTAAAGTGATGATACACGACATTATTGCCAAGCGATTTTGTTTGGGCGCTTTAGCATTGAGAATGGGCAATACATTTCTATTCTGGATACTATCTTGTGTCTCACCTGGTCGCCCCTTGATGACAACACTGCCCAGCAACATTGCTCAAAAAGTTCCCCTGTGTATCCTCAGCCTTACACTAACTATTAAGGCAGGGTGAAATATTGAGGAATCTTTCTAATAGGCTGTTATGGTTTATTTCTGATTATCCATGTTGAACTCATTTGGGCTGCTTAATATTTCTGTGTAAAGCATTTATACCAGATTTAATTATTCAGGATGATTTTTTTCCCCCCCAGCAATATCGCTAACAATCCAAGAGCATAAGAGTTGAATTTACCTTTCACATCCTCTGTCTGGCTCTCAAATCGATCTAGAGAGAGGACGATACATCGCACAAGCATGTTGGAGTCCACCAGAGAGCTGTTGATCTGGGTGAGGAACACCTGGAACTGAAGGAGACACATTGCTTAACCATAATCAAGCACAATGCGCTTAACAGCAGCTTTTATTTTATCTACTGCAGTTTATCTACAATAAACCAGAATTGTGTACGTGACCCTCTTCATGTGGTTGCTAGTACCTTTTCCTCTGTGTTGACGTATTTGTTAAATCTCGTGAAGGCATCAATGTTGAACTTCATAAGCTCCCCAAGCAGGTCAAAGTAGCTCTGCAGAACATCTCTGGACTTGCAGCCGCTGTCGATGATGCAGAAGAGGATGTGCTACAAATCAAAGACAGAATTAGACTATGAAGAACTTCTACAAGGACGGAGGATTCCACTACTCAAGTAAACACATTTTGACCAATGAGACACGAGCATGCATTAACGTTTTTACCTCCAGCAAGCCTCTCTTCAGCAGAAACATCTGGTCTGCATATGAGGTGGCCCCTCTGAGGAAGCTCTCAACAGCTCTGGCCTGCCAGAACCTTTAGAGAGAACCAATGTCATCATGACTTACGTGGCATTTTAAGACACACTTAACCAAATCATGAAGGACCCAGCGTCCCACCTGAAGGAAGAGTCCGGCGGTTCTTTTTTCATAACCGTGAGGAGTCGCGTGAGAAGCCCTTTTTTACCATCACACACTAAACTCCTAAAAATAACAGACGAGATACATTCTAATATTTCTGTTCTGTAAAAAAATTAGGTATATTAACATGTAAATTATTATCAGTAATCATTCTGAGAAATACCTGTCAGTGTTTACTAGAGCCTCCACCTCAGGGATGTTTGCCTTTAGGGAGATGGCACTCAACTCATTCAGCTCCTGAGCGTTCAAAAGGAGATACTTGTTCCTGAGAACAAAAAAATAACGAAATTAATGAATGGGTTCTTCTATCAATCCAGCACTGAAACTCACAATCTAACTTACTCATGGTGGTCACTAAAGCTCTGCAGAAGCCTCAAGAACTGGATTTTAAATGAGATTTCCTGTGCAATAAACAACAGCATTACATGATGAATGAGAATTATGGGAAGTAGAAAACAGTTAATGAGTGAATGTGTTATCTTGAAGCTCACCGGGCTGCAATCACAGTTTTCGTTCTGTCCATGAACCACGTGATTCGAGGCGGTGTATTTCCTCCAGATGAGCTTCTCAAAAAGGTTATTGAGTCCAGGAATCAAACGAAACTCTGCCAGCATCTTATGCACCTAACATATGATGAACAAGGATGGGAATTTCTATATTAATCAGCTCAAAGTAGATCCTTGACTGACATGAACGGCTCTTACCTGGTTCCGCTGTCGGCCCATGAGTAGGACACACAGCACGTAAAGCACTTCCACCTTATACATGATCTCATGAACGATCTTCATGGACTGCGGCAAACGATGCCTCAGAGGGATGGTGGCCAGTGTACTCTCATCAGATGATTCTGTGAAGAAAAAAGTAACAATAACACATTTTTTGAAAGAAATTAATTTTCTTTTTTAGGAAACTTATTTAAAAAAAAAAAATCTCTGTAAAATGGAAAGAAATGATCGTCATAATCATAACCAATCAATAAACTTCTCAATTAACATTTAATTTCTCTTTAAATATTTATTTCTATAGTTGATGCTAATATACAGTTCTACCTGTGCTACTGTGCTCGGCTTCATCAGTTGCTATCTGCATGAGAGCGTCCAGCACTAGAGTGTTGTCGAGCCATGTGTACCATTCCTCCAGTTCCTGCAGAAAGTTTGACGTTCCAGTTGACTCGGACACCTTCCGTGTGGCCAACTTGCAGAGACGCTCAATGAAGCCGGGGATGTTCAGGAGGGTGACTGGAAAATATCACATTATGTTTTCATTATTCGTGCCCTATTAACCCTCACCACATACATAAACCCGTGCCAGAAGCACTCAAAATACACACTGGAAAGAAGCGGTCACTTCCTTTCAGGAATAAGCTTATTCTTCACAAACCCTGTGTCACCACTTTACTGCTCTTTGTGGCATCGGCTCTAAGTGAAGTCACAGTTCATAGTCCGACCTACCCTGGTTGACCTCGGCACGTGAGGGGCTGGTATTGCGTTTCTGCTGTGCGTTTTTAGCCAGGAGTGTGTGTTTGTCATCGTTCCCCACATCGGGCTCAGAGATGGTGACGGAGAGGATACGACAGAAGTTGGCGAGCTGCTGCTGGTCAAAGCTCTGAACCAGTCCTGACAGGTTCTGGATCCACTCCAGCTGAATCATTTCCTGTTATGAAGCATCATTGAACGCTGTCAGATTTTAGTGTTTACATCAGGGTTTCTGCAGGATTTTTAAGCTCAAATTTAAGACCTTTTTAAGACCTGCACAAATAAAATGAATACCATTTGAGCGGGGTTGGTCAATGTCTATAGTACTATATTAGACTGTAAAATTCATAATTTACAGTTCAAATACAAGTTCAATTAATCATTTCCAACTAGTTTTATAACTATTTTTATCTATAAGCCATTTTTTCTAAAAGTGTGCACATCTTTTAAGTCAAATTCTTGCATTTGGGCTTGTACCAAGCAAATGAAATCAGTATTAACAAAACTGATCTTCGCAATGCAGAAAAAAAACACAGAAGTGGCATTAGAAGTGTCATTTAGATGCATTTACATTAGGGTGGTCATATGCGCCGTTCATACGGGACACGTCCCAGCCAGGATTTTAATAATGCCTAAAATATCCAGGTTTTGGCCATTTGCACTGTGCAGGTTGATCGTTGTGTAACATTCACACGTGTTTGTTTGTTCGTTTGACTTGAAGCGTTGTGGTGCACTTTGTTTTTGTTTTTGTTTTTGGATTTGTGTGCAGCGATGCTTCAAGTCAATTAAACACACGTGCGCATATTTGCATCGCTTTGATCGTTCCCTCTAGATCTCACCTTCTCACACGCAGCCCCACGATTGGTCGATTATGTACAATACCTGGATGTTATTGGTCAAATTGCTCTGGATGTTTTATAGGCAATATTAAAATCCTGGCCAGGATGTGTCCTGTATGAACGGGGCATATGGCCACCCTAATTTACACACATTTTATTTTATCTCTAAATGCATTTTAATAGACTGATTCGTGCAGTGAAAGAACACACTATAAATGCGCACACACGCACACTAGTCTAACCTGCTAGACTTCATCACGTAACATATGCGCACACTCTGTAGGCGTTTTGTTTGCTTTTTCGCATTAAACTGGATAATATAAAATCGCACATAGTTAAAACAACAATTGCGATATCATTGCAGCTGAACAAAAAGCAGCGAAGCTCTGGACTTTGAATGTGCAGCGCTCATGTTTATTTAATGAAATCATAACGTTAGCCTTTTGAAGTTTAATCGTACCCAAATTTAAAACCACTTGAAATCATAATTAAGACTTTCCTGTACAATTTTAAACATTTTAAGGCCTTAAATTTGATACACCTAAATGTAAGACTTTTTTTAATGACCCATTACATATCCAACATGTTTATAGCCAATAATTATTTGGTGGGGGGGGGGGTGGGGGTTATGTGCAAGACATATCTGTAATCTTCTCAATGGATTTAAAGCCTGCCCATAGTGTCAACATGATAAATCCAGGGGTTTAATCCAACAGATTTATAATACAATGTAATTAAGGAAATTAAGGTTTTAGTTGCAGCCGAATAACATTAGCACTGACCTTTTTGACTCCAAGAATATCCTCAATTAATGTAGCGGTTTGCAAAAAGGTCTTCTTATTTGTCATCAATGTGAAGAGAAATAATACAAAATCGTCCCTTGATGCCAAGCTTTTTGTGACTCCTTCCGTCTGCATAAAAACAAGTTCACGTATTGAATACATCATGCGGATTTTAGTCATTCTTGTGTTCAATTCATAATAGGGAAAAGAAGGTGGAATACATACACATATGCAGCAATTGTACAGCACACTAAGGCATTCCTTCACCAAGTCATCGTTCACTACAAGTTTAAAAATGACATTTTTTAAGAAAGATTGATTTTTTATATTTGTTGGTGCAATAGTTTTTAAATAGGTGCAGATAAAATAATTATTACCGTTTTTGTCATTTTATTAAAAAAAACATATTTTCAGAAATAAATAACTATTATATAATTATTCTTAAAACTTCCGTAAAACCTTCTAGTCAACTTACTCTTGGGTTTTTGTAGAGTAGTCAGAGAGGGTCTCATCAGAAGCTCCACCAGCAGCTAAGACGACAAACAATCAGTCATCATTCTGAACTCAGCTATGGCTGCAACTAACATCTATGTTGATAAATAAAGGAATCTGACAATTATATATTCACAGGACATTTAGGAATTATAGAATACACTCACATCTACACCTCCAAACAGGTCAAAGGTGTACGTGTTGGGAAAGGTGGACTCCTGTGCCGTCTTTCTCTCCTCTGTCACAAAAGACATGGCCTCCATAGACAGCAGGGATGACAGTTCCTGAATCAGAACACCACAGTGAGTATATAATGAAATAAGATTATATAGTAGCTTTAAAACTGTCTGTAAAATGTAAATAAATCTACCACACTGAGAAAAGAGAAAAGACAGATATTTCACCTTCAGGACAACGTGTGTGCGGGTGTAGTCACTGTTTAGGTGGCTGCTCTCGTACAACTCTTGGAGCAAGACTGGAATCCCGTGCCATTTCGCCCTCTTATCTCTCTCCTGAAGAAGAGCCTCTGGGAGCTGGAAACAGAGAATAAACACTTATTAGATTTGCATTTCCTTAAGAAACACCAGTTCATACAAGTCAGCGTACAAAAGAACAGTGCTAGATCGGTGGTTTTCAAACCGGTCCTGCAAGCACCCCTAGCACCTCACATTTTGTATATCTCCCTAAATCTGGTACACACATACATAACCGGTAAAAAGTTTGGAATCAGAATTATTATTATTTTTATTTTTTTTACAGGAGTTTCTTATGCTCAAAAAGGCTGCATTTATTTGCTCAAAAATACAGGATTAAAATGTAACATTGTGAAATATTATTATAATGTAAAATATCATTTTTCTATGATAATATACATTAAAATAAAATTTATTCCTGAAATGAAAAGCTGAATTTTCATCAGCCATTACTCGAGGGTCACATGATCCTTCAGAAATCAATTTAATATGCTGATTTATTATTAGTGCTCCCAGGATTCTTTGATTAATAAAAAGTAATATATATATATATATATATATATTCTAACATTATACATTACAGTTTAAAGGTTTGGGTTCAAACAAAAGTTGTATTATTTCTTTTTTTTATTGTTAAGAAGTGATAGAAAAGTTTATATTTTGAATAAATGCTGCTCTTTTAAATTTTTTTATTTATCAAAGAAGCCTGAAATAAGTATCACAGGTTCCAAAAAAATATTTGGTAGCACAACTGTTTCCAACATTGATAATTTCAGCTTTGCATCACAGAAATAAATTATATTTTAAAGGATATTAAAATAAGAACCATTATTTTATATTGTAATAACATCTTGCAAGATTACGTTTTTCTTTTTTTAATCAAATAAAGTCTTGAGCATAAAAACAATACATACTATATATATATATATATATATATATATATATATATATATATATATATATATATATATATATATATATATATATATATATATATATATATATATATATATCAAACACACACAAATACATTGACACAATTGCATGTATAAATAAACATATGATTGTAACTTATTTAAACTAAACTAGCGTGGTTGTAAACTAAAATATAATATACCATATTAAAGCTAAATTGGCTATTAATAGCATACATTTTTAAATAATACGCTGCCTTGAAAACTCAGTAATAAAATCCATTTGCATGTTTGACAACTAATGGCAATATTAAAATGCTATTACAATGAATTTACATGTGTATTACTTTGGATGCTGCAAAGTACCCTTCACACACAGCACTTTTAATCAAATGCAAAAGACATGTAAATACATGCTATCTGTAGAATTCAATTTTGTAAAAGCTTTACAAGTTCATATGACTCCAAAGTGCTCTACACACAGGCTACCTATTCATTTAGTTAACTGAGAATTGAATGTTCATTTTATCAGTATTTATTATAGGTTGACTAATCTCAGCTTCCTCCTATGGTACTTGACATTAGACATTGTGTATTATATTCCACACACTGCTTATAAAGTGTCAAGCTACTTTTAAACTATCTTTTCATTTATTCAAAATACAAGAAGAGGTACTCAGAGGAACTCGTAACAGGCAAATTTACAAATAAATGTACAACACAAGGACAGTCTGTCTGGATACACTTTCTGCATCTCTACTAGGCTCTGTTTCTAGAAACAGAGATTATTAGACAGCAAAGATTATTCTTATAGGTCTTATAGGTTACCTAATTCTTTAGTAAACCTTGCCAAACTGTGTACGAAGAGAAAGTGAAACCTGTGAGGTTTAAACTGAGTGAAGTTCCCAGGCTCAGAGCATGTCCAACTCTATGGGACATCTTATATAATTTAAGCACTTTAAACTCGAAAATATCACTGACTGGTCCAGTAACCCAAACCTAATGAGTGGAATTAGCAGTTTAGGCTTGTGATGGAACAAAAATTTGAGAGAAATACTATAAAAACACGATCTGGCGTCTGAGTATAATGTCACAAAGGGACACTGCAGAAAAAGACTATATGTGGCTACTAAACTCTAACATGCTGAATACATTGTCAGCATTTTAAGGCTTCAAAAGCCCCTATAATGGTCAAAATCCGGTCCTGGTATGTAGCTAACTAACGTTAGTCTGTGAGCGTCAGCCTGTGTTTACTTGAAGCAGCTGATCGATTATAGACATGACATGTTTACAGATTGATCTGTGTGTGATTATAAGTAATTATATTACTAAACTCATAATAGTATCATTCCATGTGTCGGGGTTTTAAATTGGATTGTATTTTGACTGTATTTAAAGCCTCTTTAACACAAATTATTATCGGACAGTCAAAGCCAACAACAACATAAGTAACGATACTTAGGTCAGTTGTCATACGCAGTTTGCGTGGTTTCTTTTTAAGATAGATTTAGCATTGAACTTAACATGTATTAAAATAACATTTACACTTCTTCCAGATCAAAGTTAAGCTTCACTCCCGTCCGATTTGTTTTGTTTTTTAACTTAAAGCAGGTTGTTCGACGGTACGGAGCATAAACGCGGATCCCTGACTTTTGGCTTTTCTGTGACAGCAACACAAACTCTCTCGTTTACCTGCGTCCCTCTGCTGAAGCCTCGCCCCGCGATCTGACTCTGCCGTATTCTGTTGACAATATTCCTGTTTCGGTTCCGTTTCTTTCCACCCATCCAAGGGGACTCGGGCCCCAGTAGCGTCGCCATTTCTTCGTCTTCCTGAAACGCTCCAAACAGGAAGTTAAAGTCGCTCTGCCTCCGACGCTCACTCGTGTGTGTTTGAGCGCCCTCGCGTGGACGAGGCTTAAACTACAGTACTCAATCTTTCTTTTTCCCTCGGCAAAGAATCATGAGTTTAATAATCCCACACTTCTGGATTTTTTCCTCAGAATTGACAAACTCGCAATTGTTGAGTTGTATCAAGTAAAAAAAAAAATTCGAACTAGGATATAAACTTCACTTGCAATTAGCTTCAAATGCGTCTTTGACGACAGTATTATATACAACAATTTCTATTCTTATTCTGACATCCAAGAGCACAGTATTTTTTTCTTTTATTCCATGAATTTTACACGTTTCCATCCACTTGTTAACAGTGTTTTTCTGCCACCGCAATTCGCTCGATTTATCGTTATTGTCATTTAATGAATATGAGTAATCTCGGAATTGCAAGAAAAAGTTATAATTTTGAAATATTAAATAAAAATTTCCTTTTTTTTATTATTTTATTCCATGGCTTGACTGCTACGCAGTGCCTTGCTCAGACATTCTGAGGGACAGTGGCCCAATCCAAAAAAAGGGGCACTAAGGGAGTGGGTGCTTGTTAATACAAATGATCAATTTGTTACAAATATACAATTAAAAGAGAAGATGGCACACTTTGTAATAATTAACTTTATTGTAGATGTTTTGATTAGAGTGAGCTCTCCCTAACTCTCTGAGCCTGCTTCTGCCTCATCTTTAATAAAACTAGGGAAGAGTGGGGTAAGTTGAGCAAGTGGGTAAACTGACCCGCCCCCTGTATCTTGGCAACTGTACATTTTTACTGTCATGTGACCATGTATTTTGGTATCACTCATCATTTCTGCCAGACTGGGAAAAGGAGAAATCCATGGGGGGAAGCTTAGTGAGGTCTGGGTGGGAAATGTGCTATAATAATCCCACTCATTATAAACACTAAACACTTTAACAGTACTAGGCCTATGTATTGCTAAATGAATAATAAACAACTGATGATATGAACAAATAATATACCCCTAATCTAAAGTAATGGAGCAATATGATATAATTTAACAATGCTCATTCCTCCAAAACAGAGAAAACATCTTTTAGATTAGGGGTATATCATTTGTTCATATCATCAGTTGTTTATTAGGCCTATTACTGTTATAGTTTTCATTAATAACTATTGCTATATAAATGAAAACTTGGTCTAGTGGCCTTAAGAATGTTGTTGGCACGACTGAAAATGTAACTACAATATGAAATAGCATAGACATTACCTAGTTGTTCTACAGATCTCTGTTGTGTTATATGCTACTGTTTTGATACCGTTGATAACATTTCTGACGGTTAATATCATGATGTGTTTTTTGTTTTTGCGTTTGCCTTACCGAATGTGGTATCCTGTCAGCAATAACATGTCTGTGGGCTCTTTTGATTACTATCAGTTTAAAGTTCTGGCAGCGTTGCCAGATATTGCTATGAAAACAAATAAAAAAGAAAAAATATATATCTTTCCATCAGTAGTCACTAATGGCCACCAAACTCTCTGCTTTGTTTTTAGGAAGGCTAACTTTGGTGTTCAACATATTGTTTCAGAAACAATTAAATATAAAAAAAATAAATTTCATTTGGTTTGTTCTATGTTGTTAAAGATAACTTAAAGAAAATAAATATGACTGTAAAAGGAAATTATTAAATTATTATTTATTTCACATGGGTTTGAATCAGATTCAGTCTGATTACTAGTAATAATTATTGGTTTTTTTTTTTTTGATCTACAAATTCTGCCAACAACAGCAAATTTGGTGTTATCTATAGATCTGATCAGGCACAATAATTAGATTAATTCTAAGAACATGGATATTCTGTACAACACTTTTAGAGGCTGAGGTCCACCCACCTGTGCAAAGCCCTGCTCTATGTTAAAACCATAAAACTGGCATTTTCTGACACCACAAAAAAAAAAAAAAAAAAAAAAAAGTTAAAACTTAATGTTAAATGTTGCCTGTTTAAAAGGAAAGGAGCCAGCGAACTAGCATTTGTGACAAAAAATATTTTTCATTTGGAAGGATTGTATTTTACTGTGAATACAGGGTATTTAAAATAAATGACTGTAAATAAGAGAATACTTATACCTTTTAAAATAAAAGTATAAGTCATAATACAGAGGCAGCTACCTTATTTGCTACATATTTAAAGGGATTATATAAAATTATTAAAAATGTTCTCTGTCATATAAATCACGATCACAATACATAAACATTTCAGTTGTCACGTGGATTAAAAAGGTGACCCCCCATTTTGACAACGTAAAAATGACACATTATAAAAACTGCAGATTTCAAAAATATTGTTTCATTAAATGCAAAAGTAAAATAAAAGCATTTAAATAATTATATTATAGTTTGTTATTTTGTTTGTATTGCTATTTTGTTTTCTGTTGGTTCCTACTGAAAACTGAGGAATTTACTCTGTAGTTTCCCAAAGTAATACATCCTGTGACAGATACAAAACTACTATTACATAAAAAAAAAAATCGTCAAATAATTAACAAAATATCATGAATCATGCTCGACACTAGGAATGGACTGTGATCAAAATGCCCACCACATACCCAAAACATCTTTAACTTAACTTCATCAGTCTCTCACAGGTCTGTTCTGTGTTGGATGTCACTCAGTCCTCACAGTCTGATGACTCTGTGACATAAAAATATGCTTTCATAGTCTCTCGTAATCCTTCACTGACAAAACTCTCCTGGTTAGTTCCATTAAGCTGCCTTTGAACCATCGACCTGATGATAGACATAAAAGTTATTTCTGTGGTAATACAGAACAACTAATACAAGCATCCTACTAAATTATAGTAAAAGACTAGAAAGTGTGATCCAAATAAAAACTGAACCTACCTGGACAAATCTCTCCAGTTAAGGCTGGACCTCTGGATTGTCACAGGTGTGGGTCTGTGTGTTACAGCTGTGTTGGAGTCGTGAAGTAAGCAAGGTTCAGTCAGCTGAAAGAACGTACCACTAGAAGACCCTTTAAATGGACAAAATTGAACATATGTTGTCTCTGATTAATTCTAGCATTCAAATGCTGTTTTTATACTCATTCAAATGCAACAGGCTGTCTTTTAAAGATGGAATAGGACTAATATTGAGTTTAAAGCACCCTTGCCATTTGAGCTTACGTGAGTAAAAGTCCACCAGCTGGGTGAGAGTGGAGAAGTAGTTGCTGTGGTGGATGTAGAACCAGCCATTGTGGAGCTGATGGATTCTGTAGTGCTTTACATTGTGCACATGGCCTCCATTTTGCCGCACCGAAAGTGAGTAGGAACCTAAAGGCAATGCATTTAAAGCAACTGTAAATAGTCTTATATCTTGGTGCCCCGTATAGTTAAATGAGTGGAATTCAGTGTGGTAAATATATCACTGTGGTAAATACAGTGGATGGCTGTACACATGCGTTCGGTCTATCAGAAGTCAGTATACAATCAGTGATTTTGAAAATGATATTACAAGGTCAAAAAAACACAGTTGCTTTTAGAAATAGACTACAAAAGAGAGCAATAAATAAATGACTTTTGGAGCATGAACTAACCCGGGCATGACTGGCTTTCCCGAATTAGAAAACATCCAGAGTAGTTCGGAGGCAGCATAAGAAGTTGTTCTGCATTTTTCCTTGTGATCCTTTCAAAAAGCCACCTTTATTGATATAGACAAGTTATTAAAGGACATAATTATACAATTTCCTTAAACTCTTAATCCGAAGTGATCAGATTGTATGATATGATTAATTCACATCTTAGTTATGATGATGACAACACATAGCACACCCTCACTGCTTATG
This sequence comes from Carassius gibelio, assembly GCF_023724105.1. NCBI lineage: Eukaryota > Metazoa > Chordata > Actinopteri > Cypriniformes > Cyprinidae > Carassius > Carassius gibelio. The sequence continues at coordinate 10,812,593 of NC_068381.1, forward strand.
TTTTTATTTTTTTTTACCATTTTTATTGATAGATATACAATGAGAAAAGTAAAGAGAGAGAGAGAGGATGCAGGCCGGACAAAAACTCAGGTCTCCCAAGAGCTAAAGTCTAAAATGCCTTTAGCATTCACTTATTTCCTTTTGTAACTTTACTAAATAAATAAATGTTTGAACATGACTGACCGGCTATGCACTTTGCAAACGTAGGTGTGAGGAATGAAAACCTCTGTGCCAGTTGATGTAGAACGAACCGTCAACATGTCATTATCTCTGTAACAGAAACGAACAGATTACAAACCCTGCAATCACTTTGGCAAATACTTACATGCTTTTATGTCTAGAAGTAATCTTTACTTACTCTGATATAATGTTCAGTCTGTCTCCTAACAATATGGAGTGTTCATCAGACCTTTGAAGTGGAAAGTTACACAAGGCTACTGCCATGTGCATGTGATTTCCTGGTGCTAAAGTAAAACAGACACAAGTGAGGGGAATTTATACACAAACTAGATTTACATGTGTTTGTCATTTGTGATAAATAAAAAATACTGAGTAACAGCTAATTGAGTTAAAGTGTCAAATAATACAGAAGTTTAATAGTATAATCATGCTCATACCTTCATCAGACATCAAGACAGGGTCCTCCAGTCGCTGAACAGCAGATGGAGGCCAGAGTCTGCTTGTTAGACAGCCCATGTTTATTTTATGACCATGTCTGATAGATTTATGCACAGAAGCCCACTTCTGAAGAAACAACACTGTACTTAAAAGTGTGTATAAGCGTCTTTACCTTTTACATACAAGCTTAACTAAAAAAAAAACAGCACACACCATGTCCAAAAAACAAATAAAACATGAAAATAAAATGATAATATGAAAAGTTTATAGAAGAAAATAGGTATCTCTTTAACATTTAACCAGACAATAGCTAGATAAAAATACTTACTGTACTCTGTTTCAAATATGCTGAAGTTATAAGTTGATTTTCTTTGCCAACATTAGTGGGCCATATAAAAGAGCATCCACTAAAGCGATCCCATCATGAGTGCACAACGATTTTAATGCGATCTTCATCCTCCGGTGTGGGTGTGAATTGAACTCTGTTCTCTTGAGTAGGAGTTGTGGTGAAAAAACCAATATGCTCAAGAAATTTCCTGTTCTAATAGACTATGCAAGTCCTTAATCTTACTATAGTCAGAAATAAACTGCTGTAAAGGAATAAGTGTGCAACATGCAGTTCCTTCAGTAACAGTAAATTTCATAAAATGGATATAGATATGTAGACTGTACATATATGTGAAAGCACGTCACATATATGTACCATATATACATCAATCATAAAGACAACTTTGTGTGTTGGGATAAATTTGAGCTTCTATAATTTTCTTGGCACTGTAATATGCATCTTTTATTATTTTAAGAGGTTTCAAAAATAGTCTAACCACAACCTGAGGAAAAGGGTTGTTAGATGAGAGTAAAAAAAAAAAAAAAGTACATTTGTGGTCGGAAACTTTGTGACTTGATGATGTTCCATCTCCTATACCGTTGAGAAGTGTTTCTTGAGTGATTCTGAAAATATTACTATTTTGAAAGCAAAAGTAAAGTTACAAACATTTAGTATTTATCAAAAATAAGCCAGAAAGATATTATTTTCCATGATCTAACTTTATTTAGTAATTGCGAATCAGTGGACAGTGACTTAGACATTATTTCATAATCACATTCATGTCTATGAAAGCTGTCGTTACATGTGTACATCAATAAATGTTTTGATTTACAATAATAATGTTAAATAACGGTTAGGGAGTAAATGTAAAAAAAAAAAAAAAAACCTAAGAAAACATGATTTTATCTCATACCAAGGCCTTGCTACGTTGGCTTTGCATATTTAAAAGAGTGGTGTCCTAATGTAACTATATATTTCAAAAAATAAATGAAAATGAAGATTGGTAGTTTTTAATATAAATACAACAAAAGTCAGTTCTTATACATTCATAAGATAAACAAGAAAGTTAACTGGGATGGCAAATTAGACAATATCACACAGTGTAGAAAGAAAAGAGCACAGGAAAGGTCACAGGTCACACCATCAAAGAAAAACTCAAATTTTAATGCATGTGTTTTGTGTATAGTGAGTGGTTTAAAAACACTCTAACAATCAAAAACGAAATGGAATGTAATGCTAACAAATATAAAAAATTCAAAGCCTGGTGGAAGACCCTTCATGTGTAAATATATATTAGTATTTCATTTTATCTGCTTTAATGACTTCAAATTTGGCTAGCGTATATTAACATGTAAATATTTAATAAGCATACCTTCAGAATTTCATACATTTCATTCAAGCCTCCCCTGTCTCACTTTTAAAGGGTTTAGAAACATGGGAATCTAGGACACAAATAACAAGCGGTTATAGGTGAAAGGTCAGCAGACAGCAGCTTCTGAGGGCCGGGCTTTAGCAGGAGACCTCCATAGTTTGTGTCCTGCCGTGGTTGTCCAGGACTCCAGAGTTGGGCCCGTCCAGAGGGCTGTTCAGGTTACGGTTGCGTGAGCCATCGGTGGAAGTGATGCTGGACGAGGAGGATCGGGATCGAGACAGACGGGTCATGCCAGCCGCTGGTACTGTGAGATGGAAGATAGTATGGTCTTCAGTATGATTGGGGTTTGCAACAGAACGAAAGAACAAGCATCATGCAAGAGGAAACCAAACCGAGAATGTAATAATAGATAATCACAAGCTCATCTCGCGTCTGCCTACACAGACAATAAATGTGTACACAGAAGCATTTCTGACAAGATTTAGACCTAGCAAACGCAAAGTAATGACACACACAAGCTAAACTAAATTAAAATTAAATTTATGCATTTAGCAGACACTTTTATCCAAAGTGAATTACAGTGCATTCAGGCTATCAGTTTTTACCTATCGTGTCTTATATATATATATATATATATATATATATATATATATATATATATATATATATATATATTGAAAAAATAAAGAAAGAAAAGAAGGAAAGAAAATTAAAAAAATAATAAAACAAGGTCTAGACAGCTAACAAAATCTTACAAAACTTTAGTAATTGTTGTGACAGACCGATATGTTGACAGGCCATGTAATTTTTGCCATCTCTAACAGTGGTACTGAATTACTATATAGTTTAAAAACAGCTTTTAAAATGGAAAAATAGACATTTTATGATTTTAACTGGTCTTATTGAAATTGTTTAAACAGGAAATATTTTTGATAAAAAATAAAAGTGTGTATTGACTATTCACCACCCTGCTTTCTAGATATCTGCATAGGCCATTGAAAAACTCATATCGGTCCAGCACTAAATAATACCATGGTAAAGATCTACATGCAAATAAGTCTAAACACAATCACAGAAGTGAACCATGCAAGCATGTAGACAGCAGTCATCAGTTAGATCACTTCCTGGGTACCTGATTCAATCCCCAGATGGCTGAGCAAAACATGAGGAACTGTTTGCAAAAATTGAAGGGATACAGAGAGAACAAGAAGATGTCTGTTCAACACAGATTCTGGTACGAAAAAGTGAAGTATTTCATGAAAAAGCTTTCAGTATTTCTGAAAACAGGCCAGATACGGTTTCAAAATGTAACCTTGCAAGGTTACATGACCTCAACCCTGCAAATTGCCACTGTACATCTGGCATGTGGTTACAGCTTAAGTCTCAAATCGCAAATCTTTTTCTATCCTGACACTTAACCTCCTGTGCCTTATGCTGCAATCATGGCTCTTCACCTACAGAGGGCATCAAGAAGCAAAAAACATGCTCTTATATATCCTCAGATGATTATAAATATTTTTGGCACCTAAGCTAATTAAAGAGTTCAGATAAATTTTACTTGAGATTCGCAATTAAGTCCTTATTAAGATCTTTATAACCATTATCAAGCTTTACTCTAACTTCCAGTCATCTGTTCATTGTCTGGGGCCACCCCCTAGTGGGGGTCATGATGAACTTCAATTTATTTACTTAAAGAAAAATTCAAGACTGAACAAAATTAGATTTCTCATGGCGTGACCTCTTTAAAAACTCTCTAGAGCTTTGATGGCTTAATTTAAAAGTCTGGGATGAATGTTACATGCAGTATGCTCTTGAAAAGCCACTGTTGGTCCCACTCCTGTCATGGCGTAAATTCCTGCCTGACTGGAACAAGGAATAAACAACAGTGTAGAAATAAAACAGCAAGTATCTTTGGAGGGGGAGGTACAGGGTCAGAGAGAGGGTGACATCTTTTCACACAGAGCGCTGGCAGCACATCGAGCGCTTTACTGGAGCGGCAAAACCTGTCAACAAATATGTGAGGAGGGCTCATTCAGAGAGCATTGTGATGTGGCGCACGTCGGTAGTTTGGAAGGCAAACTGATCAAAACACAGTGTGTGGGAAGACTTGCTGAGTTGTGTGCGGTAAAAAAGAAAGAAGGACCAAAGACAGACTCCCTGAGCCGGATTTGTCTTAATAAAAGATGTCCATTAGTCACGGTGTTGTGCTGAATTGCTAATTAGCATAGCCTAGCATCTGAGAAACGCAGATAAACAGATTGCATGTTTATAGAGAAAGCTGACCCAGATTGCGCTGCAGATTAAACAAACATCTGAAGTCAGAGTCACATGACAAAATGTCAAACGTTGAGGTAAACTGATAAAAATACTCACTGTATCCCATTCCCTGTACAAAGTATTTGAAGGCTTCGGCCAGCTTTCCAGGCTGTTTGGAGATTAGAGGTCATTATTACATTTTACATATGTTGGTGAAGATAATAGTTAGGGTATAGTTGTTTAATGTGATGTTTAATATCAAGAAATAATGATGGAACAAGACTAACCTGAACAACCTGAGGCAGACCGCCACAGTCAGCCATCTGACACAGAGAGAGAATAAAAATAATGTATAGGGTGAATAGAGATACAAATCACACTGTAAAGAACATGCAGTTCACAGTGTACCATTTGAGGAAAGCCGAAAGTTTCAAGAGTTAAATGCTGAAGTTAGGATTTTGCTAAATATCCATGTCATCTTACCTTCAGCAAAGTGGTCTTTGTTGGATTTAACCTAGAGTTGCATTCAACCTGTAAAATAAATATTCAACAGACCAAATATAGTTAAGGGCAGAGCAACAAAGAAAAAAAGACTGACCTCGTATTTGGAAACTTACCACAGCCTCCACAGCAGGGGACATGTCTCCAACCACCAGCAGAGAAGGGCATCTGTACAGGAACATGCAGTCATTAAAAACAGTACACTATGACATGACATGATATCAATTGAAAATAAATGAAAACAAAAATCCTTACGTGAGTGTCTTCACTGTATTTTCATTGAGACCGGCAATTGGCCTCTCAATTCCAAGGTCTTGACGCCTATTAAAAACAATCATCTAATTTAAAAGGTTTGCCAGCACAGGTAACATAATCAATATAGACTATATTTTAATGAAATGTCACTCACGCATTGTATGAGCCACAGAAGAGGGCCAGGTTGTCCTGGTTGATGTCCTGGGCAATGTGCAGGCGGTACGTCTGAATCAGTTCTTGGTTGTCAGTCAGCTCCTCCTAATTGTTCAGAATAACAAATGAAAAACATTGTGTTAAATGAGAAACAAAAGCCAACTGGCTCTCATGGTGCTCACAAAGGAGTTTACTCACAGTGCTGAAGTGATGAGCCATCACAATGTCCACGAGATTGCTAGTCCACCCAGTGAGCTAGAAGGCAATCAGAATAATATTGTTGTGGGGTTAATATCATAAACTGTGTGTGTTTTAAACTATATTTTATTATATTATAATTACATTATATTTATTATACTAAAATACTGTATATTAAGCTATAGAATTACAGAATCATTATGTTTGTTCAAATTGTTTACTGACCTTAGAAGCAGCCCAGTCTATCCAGCCCTCAGCGCAGGGGTCCACATCGATCAAAACCAGCCCCTCCACTAGAGACGGCTGATTCAGCTGCAGACAGAGCAAAGGATTTAGTCTTTAATGAGGATGACATGTGGAGAGTGGTTTAAAAATGCATGTAGTCATGGCAGAAGAGGAGTTTTTAGCAGCAGGACTCAAAGCATCTCCCAGAAAAGAGAAGGGATTTATTATGGGTTGTATTGCATAAAAAGAAATGTTGAATATACTAGGCCTGTGAGTGTGTCAGGGATATTTAGACTTTGATCAATAGCTTCATATGCTTGAATCTGCAGTGCATGCAGTATAATAACTGTCCTGCATCACAGTCTCTGGGGACAATGCAGTTTTGCAGCACTATTTTGACTCCGCTCTAAAAGGGCAGGTGGGGATGGTATAAAAATATGTGATACAGCTGTTTTGATATAGACCTTGCACACGCAGTTAAGCTTTTTCTGGAAAATGATGCAGTTAATTAATTGCAATTAGATTTTAGGTAGTTGCATTATAGATGTAAGATTTGTAAAACAAACTTGTTTTTGTCATTTAAATTTGATTATTTCAATTATTATTATATTAACACAAATTTTACTGAAAATATATATATATATATATAAAAAAAGTATATGCAATATTTTGCAATGGACTGGTGAAGATGTTGCAGGAAAAGTAAAATTTTAACTAAACATGACAGAGCAGAAAATCCTTCTTGCTGAGCCATGCAGAGGTACTTCATTTGTAAGTTGTAACATTACAATCCAAAGAGAGTTTAAAATGCCTCTGTTGATAGAGTTTACTAATAATGTATCTCCAGTAGTTATTATTTCTTTTCAAGCTAACGCCAAATGGGTTAAACTGTTGGCATCCATGTTCCTTGTTTACTGCAGACACCAAAATGTTCCTATGGTTATGCTGATGGGTTTGGGGTGGAATTCAGGATTCTGTACACACACAGAATGCTAATTTAGGGGATTCAGTCCCGTAATAAAGAAAGGAAGAATGAGTGAGTGAGAAAGAGAGACACACAAACAGACAAGGTTTTAAGACAATAAAAAAAAAAATCAAAGTTATGCAAAAAGAAAAGCTGTAAACTGTCAGAGAACTCACAGCAAAGCAGGTTAAGATGTACGCTCCTGCTCCCACGCCAATGCCAATCACACTGTTCACCCTGCAAACAGACACACACACACGTCCTGTGTCACCTTCAACAACTGCAGTATTTCAACAGAGAAATATTGTAATTCACTCAATCCATGACAAAATGCCACTGTGTGCAGTCCTGCCAGGATGAGTCGTACAGATACAGTGATGTCCTGCACACCACCGGTTCACACACTTAAAGTTACTCACTTCAGCTGAGTCAGGACTGAGGGTAACATCTCTGCCAGCTCATCCATGGTGGGGTATTGGTACCTGAAGATCAACAGACAGAAAAACTGATTTAAGGGAATTTTGATAATGGCTGTATATATAGTAAGCATTAGACAGTATGTCTATGAATGGCAGTGAAGCAACACAACTGACACTGGTTGGTCACATGACAATGACAACATGGTGAATATAGTACACTGCATTTATTATACACACATTTATACGATATAGTGCTTTTCAACAGCGGCAAATTTATAACATTCAAAAGAAGCACCTATTCAGAGTATGCAATTTCAGACTATGTTCAATGGCAATATTGCCTCATTGGCTGTGGAGATGTACTACTCACCCTGTGGGAAAGGGAGGTGCTCCCTCCTGCTGGCCAGGGGCGTCCACATGCACAACCGCAAAGTGCTGAGTGATCTCCATCATGTCCTCAAAGTTAAACAGTGTGTTGAAGCAGGACTTGTCTGAAAACCAACCAAACAACGTCATCATCCAGCTCAGATTCATGACGAGTATAAAACTGATCTGATTTTTTCACATACGGTTGAGGCCGATGTCATGGTAGGTCAGAATGACGGGACGGTTGCCCTTAGGGGTTCCTCTCACAGTCACATGGAGCACACCGTGGGGCGTCTCAATGTCATGCTCCTGGAACAAAGAACAAGAGTTCAATACACAGATACAGACAATAAAATCTCCCCTTAAAACCTCCTCAAGCTGCCAGGAAATGCAACGGAGTGAGTGAAGTGTTGGGGCTCTTGCTTTCAGGAAGCATGTATTTGTGTATAAGTGATATCTCCTATGACGAGGCTCAGGCAGACGGCTGTAGGATCAATAAAAAGATCTAGTGGGAGCTGGGAAGGCAAAGCAGCTGCAAAGAGTCACGATTCAGTTCCACCACGCATCAGTACTGTTGCATTATGGGTATTTGCCTTAGAATTTTTTTTTATTGCATTATACACTGATTTGAGCGGCTGGTTCATATAAAAAATCCCTCAGCATTCAATTAACAATTGAAGATTAGTGAAATAATCATGAATTTATCCAGTGATTCATTTTCATCGCTTAGATTAAATACATTGGCTTTATGTAAGTGATCTAAATCCAGAGCTCTTATGCTCGAATATAAATATACATCAAAATCGAAAGGATAAACCACAGACTCTTTATACTTTCATTTCACTCATCAACACCCAAATCTGTTCAGGAAGTAATCCAAAATATATAATACATCCTTCCAAGAGCCCAATTAGTGCAGTAATAATGTAGTTATTTTTTATCCTGCCATTAGGTATAAAGGCAATCATATACACTCACATACACTACCATTCAAAAGTTTGGGCTCAGTAAAGATTGGTTTTTAAAAAGAAATACTACTTTTAATAAGCAAGGATGCATTAAAATGATTTCTATTTAAAAATATAACGTAATCAAAGTTTACAGAAAAAAATTATATATATGACAGTTTCCACCAAAATCTGTAGGCAGCTCAACCTTTTTTATTATATATATATATATATATATATATATATATATATATATATATATATATATATATATATATATATTTAATATTGATAAGAAATGATTTCTGAAGGATCATCTGATACTGAAGACTGGAATAATGGCTGCTGAAAATGTAGCCTTACCATCACAGGAATAACATTAATCTTACTGACACCAAACTTTTCAAATGGTAACATATGTGACCAGATGACCTCTAAACAGAGACGCCTTCCTTTGATAAAATCAGTGAAGCTACTGATGTGTATAACAGCCGGATGCTTCTGGAGTCATCACAGGGAGCGGCTGCAGAACTGTGGAGAGTTACAATACCATCATCCTCCTGACCAAATGACTTTGCAGAACTGTAACAGACTGCAGCCCTCATGAGTCTCAACGGTCCATTCGCTGAACCTCGCTGATCATATTTTACAGTGTTTTTTTTTAATTAGGTAAGTAGCAAGTAAACTAGAAGATGTATATCACAATTTGTATGGACAGTAATTCTCATTAAAGTCTAAAAATTTTCTGCCATTTTTACAGAGTCGCTCTATTATTTTTAATAATATATTTATAATAACCCCACCCCTAAATTAAATGTAGAAACAATGGGTGGTCCTGGATGGAGTGACATGTTCAGTGATGTATATACTGACGTCACAATGAAGGACTATAGGTGTGTGTATGAAAAAAAAAAAAACACACTTAAGGGAGCACTTGTGTGTGTGTGTGTGTGTGTGTGTGTGTGTGTGTGTGTGTGTATGTGTGTGAGAGAGAATTGTGCACATCATAGCTTCCTCTGCACCAATAATAGAGTGAGTCACAGCAGAGGGACACACAGAGATGAGATTAGAAAAATTAGCTTCTATTCTGAAGTAGCACTGGCTATTCTTTGCTAACATGATTGGGTTGATTGTAATACCTTACTTGCATGTTACAGATCTTGTGAATGATTAATCTAAGCATATGTAAAAAAAAAAAAAAAAAATTCATAACCAGATCTTATGGTGAGAAGGGCAGACTTCTCGTGATGTATGCCGGACTTCTCCAATCATTAGAAGCTTGCATTCAGATCAAGTCCTGGATCTACATTAGTTTCTTTTTCAAAATCTATTTTACTGATATATTAATCATTATATGGAAGAGAATCTCTGCTGCTACTTCTGTTTCATCACAACTTTAAACAATGACAAAATGTCACAGACACACATAAAATGAGCTGTCCTTCTCTTACAGTTCTTCTCTGTTCTTATTACCACCTGCAACTGCAAGTAATAAATTAAATCATGTATTTGATATAACTAAAACCTGGCATTCATTAAATATATCCCAATATGCTTAAACAGCAAATATGGGAAAAATAAAACAGTGTCACATGATTTTACGGGTTCTTTAATATAATACTTGCATCTCCACAGGGAAAGAAAAAAATGGGCATTTGTATTTTTTTTATAATTGAGTAGTGCATCCAGTAAAGCATTCTGAATGAATGTCTGGTGTTTGCCTTTGAAATCAGTTGCACTGGAACGAATCCAAACATTTTCAGCTCTAGAGGACATGAACGATCAAGGCCAAAGAGTGGGTGAGTATGAAATGTAACATTTTTAAAAAAGTCTCTCCTGTTCACTCTGACAAACACACTCTCAATCATCCAGACACATACACACACACAATTCAACTCTGCATGTGGGTCTAGAAAGTGTGGGAGAGTCTGGAAAGAGGAGCAGAATAGAAATGAGCCCGAAAAAGAAGACAATCCAAACAGACAAACAGTGATTGAACATTGTGATCCCCAGGCCAACAATCAGCTGTAGAAGGTGATCTTAAATCTGAAAAATACTCATTACAAACCATAAACGCACTAAAATATGATCTGATATCAAACGTGTACATCATCCTCCTCTCTGCGCTCTTCAAAAGAGAAAATCGGACTAGGAAGCACTGACACAGCAGCCTTTGTCACAATAAAAAAATGCAGATCAACCAGCATAGTCTTTCTGGTGAAAATCAAACATGATGTTGGTTTGAATAGTTAAAAAGCCTGGTGAAATTCTTGGTATTTTCACCTGTAATGAGGTTTACTACTCCCAGACAGTGCTAAACCACTGACATTGAAAGGGACACATGTCGCCCAATATTCAAATTATTATTGGACTAATATGGGTTTTTAAATTGTTGATTCTTAAATAATTCCATTTAGTACCTCTGTATGTGTTACATCGTTGGGTGCAGATGTTCAAAAATAAGAAAAATGACAATCAAAGCAGCTTTCTCTTGGAAAATAGAGGCTAGGCCAAGGTGAATGAATGAATGAATGAATGAATGAATACAAGCCAACACTCTCATTCTTTGCCCCCTCCACCCTTGCTCCCTAGCCAATAACATCAATCATACACCACAAGCCTGAAAGCCATTACACAGCACAAACTTGATGGCAGATCACTATTACACACACACACACACACAGATCCTAATAAACACTATCCATTGAAGAAACACACACAGTAAATTCTCACTACCACACCCTGCCAGTAATGCTTGTTTTTAAGTGCTCCAAATGCCCTTGTTTTGCATGACCTATCAAGACTGCTTGATGATCATTTTTCGGACAATTCCTCGACTGAAACAATATATAATTTCAGTGTACGTCATATACATTTTAAATCCCTGAACTCTATAGAGTTCTCTATAACTAACAGTTTAGTCTAAGAGACCGGTTTAATCTGTGGTAGGTAAACAAGCCAAGAGGGACATGACTTGCATGACTAATGCAAGAAAACAGACATCCCTCGTTGGAAAGAATCACATTTACTGGCACCCTCATCAACCACAACATGCATGCACATGCAAACATTTCTGCAAGAGTATCAATGCTGAAATATTCAGAAATCAGGATTCAGGATTTAGTCTTGGCTGTCAGCTGAAGCGGCCACACACACTCCCTTACACGCACACACACTCACCACTGCATCTCCAGTGCATGCATTCTGCTCCACATCCAGAACGGTTGACATGTTTCCACACACGAGACAGTGACAGCTTCAGAGAGGAGACAGGAAGAGAAGGGAAGATCCACGAGAGGAACACAGAGTGGCTGAAGGAGGGATGGAGGAGAACGGACAGGGAGAGCAGTAGCTAGGCAGAGATCCAAGAGGGAGGGGAGAGAGAGGGAGATAAATGAAGAGAGGAGGTATGTTTTGAGAGAGATTTGAGATGCAGAGTGAGGAGGAGAAAGAAGTGACTGCAGTTTGTGCTGGGGAGGCAGTGCTTGCTCAAAGAGCCCTGCTCTGATTGGACGAGGGGGGTGTCAGGTGGGCGGGAGGTGGCAGGAGCAGGGATGAGATGGGTGGGGCAGACAGAGAGAGGACCAGGATGGAATGATGCTCTCCACTGCACTTTATTATTGGTTTTTGACACTGGTTCACTTTTCAGATTCAACAAGAGAAGAGATGCAGAGAGATATGACCTTGCATATCGATTGTTCTGGGCTAAACATATTGATTAATGATTGATGATTATATTAATTATATTTATTCATGGTAGTGGTTCTCAACTGGTTTCTACCTCAGGACAGATCTGATTTTACCAAGTGGAGCAAACAATTAAAACTACAACAACTGATTATCATAGAACTATACAAAATGCCCTTCCACTTTATATATATTTATTTTTACCTTTTGCATACAATCATTTTCAAGATTTTCCAGGATGTCAGTGTTGGAATGTAACACATGGTTTTCGGTTATCTTCTAACTAGCTGTATATAAAAACAACATCTAAGGAATGTCCCTGATTAGACAGCTAAGCAAATGTGTGTGTGCTAAACACACACAAACATGTACACTATGTGTTTAAATGTACATGCAAATATGCAAAGCATTTACACTTGTGGCCCATTTTATACATTGTGAATCACCAGTTAAAAATCACTGATTTACAAAAGAAAACAAAAAACTGTCAAATGAGCGATCAAACCAGTGTAACAGCAAGAACTAAACCTAATATCAGTTTCCTTGGATTTAGCAATAAATAACCAAAGTTGCAGAAGAACACAGTTTGTCCTCACTGAAGGAATGATGACATGCAGTAGATCTGTGACCCAGCAGAAGTGCAGTGTGGTCTCATCTGTGCGATCTCTCTTTATGGATCTTGGTATCTGACAGGTTATTGATCTGCCTTGCTTCTATTTACCAGTAGATGAGGCTGAAACATTGTTTTTCATACAATAAGCCTCTTTGTCATTCCTCAGGGACCACCATGGCAAAATAATTTAGCATTCGTGGACTGGTGTACAACACTGTGTTATAAAGGTATGTAGAGTTTATTTGTGTATCAGATGTTTAGCTAAAATGCATTATTTGGATAAGTGAGACTGCACAACACAACAGATGACATAAAATACACACTGCTCTTGCCATCTATTTAAAAAAAAAAAAAAAATCATACATCAAATATACAGAAAAAGTACCCAAAGGTTAAGAAGTAACACGGTTTAATGACTTATTGATGTATCTGCAGCTTCAGTAATAAATCAGATTGTGTTAGTCACTCTTTCCATCTCATTGAGCAGTCTTGTGGAGCGTGTTGTACCCAAGTGACCTTCAGGCAAGTATGTGCACATCAGAGATCAAAATGGACAGACACAGCCTTTGAAGGCCCGTCAAGATTAACTACCAAGAAACTTAAAAAACAAAAACAGCAACATATCATTTATAATTGAAACAAAATGGACACATTAAGGGAGAGAGGTCAGTATGATTGTAGACATCTGGGCTACGTTTTTACATCACTTTTTGATAGCTGAGACTGATAGAAGGTCACTAAGAACTGGGGATCAGAGATTAAATAATGTTCCTTTCTCCTGGGAAGTGGTCTGTTGCTATTAAAGATTATTTTGAATATTATCTAATAAGTTACTGACACTGTATTGGAGTCAAGGATATGACTTTGACTACTCTGTGCTTCTGATGCCCTCTATGGGATGAAATCGTCTCTGAAAAATGATAAACCCCTCGCGATGACTTGCAGTATTCACACAGATGCTTTAGCTATAGCTTTAACCTTTAAGTACTGACTAAGAGCTAAAGGAAAAAGATATGCAATTTATTTGCTATAGTTTAGAAAATTGTAATAAATATTTGTAAATAAATAAATTATATATATATATATATATATATATTTTATGTACATATATGAATTACATTTTTTTTAAAAAGTCTTAATTGTCTCTAGCCAGCCAAAATAAATAAATAAAATAAGATTAAACACATACATACAGCATAAACAAATCTAAAATACATGTATATAAATTTGAAAATCCATAAAAATCCACAAAATAAATAATTTCTTAAAAATTGTGCAAAAATTATTTTATGCTTATCATAAATTATCACAGTTTTAACATATTACAATATATATTGTTTTGATTGATTCATTTTCTACAGATTTAGACAAAGTTTGTAACGTATAAATCTATAAGCTTTACAAAACAGTCATTTAAGAAGTAACAGTAACTAAACAATGAAGGCAATGCAGTTTTAACAAAAACCTATCAAAGAAAAAAGTTGCAATGTTGACACTTTTGACAAAATTGTAACAGTTAAAAAATAATAATAATAAAAAAATGCTAATTTGTTTCCTTTTAAATTTGTTCAATACACTGCTTTTATTAAGACAGAATTGGGAAACATAAGCAATGGCAAACCATTTATGCCATTAAAATGAGAACAGACTATTTGATTTTTATTTCCTTTGGCACTTTAGAAGATAAGACTGCAGAAGATAAGACTGCATTTCCTCTCTTTTTACCAGCAGAGAGCAGTCACACCTAAAACGAGAGCTTCCTCACTTACACAAGAGGTGCAGGTTCTGCAGCATCAGTGCTTGTGTGAGACTGGATTGGCTGGCCTGGTGTCAGACCATCACTGGACTAACACTTAATGTGTGCGAGCTCCTGTACAGAGGCTTGCTGAGTAAGGAATACTACAGTCACTCTATAATATAGAGCAGGTCATGCTCACTGCAGGCACTATATATAGCTCATCTGAGACCCCTGCACTGAAAGAGGAGGATGTGATTCACAAAGAATGCTTTTCTAATTGCTAAAGAGACATTAAAAACACATCAGATACGAACTCACAAATTATGTATATATCTAAATTATTTCAAGATGGCAACCACCATCATATCATCCATTACACAACAGAATGGATTATGATCAATGTGGATAATCCTGATATGTTTTACAGGTAGATGCCAGAGTAACTTCTCAAATTCGAACAATATCGTGATCATCTTATTTTTATTAAATGGATTGATTTCCACAAAAAATAAAATTAAATCAGAGTCCTTGTGAGAAAAAAGGTAGAACACATAGTAGCATCAAATCACAGATTCTCAAACTGAGGTTTATTTCAACATTGGATGTTTTTCCCAAAATAATGCCTTTGATACTCAAATTTACATAAAAATTTATATTAAAAGGTTCAACAAACTAAAATAGTCATAAATCACAAAACTTGTCTGTTTTAGCACACATAAACCTCTAATGAACATCCAAGAATAACTCATTTTTATCTCATCCACCAAAGAAATTCTTAAATGAAGTCTTATCTTACCTGACAGTCAAAGTCTTGGAAGTTTTGAGAGTTCTGTAGGAGAAAGAGATGACATTTGATTATTCTACACTCATTAACTTACATAAAAATGTCTGAATATTACATTTTGATCATATCATCACTTATTCTCTGTCCAGCTTCTGCTGCTCTTTATATTGACGCCACTAGGTGGAGTAAGAGGTCAGTGAGTCTCCAGTTCAATCATTTAAAGCAGGGGTGTCCAAACTTCCAGGACCGAGTTTGGATACCCCTGATTCAAAGGAATGGTTCAACGATTTTCTATCATAATTTACTCGTTGTCATGTCATATTTATTTAGTGGAAAGCAGAGAATTAAGACTTGGAGTTTTTGCATAAGATGCATGGAGGGTTTTTATTACACTTTTATGGTGCATTTTTGGTGTTTTATGGGGCTTGACAGCAGGTCATTACAAACTGCTGCTGTTTGGCAAGAACTGCATAACTTTTTTTATTTCAAGAAAATAAATAAATACATCGGGTTTCAAAAAAACATGTACATGATAAAGTACAACATTATTTTTTAAATAAATGACCCAACTGCCATTGTAATGAAATTATCATTTTGTTTTTGTCATTTTTTGTAGTTTCATATATATATATATATATATGTGTGTGTGTGTGTGTGTGTGTGTGTGTGTGTGTGTGTGTGTGCATAGATTTAAACAATTTTTCTGTTCATTTTCAGTTCAACTGAATTAAAACAAGAAATGTTGCCTGGGCATCAAGCTGAAATAAGTTTGTTTTATTTCATTTCAGTGTTAATGATAAAATTAGAAATTACAAATACGTTATATTAAGTTGACACTATCTTTTTCTATCCAACATTTGTTTTCTGTTAGATTTATAAACCAAAAGGAAACTATTAAATAAAATCTATAATAAAAAACATTTCCAACCAGTATTTCAAAAGAAACAGTAATGTGTTTCATTCACTTCATTCATTAGTTCCAAGGGAGATGAAGCTACCCATAAAAAGTTTGTCCCTCGACTCGTGAATAATACTGGCAGTGTTACTCAACGCTAATGAGAGTATGACATTTACATTTCTATTTTTAGTTTCTGAAATGGATGTTCTAGGATTTAAACTGACTTGATGCAAATTCCTGCCCTCAGGGGCTTCAGGAAGAAAAATCATTATTATGGTGAAGACAGACTTTCTTTAAATGTGCCGAATTGTTTTGCACCTTAACCCCATTCATCCTTTTTTTCTATTCCTGGTCTTTAAATTTTGTTCTTCCACTTTTTCTCTCTCTTAAAACCATTTCACTAATATTCTACCCCATCCACCCTTTTTCCATCTCCATTTGTTTTCTCTTGCTACAGTTCATGAATTATTCAGTTTGATGAAGTGAAGACAGACACGGGGTAGATAGGAACTCAGCTTCAGAGGAAAACAGAGACCTTGAACAAGGAGACGTGCGTGGGAGTGTTTTCACGTGGTATAGATGTGTAACACGAGTCGTGAGACTTGACGTGAGCATGAGCCTCACTATGGTTTATGCTGTGTAACTAATGATGAGCTCTGCCTTGTCTATAGGCTTTTTATTTAGATCCCACTCCTCATACATTTATGTGTATAAACATCAACAATGGCCCAAGATCTAGCTGCACATTTTGCTGATTTAAACTAAATATCTAGCTGACTTACAAGAAATATTTAAGAATTCTAACAATTGATTTTGTAAAAACTGAAGATTGGGTTGGAAATTGCAAAAAAAGAAAAAAAGAAAAATTGCAATAGAGTTTCATTATAGTGGATTTCAAGCTACGGTTTATTTTATTATTTTGGTTAGCTTATTAAAAATGTGTATCACTAGTTTAAAATTTTTTTATCTTGGTATTTTATTCATGTATATACTTGGGTAAGTAATTTAAAGAATATATATTTTTAATTGTTTACATGACCAAATCTAAATTTCCATAATTTGATGTATGTACTATTATTCCAAAATGTATATAAATAATAATAATAATTAAAAAAATTGTACTACTACAATAAATCGTGCACCTTTTGACTTCCAGGGTATGTAAAAACTGGGCATTTACAAGACAAAAGAGGTGCTTGTGACACAAATTAGAACAAAATATAACTATATGACTATAGCTTGTGCATGATTGTGTATATGTAGATATTGATAGTGTGTGTGTCTGCATACCAGACGGATGTTTCTGACAGGTTTATCTCACCTTGTAGGTCAGAAGAGGTTTGATCTCAGTCAGCTGAACGTCTTGTAGCTCATCCATCTCGGTGTCTGTCTGCACTAAAAAAAGAATAATACACACATCATTTATTACTGTAAATAAAAATCAATGTGTACACTGTTTGAGTCGAATGGAATCTAGTCTAATAAAGTCTAAATTCCCAGACAACTCTCACATTGCATCACTTTTGCAGCAGACCTCACCAAGTCAATACAGAGGCCTTGTATTGAATTTCTGCTAATAGAACACACTTTGCAACGTACTTAGCAGAGTTCTAATCATTTCCTCAAGTGTAAGTGTAGTCACCCTTTTATTTTTAATTAACCTGGAAGACCTCAGATTGGGTATTAGCCCACAACAGCCTTTAAATCAAACACACGCACACGCACACACGCGCGCACACACACACACACACACACACACACACGTTTGTTTTTTGTGAAAAGTGGGTTCATCCCATAGGCGTAATGTTTTTATACTGTATAAACTGTATATTCTATCGCCCTTCACCAACCCTACACCTAACCCTAACCCTCACAGTAAACCTTGTGCATTTTTACTTTCTCAAAAAAACTCATTGTTTTGAAAAATGGGGACATGGGTTATGTCCTCATAAGTCACCCTCTTCTTGTAATACCTGTGTCATATCCATGTCATTATAAAGAGTTGTGTCCTGATATGTCACAAAAACAAGAGCACACACACACACACACACACACACACACACACACACAGTAAACAGTAATAAAAGCTCAGCGCCAAAGGAAATGTCTCTACAATTAAATCTGCTCTTTTTAGTTGCCTTGGGAACAGGGATGTTTTGATGAAAGGGTACAGTCTGCTAGAAAATATATAAAGTTACATGATTCTGGTCTGCGATTAATATTCTGAAGGCCGAGAGGCAAGCAAACACACACAATGTAATTAAAACATCAGTTTCTATTCATCATCCTTTCAGCAAAATCGCTAATTGTATTCATTATAAGGACTGAGACAGTAATTAGCATTTAAGTGGCTAAGCAAATTAAGCCCCACTTTATATTTTTTTCAATGTCTATCCAAGGAGAGACCAACAGAAATATGATGTATATGAAAATGTATTCGAATTTTCAGTTTGAATTCGAACAGGACAAAATACTGACCTGCTGAGATGCTACAGAAATGTGTCATTTTGGTATGAATGAGGTGCCTACAGAGAAAAGTGGAATGACACGCTGATGTGGGTTAACACACTCCACTATCCTCATCTGTCTACTGTCAGTCATTCTGACCTTCCTGACTTTGGGACGAGACCAAACAGGCTGTTGCAACTGTTATACATTTAACAGATTGATACATGGGGATCACCATCAGACGTGATCTTATAACATGCAGTTTATGGATTTACATTTTTTTTTTTATTTAAGATTCAGTCTGTAGATTTTCTCATGGGTATGCTCAGCAGCAGCTGATGAGAAATGCTGTAAAAACAGTAACATTATCGAATATTATTACACTTCTACGTCACACTTCTATGTTCTCTTCAGTGTCATATGATCCTAGAGAAATCACACTAAAACAGCGATTTGGTGCTCAAGAAACATTATTATCAATGTTGAAAACTGTCTAATATTCTTGTGAAAAAGGATTCTTTATAATATTCTAGGATTCTATAAGGATTCTTTGATGAATAGAAAGCTAAAAATAACAGCATTTCAAAAATAAATCTTATAAATGTCTTTACTATCACCTGTGATCATTTAAATATGTCCTTGCTAAATTACAGTAGGACTATTTATTAATTATAAAAACTTTGGAACAGAAGTGTATGCAAGTATTTCCATTCTGTCAACGTTTTTCATCCTCAAACACCTTTTTGCTTTCAGTACTTCGTTGTAATTTGATTTTTGGTGTGACAAATACGTTTTTAAAAGTACAAATACCCATGTCTTCAAATAAAGTATACTCATAAAAAGTTGCATGTACAATAATGAGCAAAGTCCAGTTGAAAATAGATTTAAAAGTTGTAAAGAAACTCCCCTTATTCCAAAAGGTCAGTGCCTTTCATCAATAAAATACCAGAGCAGCACTGAAAACAAACGTCATTACGTAAAAAGCGAGAAAACTGCTAGCACATATTACGCGACAATGTTTTCAACCAAAAAGGGAACCATTTATGTGTTTTGTCTGTTCGTTTACACGACAGCAATGTTTTGGGGACTGAAAATGCATATTTTTGAAAACCGTTTTCTAAGTGCAAGTTTTTGAAAATGCCATCGTTATCGTTTCTATGTTAACACCCAAAACATGAATCTTTGAAAACGGTGAGGTCATGAGTGTGCATAGTACATGTTAGTTATGTAGACATGCACGGTACGTGTCGATTTTAAAGGCAAGCATGAACAAACATACACGGTAATGGCAGAGTACACTGTACTGTTGTTGCTAATTAAAAGTTCTTCAGCAAAGTGTGGATTTACTTGACCAATATTAAAACCAACAGCGGAGAAGCATATATAAAATATAATCGTCACTTCCCCACAGGTGCGGTTTACTAACAAGGTGACAGCGCCAACTACTGGCCTGGCATACATAACACAGCATTTTTGTCCGTTTTCGCTGATTTGTATAAACACAAATGATTTTGAAAATGTTGTTGTGTATATGTGAAACTTTTTAAAAAATGAAAGGGAATAACTTTTCAGTTTTTGACTACACCATTGTCGTGTAAACATAGCCTAAGAAATGAAAAGCTTAGGAGTTGCAATCTCCTCCGCAATCCCAGCAGCAAATCCAGATGAAGGACATTAAATAATATCTAGATAGGCACTGACATAAAAAGAAAACAACTACTGTTCAGCATGCCTGTAAAGATTTGCTGTATTCCCCTCAACTTCCGCTCACGGTCCACAAATTTAGGCTGAGGGCAAAGGCCAAACTGCAATCCTGACATCTGATTGCAATTCCAACATGGAGCTGAAAGACTCGGATGTAATTATCAAACAGATTCATACATTTATTGAAAATACTGCCAAGATTAATGTCAAGATTTCATATCAACCAGATAGGACTTGCTTCACTAAGCCAAATTAACTTCCTCACCACCCTATCAACTGCAATCAATGTCATCTTCAGTTTTCACCCACTCTAGCTGAGCATTCAGTGAAGTGTAAAACTGTTGCCATAGAGACAAAAGGGCCGATGTTTATTTTCAGAGAGGGCTCCCAAAGGGACGAGAAGGAGTCATGAAGACTCAGAACAGCAGACCGAGGCATTAGCTGAGACTCAAAGATACCACAGTCCTTCATTTATTTTATTCCTCACATCACATCAGGTTTTTCAGAGTATAAATGTAAAATCTACTGTGGGAAAAACCCACAGCTAAAATCCCTTTTCACTATCTTCCCATGTGTATTGCATAACTATGCCGTCCAAAGAAATGTGACTCATGTAAAAACACTTCCCAGGGTTCCTGTCTATTATTTCACTGAGATCTGTCCATACAAATGTGTATCTACACAGCTGCCAAGCAAAAAACACACAGATAAGAGCATCGCTGAATCAATTGCATGATAAATCATCTACATAAATCAAGTAATTATTTTTTATTACCTGTATTTACATTTTCTTTGAACCGTTTCACTATAATATTGCTGGAAACATGTTCACAAGTCACGCTCCACATACCCTGTTAATCAGTCACATATGGATAAGGAGGCCTGCTAACATACTTCAGCCCACACACACACAACCTTGCATACCCTTGAGGGGCTTTCCCATTCATCTCTGTTAATTCTTAAATTAATTTCATGAGTATGCCACAAGTCATAAGTCAATATGAGCATATTTCACACAGCATATTTTCCCAGATATGTTATTTCTGAGTAAATGCGTTATTTAATGATACTGATTTTGTATTTTGTTTTTGTTTTGATACAACATTCAACAATAAATCATTCACAATAAGACCAAGAATGTGTATTAATAAATAAACATGGCCAATTTGTATTTATTAAAGGGCTGTGCAAAAAATCGAATGCGATTTTCATGCGCATATCATCAGTAAAGATGCTCCTGTAATTAGAAGTATATCTCCAGCACGTGTGTTCAGATCAGGGTTGCCAGGTTTCACAAAATATCCTGCCCATTTGCTTCTCAAAACTAGTCCCAAAACAAGACCAATCACGTTTCCGGGAGGTTCCCCGATAAAAATTGCTTCCCGGGTTAAAATATACAATATACATTTTAGGGGCTAAATATCACGTTATTGTTATTGGGGTTGCTCCAAACCGTGGACATGAATAATAATCGCAGACTTGGCAACACTGGTTGGCATTTACTAACCCGCGAAGCAACTTTTATCGGGGAACCTCCTGGAAATGCGATTGGGTTAGTTTTGGACTGGTTTTGAGAAGCAACTGGGCAGGATTTGTTGTGAAAACCTGCCAACCCTGATCTGAATAGACGTGCTGGAGATATACTTCTAATTACAGGACCATCTTTACTGATGATATGCGCATGAAAATCGCATTCGATTTTTTGCACAGCCCTAATTTAATACTGATTTTAAGGTGCCTATAACCTGGAATATAAGATTTAGCATTTTTATATACTAAGTATATATTATAATTTTTTTTCCTTGTATAGATGTCTTTTCGTGGTGATTTATTCGGGTCTATCCCTGGGAGGATGTCTAGAAATTTTGCCCCCACATATCTGATAACCTCTTACACACACACACACACCTGCAAACACCTACTAAGTGAGATAAAAAGAGGAGCTGGCACGAATGCCGTCAGCAAACACTGCTGAAAGATCGATGGCCATCACAAAGCACTCCTACTCTTGTCTGTCCATCCATCTCTCTCACTTTCTCTCCCACACCATTTTCCACCTTGAAGCTATAAACAGCCCATGAGTCAAAAGTAACGAGTGAGGTCAGTAAGGAGTGTCCACAGATGTGGACAGATGGTCTATGCCCTGCCTGCTGCATGGGTTAAGTTCTGTCCAGTTCGTGTCCCACAACTAATTTTAATAAACGTATTAATTCAAGAAACTTTGGTGAATCATTTATCGACAGGTATATCCAACATTCTGGAGAGCCACAGTATTCACACACAAAAACAATCTGTTTTGTAAAAATAATATCATTCAAGATCTGTTGAAAATCAGTGTTAAGATGGATGACAGCTGGACAGCACAGGCTTTGAGGCAGGCTTGAGAGACACCGTAAGGGCCTTTGGCTTTCCTTATCTTCTGTTTCTTGAGGACTTTGCACACATCATCTTCTCAGATCTTAAGTGCAGGTTGAGAAGCAGTGGAAGGGAGGGAGGGGAGGTGGTCAGAGCGGGTGTGGGGTGTGAAATCAGGCTTTTCAAACCTGCAGTAAAAATCATTCAAATCATTGGCTAAAAGTTAATTCTCAACAGTGCTGGGGGATGGTGTCTTGTAGCTGGTGATTGCTATTTTAACTCTTTTTATGTGCAAGGCATCAACCTTAGACCACTTCCATGTATGCTCAGGTATTGAATTAAACTAGTTTATTCCATGTCTTCTCAATCTCATTGCTCTTTGCTGACAGAGTGGGAAGCTGAGGAACACAATCTGTGACTAGGGTTAGAATGGAATACTAGAAATACTGAAATATTACATGATGCAATGATAAAGGTTTAACTTACACATTGTTGAATAGGTATTTTCATCAAGCTGCATGTTTATTAAATTATGTCAACATTAAATTATGTTATCAACTGATTGATATTGATGGGTTCAATATATTTTTTATTTTAAATTATTCATTTAATTAATTCATTTATAGATATTTTCTAGCCCTCCAATAAGTCATTTTAGACACAGTCTAATACATTATATAGTACCTTTATTTATAACCGTTATAAGTATTACACAATAATGGTTCATAGGTGGCATCAAAAGTACATTTGAGAAATAACTTATCTTTCCTTTGAGAACAAACAGAGATGTGAGTTGCAAATGTTATTTTTAATATAATTTTGTATAACAATATATTTTGGCACTTAAATCAAATAATAATTCATGAAGAATTAGAAATCATAGCTGAATTTTTTTTTTTTTTTATAAAATAAGAAAAAAACTCAAACAACAAGCACAAAGCACTTCAAATGACAACAATAAATATTAATAACATAATATAACATATACATGATTGAATAAGCTGAAACTAATTTTATAATAACAATTATAAAAAAGATGAAATTAATGCATAAAATATTGATATTAAAACTTTTATTAACTTAATTGTTAAATTAATTATATGTATTATATAATGTAATACATAGAATGTTTCAGAAAAGTCACTGCTAGATAAATATTCCAAAGACAAGCTGCATGTTCCCATTCCCTCCTTTTTCTTTCTACTTTGGTCTCCATCTCAGTGGCTCCCCCATCTTGAACTGAATTAAGGGAAATCCCTCAACTAAGCAGTTGTGTACGTGATAGCAGAACGCGTACACTCCTTTATTAAAGCTTTTGTTGTGGCAGAGTGCAGCCAATTCACTAGACTTTCTGCCAAAATAAGACTTCCGTCTCTCTCTCTCTCTCTCTCTTTTCATACACTATAAGGCTGAGGGACACCCTGCATGCTGACGCACACTGTCACAGACTTACAGCATCACATCCATCATAATTTGGCTTTTGCCTTATACATTAAGTCACTTCCTTGCTGTAATTTCTGGAGAAGTCAGGACTTGCATTCATGTAATTGTATATGCGAATACTTGACTGCCTTTTCTAAAAGTGTTTTCAGAAAGCTCTCTTACACATGTACACACACAATCAGATGGTCTTTCTTTTCATATATATATATATATATATATATATATATATATATATATATATATATATATATATATATATATATATATATATATATATATATATATATATATATAAAATGTGGGCTACAGCAAAACCGTTCTTAGAGTACCCAGAATGCTTTAAAAGGAGTGCATTATTCCTGAAGAGTCACAGTATTTAGCCTTATTAGAACAGAGAGCCACTTACTGTACTGATCTAAAGCTTTCCATTTGTTGGCATCATCAGTAAAAGCATCTTATGCATTCCATACATACACGTAAACTTTAAAGATAATTTCACACCAGAGCTTTTAGTGAACTTCAATCTAAAGTTCACAACTAAAAATAATCCATCCTAACTCACAAACGAACTGCTATTGATACATTATAACTAGGGATGCATCCATAAAGTTTTGGTTTGATACCAATAATCATTTTTAGATTGTGATGAAAATCTCATAAATGGCTTATTAGATTTATTTAGATTAATATTTGATTATTTTGTCAGAATAAGTAAACTAAAAATAGATAACGAAATAAATAAAATTAAATGCTAAAGGTAAATTCAGGCTTTATAACATTATAAGTTGAGGTTTGAAAAATGGATATTCATTTTGAAATTTTCTTTAGAAAAAAACAAAAACATTTAGCTTTAAAAAAAAACTAAGGTTTAAGGTAACCTAAATGTAAAAATATATTAAATATACAAGTCCATCTCAATAAATTAGAATGTAGTGGAAAATTTATTTCAGTAATTCAAACTTGTGTATTAAATAAATTCAATGCACACAGACTTAAGTTGTTTAAGTCTTTGGTTCTTTTAATTGTTAAGGTAAAGCCGCGTTTCCACCGCAGGAACTTTACCCAGGAACTAGGGACTTGGTCCGGTACTTGGTGTGTTTCCACCGCAGGAACCAGGAACTAAATAAAAGTTCCGGGTAAAAAAATGCCCCCCAGAAAGTCCCTGCTGGCGAGGTGGTACTTTTTTAAAGTTCAGGAACTTTCGGGGGCGGGACTTTGGCGCTAAACATCCTGATTGGTTGAGTTGACGCAGCATTGGTTGAGTTCAACCACCATTTATTCGGATCAACATTTTCAAAATATTACTGTTATTGTGTCATGAAATGTAATTTTAAAAGTATTTCAGGCGAGAATGTAGTTGTTTAAAACTCAAATCTGTTGTTTATTTATAAAGACAGCGCCTATTTAAAAATGTGTTTCGCCGATCTCTGAGACGGTGAGCTCCACACGATCAGGGAGAGCTCAGTGATCATCTATCCGCCCA
Source organism: Carassius gibelio (assembly GCF_023724105.1). NCBI lineage: Eukaryota > Metazoa > Chordata > Actinopteri > Cypriniformes > Cyprinidae > Carassius > Carassius gibelio. The sequence continues at coordinate 10,838,348 of NC_068381.1, forward strand.
GAGGCAGCCTCACCTTGGATAGACCTTCTGATATGTGCCGCTGGCTCTGATGTGTCTTTAGTGGTTAAACATAACATATAATTCAGCTGCGGGGTAAATCTAACAGGTTTTCTTTGGTCTGTATTTAATTTATCTATATGTTAAAATGAAAATAAAAAAGGCAAGTCTATATAATATTTTGTTTCATTGTAATGGATGTACACATATCCCTGAACTAAGTACATTTCTGCAGCTGTTATTATGTTTAAATGAAAACGAAAGGAGGCAGTGGTATTTTATATCCTATTTCGTTTTATTGTAGATATACTGAGGGGAAAATAACAGTAGCCAAAGCCATCTGAGTTCACGCAGCATTGGTTGAGTTCAACCACCATTTATTTGGATCATTTTCAAATATTACTGTTATTGTGTCATGAAATGTAATTTTAAAAGTATTTCAGGCGAGAATGTAGTTGTTTAAAACGCAAATCTATGGTTTATTTATAAAGACCGTGCCTATTTAAAAAATGTGTTTCGCCGATCTCTGCGACGGTGAGCTCCACTCGATCAGCGGGAGCTCAGTCCTCATGTATCCGCCGAGATGCAGCCTCAAATCGGCTAGACCTTCTGATATGTGCCGCTGGCTCTGATGTGTCTTTAGTGGTTAAACATAACATATAATTCAGCTGCGGGGTAAATCTAACAGGTTTTCTTTGGTCTGTATTCAATTTATCTATATGTTAAAATGAAAATAAAAAAGGCAAATTTATATAATATTTCGTTTCATTGTAATGGCTGCATATACACATATCCCTGAACTAAGTACATTTCTGCAGCTGTTATTATGCTTAAATGAAAACCAAAGGAGGCAGTGGTATTTTATATCCCATTTCGTTTTATTGTAAATAGGAAAATTGCAGTAGCCAAGACGAGCTGACTGAAGTTATCAAGTACGCTGCTGTTTATAGATTTACCGGACTTGCGTCGTCGCGGACATCACACTCCCGAGTCGAATGCACAAAGTCTGAACTAACTACCGAGGATGCACGTCCAAAATCAGCGTACTTTAAAAAAAACAAACAAATCAGCAGTACTTTGTATTGAGAAACGCGCGCAGACCTACGTCACCAGTCTATTTGCCTAATCTACCCGGTACTTTACACCGCGGTGGAAACGCAGAAAGCAACAGGTCTGGGGGGAAAAAAGTTCCTGGGAAAAAAAGTTCCTGGTAAAAATGTTCCGGGTAATTTCGGTGGAAACGCGGCATAAGGTGAAGGTAAAGGTTAAGAACCACATTATCATCTTCAGGAAATACACTGTATTTCAACGTTGTGTTTTAATCCTTTCCTCACCTAAACTAAGCGACTAAGAGAGAGTTAGAGAACATTTTAAAAAACTATACAGGGGCTGAACAGGTTCTTTATACGGTATAGAGGTGCTATTTAGCACCTCAACCACCCCAAAGAACTGCTGAAGAACCCAATTTTGTGTGTGTGTACAATTTAGAAATAAGTAAATGAGTCGATAAACAATGCTACAAATAAACTGTGTAGACAAAGTCTTTGCAAGCGCCTAGACAAAAATACTTTTTTTAAAGTCTTCTTAGGCACCATGAATTCATACGGTTAGCATGTTTAATATTAAAGTATGTTTTTTTTTTTTTTTTCCTAGACAGCATGTATAGACCTACCCTAGCAAAAGATATAATTTTTTTGGTATGTTTATTAGGGGGCATCATATGTGGCATCAAAACAATTCTACCACGGAACCCATCTGTCTCTGCAGACGGTCTGCTTTTGAGTTCACAAATTCCTCACATAACAAAACAGGCACGACGCAGCAGATACAGAAATGCCTTGAAATGAAGAGATGTGGAAACTGTGGCCTCTCTGTTTGTGTACTGAAAGCATGAGGATTTAAAATGGGTTAAATTACAGAGTGAGACTAAATGTTAATGTTCACAATATGTTAAGGTGCGTAAAATTTCTGTCACACGCTTGAGGTATTCGACTAATCAAAAGCACTTGATAGCTGGCCAATCAGAGCACACCTCACTTTTCAGACCAATAAGCCTTGTAAAACTTGACGCGTTTCAGAAGAGAAACAATAAAATTTACATTATGTGGAAAATATGTTTTTTTAATCTTAAAGCGGATACACATTTCATTACACCAAATAATATTCTTTTTAGCTATATTTTAGTATATTTTAGTAGTAAAAAAAAAGACCTTCTTTCATAAACGAAAAAATCAATAATTGACAGTAACCCTTATAAGGGTGCCAGATTCCCCAAAGATGCACGAAGCAAGGCATGGGTTGTGTTAGATAGATGTCAACAAATTAATCTGCTTTGGTAGATGACAGAAAATACATTTCCCACTTGTCCAGACAAGATGTGAGCTGGGTAAACGATTTTCAGTAACAGCTCACAGAGCCATAAATAAAATCTAAACTTGTGGCATGTGGAGCCTGGGTTAAATGTATTTAAGAGAACATGCATTAGCACAGTCTAAAGTGAAAATCCTGTCTTCAGCAAGGCTGGGAAAGTGCTCTGAGAACCAAATTAGATTTTCATCTGAAAACATTATATGACTCTTTACCTCTACTGTAAATGTATCTATTAGCTCAATGAAAAATGTATTTTACTTTGGTAATTGGACATACATGTTGGAAAATTATCTCATACTATAGTTTAGATTCTAAATATGCAAACTGATGGTAATCAGGTAAAAACCAAGGTAAATGTTCGTATTTCATGAATGAAACAGGACAATAAACGAGACAAAAAAAGTAGTGTGGGATATTTGTACATCGAGAGTTGATTGGGCCATGAAAAGTGGGAGTCAGATACTAATTTGAAGGCTGATGTTTGAATAATATACACTATTGTTCAGAAGTTTGGGGTCGTAGTTTATGAGGGTGTGTCATCACAGTATGTAATCAAGTAGGAGTGTTCTGAACAACTTATGTCTGTCCGACAATTACGAGATGGTTTTTCTGGTCTAAAAACGGCATCTGGTGTTTTATTATTATTTTATTAAGGCTAATTTCATGATGGAAAATTTATTGATAAAAAAATACTAGTATTGTAAGTGCACCACAGGAAGTACTACCATTTTCCCTTTAATGCGCGATTGATAAAAAATAATGTATTAATGAATAAATAAAAAATCTTACTGACTCTTAACTGCTGAATAGTAGTACTTATACTGTTTATCATTAATAAACCAATAAGCCAAAGATACACTAAACTTTCTCATGCAGGCTCTTGTATAAAATATATATATATATATATTGTAAAAGCATAACTAGTACTGCTGTGCTTAGAAAAGGATTGTTATGTATTTTGCTTTCAAGAGCCTTAACTCCTTAGGGATCCAGTGCAAACTACTGCTAAGGATTAAAATTCAAGAACAGCATGAAGGTACACTGAGCAAATAAAATAAAAAAAGACCCTCTACTGTGATCTGAAAAAGTGCTAGGTCAGTCTGAAATCTGATGATCATTTTGATGGAACTTACTGAGACATCTCAGCAGGCCGGCCTGATATTGAGCCATCAGGCAGAAGCACAGCTGTCAAGGTGAAAATGGGAGGAGAAACAGTAGGAGACAGAAAAAACATGGCACAAAACCAAAGACACAGGTTTTAGTGGTCTGGCTACAATCCAGGACAACCACATGAAACCCACACAGCTCATACAACAGGCCACAACAAATGATCTTTAATGCTAATAAGACAGAGAACTGGAAGAACTGGTGAAATTTATTAAAAGAGCTCAGCAATCCAACACAGGGATGATTCGTTTTTGTAGGTCCGATATTAGATGGGTGTGAGCTGATTAACAAAGTGCACATCTGAAAATATAAAAGAATCAAGTGCACCACGTAGCAACAGCAGGATCTACAAATTAAGGTCACAAGGAAGTCACAAATCTTCAGACAGTGATGCTAACAACAGCCACCCTATACTATACGTTGGTTTGCGAGCTGCCGTTCTCTCTTCACTAGACTTCTCTTGAAGGAACGCTCCACAAAATATATATATAAAAAATAGACACATTTTCCAACTCCCTTAGAGTTAAAATTGAGATTAGCTACTAGCTACGAGTTATGCGATCACAGTGATCTGATCAAGCAGATCGGATCATCAGCCAATCAGAACACGGCGGGTTTACACTTGGCAACATCAACTGTCTTTTCTATCGTGATAACCGATTGGATCTGCCTTTCCCACGCAATATTTACATAAGTCTGCAGAGAACGGTCTGAAGTCAATATGAAGTGTTTTCAATCGCAGGACATTTTACAAATCAAAGATAAGTGTTGGTGTCTAACCAGCGCACCATACGGGTGTTCTCTGTCTCTCTTCGGACAGTTCGCGAGAGAGGGGGTGGCGTTTTGCGTGACGTCCATCTGTGAATGCAGACACAATGGCTGGATTTGGTTTACATTACACTGAGATCCGATCACAATGTGTACTCGACTCTGGACCAGGACACGCTGATCGGATAACATTACGATCAGAAGTGCGTTTATACTTGTCTTTTCAATGTGTATGTGGACAACATCCGGATACAGGTCGCACGTTAATGCCAAGTGCAAATGCAGCCTTTGTGTAGTTGCAGAGTTCCTGGGACTATTTTCAGGTGCTGCGTAATATCACTTGTGCCTGCTGCACCAATGGTATGGCAGCAAAGTTCCTTGATTGATCTTAGTACATGATGTAAATACAGAAGAGTGAAGTTTTAAAACAGAAAAAAATACAGAATCAATTTGGTCATTTTTGAGGGAGATGCTAATGGTCTAATCAGATTCAATGATCCATGCTAAGCTAAAAGTGCTACCCCCAGACCTGGAGATCGTCTGAATGGATTCAAAAACGGTTAAACTCAACTGTTTAACTCTGAGTTTTTTTTAATTTATTTTTAAAGTGGAGTGTTCCTTATAGAAAGAGACTCAGAACAAATGCTCCAGAGCATTAAATTTGCCATTCACTATGCAGCAATTAGGCTACACTACGCAAACAACCAACTAGTTTTTCAGTAAACAGTCCAGTTTTTCAGTAAACAGTCCAGTCGGTAAGGTTAAATACAACCTTACAAATTAAAAACTGGTAATAGTATAATTTCAATGAAAACTACCAAAGTTTTACAATCCTATATACTACTGTTTAAATGTTTGGGGATGGTAAAATGTTTTAATGCTTTTGAAAGGAAAAGTCTTTTATACTCACCAAGGCTGCTTTTATTTAATCAAAAATACATTAAAACAGTAACATTGTTATTACGTTAAAAACATTTGTAACTGTTTTTAATATATTTAAAATTTAAATTTTCTCACGTGAAGGCAAAGCTACATTTTCAGCAGCCATTACTCCCATAACCCTGTTGTGGAAACCGTGATATTTATTTATCTATTTATATTCATGATTCACTGATGAAGAGAAGTTTCAAAAGAAAAGCATTTATTTGAAATAGACTTTTTTTGTTGTTGTAAAAATCACACGTCTTTAATGTCACTTTTTACCGCATCTTTTTTCTTTACTAAAAAACACTTTCATTTATTTAAAAACAATCTTACACTTTAAACTTTTGAGCTTTACTATAAATACCACAGTTTATGAAATAATCAGAAATCATCCTGCATCATGATATATTAAAAATTTCCATGAAACAACTATACTTCACAAAATTAGATAAACTCAGCTAAATTTAATTGGAAAAATGATGTTTGGTATCATCATCGGAATTCAAATAGCTCATTAAGGACTACAGACTGTGCTTTCAGTCTTGCACATGCAGTGAGGGAAGTCTGGAGGAGCATCTTGGAATCTGTCCACATCACACAACCAACAGCCTGGCAGTCACCTGTGATACTGCTCCACCTGCAGCAGGTGCTTTACAGAGGATGCTATGAGGACTGCAGAGGAACATACGTAATGTCGCAATGCACGGAATGTTTCATTATTTAAGGGATATTTCATTAAAAATGCAACATGTTCTTAACATTAATAACCTTTATTCCCATTCATCAATAGTTTTTACTGATCACAAACCCAAAAAGGACAAAATAGACCATTAAATGACCACTATAGCCTTATGCATTAAATACCAAGTCTTCTAAAGCTAGATGAAGTTTGTACGGCAAAGTGCTGCATAAAGATTCTTCAAAATTCTTCAAAAAGATCCATGACACGTTAGAATGGCGAGTTCGAGACAAAGTGCCTTCCCTTATCTCTGTATAGCACAGGTCATAGACCACCCATTTGCCCTCATGCTAGTCCACAGACCTGATAAGCAGGGTTATTGAGATTGTGAGCACACTCAATTGAACTGAAGCATAGCTTAATTAAAGCTCGCTGCTCCCAAGAGATCCAGGATTTCCTGACATCTCCACATGCCAACCCACAGGAACACACTAACTCTCTCTCTCTCTCTCTCTCGCTCTACATATAAAAGAACTATCTTCTCTATAGGGAAGTAAAAATGTTAACATCTCAGCAATAGGAAACACATCGATTACACATATTAAAAATAAGGAAAATGAACACAAAATGAATTTAAAGAGTAATTAAAGTAAAATGAGCTTATGCATTCACTTGTGCCTGTTTTTGTACCAGGGTGAAAAGAGGAAGAAAGTTTAATTGGATTTCTATCTCAAACAGCAGTATACAGATCTGTTAAGGCTTTGACTTGAAAACAGCTGATTAAAACATACTGTGTATTACAATAAACTCTGTATCAGTGTATGTATGACAAACAGATTTCAGCAAAGAAGACTGTGAGGGGGTCTCTATTGTGTCCTGTGTTGAAGATAACAACAGGTTAGTGTAGTTTGTTTGTCGTGTCAACAGTGTGTAGTGCAGTATCACATTGTCTGAGTGTGTTAAACCGCACACCTGCGAGCACATGGAGTTCACATCCTCAGCACTGCGACCTTCCCATGAGCAGGTGACCGAGGACAATGTCATTTGTGTCATGCCGGAAGTTGTGTCGTAGCTATATAATAGAAACTATCCCAAAAACCCATCACTTTACACTGTCTTTGATATGTAGGCGTCAGATGACAAGAGTTAATCTACTGAGAAATACTGATATTTTATACATACATGAAGGTTTAAATTAAGAAACAGGACTATCACGAATCAAAGTTAGACCGACGTAAATAATTTAGCAACATAAATTCAGATGCATTTCAACAGCAACACATTCTTTCACTGAAACTGCGTGTAGACAAAGACTAATCATATTCAAAAGACTGAATGCAGGATGCAGCTGGCCCTCTTTATCTACGAAAACTATGAAACATCTGCTGCGACGTGTGGACAAAAATGCACTGAATTAAAAACCGTGACATCTAAAGTTTTTTTTTTTTTTTTTTTTGGCGTCAAGATCCAACATCTTCAGTGTCGGATGTGTGAGATAAGTGGATGAAAAAAAATCGATCATTAATAAATGACAATGTGCGTGTTTTCCCTTCTCTGTCTTATTCAGCGGCTGTTGTGATGGAAATCGATGTTTTTGTGGCTCCTGGCTGTTTAGAAACATGGAGCCATTTTAAAATGAATTGCATTGGTCGCTGTAAAGAAAATAACCAACACCATCACTCTAAATTATGTCACATAATTCCCGTCGGTCTCATTCACATTCCTAGAACAAACTGTACTATTTTAGTTCTAAAACATTTCACATTTAACTCACCTACCAGTCGGATGTACAATACTTGGATCTGAGCAAGGAAAATCTTCCACAAAGATGTTGAAGTGAACGGAGGCTGGTGGAAGCAAAAGGAGGGCTCGCAGTCTCTGCCAGCCGTGTTTTGATGTCACTCGGTGGGCGGGGTTTTCTGGGCTCCCGCTTACACTCAGCGCACTCGGAAGACCCCCTCATAAGCCATTCATCGCCCTCGTGAGGTTGGCTATGATAACCACGTCACGACTTTATCGACAGTTACGTCTTTTTCTTTGGTTCCGCAATGTGTTTTTTTTTCTTCTTCTAAATACATATTTTTTTCTGCAGCTGAAGTTCCTGTCACCAAGATAAATCCCTTATGCATTTAAACATACTTGACAATAAAGCTGATTCTTATTCTAATTATAAAAATAAAATCACATAGCAGACCAGGTATACACATACTGTATACATACAACGTGCTTTAATTATAACTGTATCTATTTTGAATAGCCGGAACACATGTTATGTTAGGGGGAATATGTTTTCCAGTAACCCAGTTTTGGAAAGACATAAGGTACACACATAATGACAGAATTTTAATATATCCATTGTATGCTCATTAAGATGATAGCCAGTATGCATATATTTAATATTTCATTGAGTAATCAGATTTGCAGTACTGAAATGCATTCAGGATGAAATTTTTGTGTATTTACAAGCTGGAATTAAGTTTTTCCTTTTAGACATACAGTCATGTGGTTCAGTCTTTGTTAATATACTAAAGATTTTATGGATAATCCATGAGGAAGTGGCAACACTGATCACATTTGCTGAATTAAGGGTTAAAGTAATAGTAAACTACTGAGGATAATTATATTCACAGTTGTTTTAAAAATAAATATGCAATATTAAAAGAAAAAAACACATTTGAACATTCTAAGCATGAGATACTTTAAAAAAAACAATGTAGAACAGAAACAACGGTTTCATGGTGTACATTTTACTTCACACCCAGCCTATTAAATACATGTTAAAGGTTACTACCCTTTTAAAGAGCACAGGATGGGTCCTTTTTGACTATTCAAGTAGGCTTTTAGCTTAAACATAACTTTGAATAACTCAATTTCTCTGCAAAGGAAAAAATATAATGCATTGCTTTATGACTAAGTCTAAAAATAATAGAAATCACTGCATTCTGAGCTTTGTTAAATGACAAAGCCAAGTCTTATAAACCTTTTAGCAAACATACTTAAAATTTATTTTGTTGTATGTTCCCTTTTGTTGAAACAGAAATGAAGAAAATTAGATAACATTTGTTGAAAAATGATAATTGAGGTGAAAACGTTTTGCAACATTCTCTTGATTTCACATTTAAGAATCACAGGCTGTGTTACAAACATCATTTTCAGTTTCACATGTTCTCACTCTATTCAGTCTATTCTTTTGGCTCTTCAGTCTGTGAAGGTTTAGGAATGTGTCAATCTGAGGTAGCCCTGTGATGATAGTGAAACATTCCTTGGCGCACTCATGTGGCACATGTCCGAGCGATCTGCTGCACCTTTCCCATTTCATTCAGCAGCTGTTTGATGCTGTGCTTGAGTTCAGGCAGACGGTCCAGTGGCTCTGGAGGCTCCAACTCACCCGTGCAGTCCAGCCAGTTTTCAAGCACTGAAAAAAGAATCAATATAGAGTCACAGCATACACGAAACATTCACATAATACAAATCAGGCCATAAAAAAAAAACTGCAAAACACAAATCCAGCCCTCTGAAACCATCTGGCACACCATCAAGCTCCCTTTCGATGAAGTCCATCCTTTGAGTAACCTCTTCTTGTACAGTCTCAATATGCTCCAGGAGGCTGATCTTCCACTGCTGCTGTTGAGCTCCGCCCTTAACCCCTCCTCCATCAGCACCCGCCTCACACTTCTCTCCTAGATCCTACAAAGTAACATTCAGGGCCACACAACATTAAACAGTTAGTCTACTTCATACTGCAAAACCGTTCAAAACTTCGGGGTTGATAAGATTTTTGCTTGTAAGATTTTTTTTTTTAAGTTTTATGCTATGCATTAATTTAATCTACAATACAGTAAAGACCGTAATATTGTGAAAATGTATTACAATTTACAATAAATGTCTAATATGTTTTAAAATGGAATTTATTACTGCTGAATTTTCAGCATCATTATTCCAGTGTCACATGATCCTTCAGAAATCAATTATAACATGCAGATTTGGTGCTCAAGAAAATATCTTATTACTGTTCATGTTGAACACAGTTTAGCTGCTAATTATATAACTGTTAATTGTTCGCCACCTCTGTATTACATGACTATCACTGAATATAGGTCCTGGAGATCCACAGGCCTGTCTATAGCTTTCTAGTCACCCTTAGACCTTAATTGGCTTGTTCAGGTGTGTTTAATTAGGGTTGGAGCTGAACTCTGGAGGACTGTGGCTCACCAGGATCAACACTGGCCAACCCTGATGTAATATTAACCTCATTTGATGTGTCCCTCACCATGCTGTGGTTGCACAGCTGAGTACTGCATGTCTTCAGTAGTGCTGGTTGGATCTCTCCATTACAGTGTTGGTCATTCTTCAGCACTGTCTCAGTGTTGTGCAACCGGTCTCCCAGCACCGACTCAAACCGTGTCTTCAGCACCAGCCTCTGCTCCAATACCTGGTACAGTGTTTGTGGCTTTTGGTAGCTATGCTCACTGCTAATATAGTCCTGAAAGGTTGAAATCAAGGGCTCTTTACGTTGAATGGCATCCAAGGATGCTGAAGCAGAAACTGTTTTTGTGTCTGGACGATCCATGGTTTTCATCCTGGATTTCTCAGCCATATCAGTCTGACGCCACAACTTTAGGTCTGGATGACTTTGGCTCCTGCAGTGAATTGGTACAACACCGTTTTCATGAGGCTTTTCAAACAAAATTTGTGTTATGGGTTCAAACCGAGATAAAGCTGGATCACTCACTGTAACACACTAATTTTCAGCTGCAGGCCATTGAGGACTTCCACCACATGCTGAACGTCACCTAACAGCTGATGAGTGGCTGCAATCTTCTTCCCGTTCTTATGGGAGTAGTTCTCCAGGAAAGAGAGGCCATACATATGGCCGGTGCTAAGCCAGTCCCTGTCATACCAGTACCGTAGACGCGGTCTCTGACCTCTGATCTGCCCTGGATACACAGAAACAAATACACTTGTAAGCCTAAATTAAACAAAAAATAGCACAATATGCCATAATATAGATTTTCCAGCATAGGAAGTAGGAATTGACATAAAGTGGAGTCAGTGCCACTCATCCTAAGGTCTACATTTAAGGTTCCCTCCAGAAAACAACACAAAAATTCACAACACTTCCAAACCTGGGGAATCCCGGCAAATGAAGCAAGCGTATCGCTCTGGAACATTCTCTTCCAGAAGGCCCATGCAGGTTCCATGCTGCCAGTACAGGCACTCTTCACACTGGGGAGTGAGAGAAAACAATGAACATGATGGTTGTTAATTAATAGTGACATTTTTACAGCTAAATCTTCTACTGACATATAAATTACTTTTCTAAAGTTTTGGTTGGGTCATTTTTTTTTTCATTTTTACCAATTATCAAAAATAATAACAGTAATATTATTGCAATTGAAACAGTTTTCCATTTTAATATATTTTATCATTTAAAATGTATTCAAAATGTTATTTATTCCTGTGATTACAAAGATGAATTTTCAGCAGCCATTACTCCAGTCTTCAGTGTTACATGACCCTTCAGAAATCATCCTAATATTCTGATTCGGTGGTCGAGAAACATTTCCTGTTAATGTCAGTGTTGTGCTGCTTAATATGTTTGTGTGGAATCCAAGATAAAAAAAAAAATCAGGATTCTTTGATTTTGAATGGTCACCTGTAACATGAAGTCATTTTCCTCTTCCACTTCACACACACAACGGATAGTTTCCTGACTTCCTGTAGTCGAGGCAGCGGAGCTACAGCTGAGAGGTGAGGCAATGACGTCCAAATCTGCCCCCATTTCATCTTCACTCCATCCACAGCTGTCAGAGGACCAATCAGAAATGCTATCCTCATCTGCAAACATATGACAATGGGGGGAATCAGTTAGATATTAAAATGACACTGACTTATAAACTTAAGAACATATCAAATTGCAAAAAAAAAAAAAAAGAACTCAACACAAACATTTAGAGTGAGATGGAGACTTCAATTGATTACATTTAACGTATACTTATAATTTACTGTAACAAATAGATTTCAGACATGTAGTTACAGTGGTTGTGCACAGAAATAAAAGATACATCATCACTCCGAAAACATGCTGAATTTCTTCACCTGATGTGGTTTTTCTCATTTTTTTATTTTCCTTTAACTTAATTCGCAGAAAGTCTCTAGTCTGTTTCTCTTTTAGCTTGTCACGTTCTTTCACATCTTCTACAAGGAAAGAAACCAAAGCTCAGTTAGACCATGACATGTATTAGAGGAAAAATGAACAATAACACGGTAAATCCCACATTTCTGTGAAACACTATATAAAGTTGATCCATCAGCCATACCCATTTCCATAAACCTCCTCTCTCTTTCCTTGTCGAAGTATCTTTGCATGTTTCTGTCTAGCTGATCCTCTCTGTTCTTGTACTTCAGTGATGGCCACCGTTGGTAATTCTGTGCACTGACAACAGAGTGTCTCTTCACAGACATCTGCGCACACTCATGTGATGGAATGCACCTCTTCTTAGAGCTCTCCTGATTATTAAGTGTGGTGTGTTTGTCCATTGCCCTGGTCTGGTCCTGTTCTATCAGACGATCATCTCCATGGTAGTACTTCATATGATAGTGCAGAAGTTTTGCTTTCCGGAAAGACTTTGTACAGCCAGGAATGCTACATTTACATGGATTATGGTCCAAGTTGATAGAGAGCACTGGTGGAGGCTGGTTTCTGATGACTCTGTATACTGAGATAATTAGATGGTACATTTACGGTCAATAATTCAAGATAATGGTGATGAATCATGATTCTGTGAATTTGATTAGTATAGATCATTACTCACATGGCTCTCTGCTGAAACGGTTGGGGTTGTGAAAAGATTGTTTTCTAATTGCTACAATAAAACAATAAATCCCCTGATCATAAAGAACAAGGTGCTATTTGAGCATACATATATAGGTTGTACAGATGTGGTGGGTGGGATCTTACTTGTAGGCTTAAGCGTTTCTGATTGGCACTGAGCCTTAAGTACTGCTGTTCCACTGGATGATGGTGTTAGATCTAAGGGGTCTAGTTCTTTTTCTTGACTGGTGGATGCACATGTGGACTTGGAATCTTTATGAAAATGTTTTCCTGGAAGAAAGAGATGAATAATGAGGGAATCTACCATTATGGCACCAGTAAACATTTTTCTCATAACACATTTTTTATATTTGATGTCACAGTCAAACCTGAATCAGTCTTGCTTTTTTTGGAGCTCCTTCGTGCCATTGATAGTCTCCTTTTCCCTAGAAAATATACAATTAAATAAAAATCTATCATGACAAGCACTCAACACAATGTCAAGTAAAATAAACCATATTATTATTATTATTATTATAACTTAATTGCATGTTAATTTCTTTTTTTTTTAATTGATTGCAACTAAAAATGTGATTAAAGAAGCTCCAGTTCTTCTGTGTTTGCTTTTGTAGGGCCTACAATTCTGTTAATATATATGACTATAAAATAATAATTATTAGTATTTTTATTATTATTACTAATAAATACATGTTAAACAAATAATAATTAATACTATTGTAATATTTCACTGTAAAATAACAAATGGAATATATATTAAAAAAATCATTTTATTTTACAGTACAACTGTAACTCTTAATATCTTCATTTTCAAATGTTAAACATGGACGATTGCTTGTATTTTGGTGGAAAACAGCAGGGGGCCCTTAAAGCTTGTTACAAGTCATTATAGGTTTGGGAAGATGCAAATGCATGTTATATGCGACCCAAACTCAGAACAGATGCAGAGATGAGTGTGTGCGGAGCAACATTTACTGTGCACTGAGCCACTCGGAGTCCATGAAAACACTGAATCATGAGCTGCTCCTGTGCTAGGACTGGGTACAAAAATACATTTTTCGATTAATCGTTTTTTAAAATGACGTCAATTCGATATCGATAAAGCCATGAATCGATTTTTTCCGATATTCGTTTCAGCAAACATTTAAAAGATTTGATTAATGTGACTCTTTATATTCAGGCCCGGTTCTGCTGAGGTGCTAGAGGGTGCTAAGCACCCTCAAACTAAATCAAAAGCTGTATCAGTTAAAGCTGTATCAATGGCATTTTATTGCAGATATGGCAAACTATCCATGAACAATGCAGTGCTAATTGACATAGCATTTACCGGTATTACAATATAGAAACTATTCAGTCTTATTGTGTGATAAAAAAAAGTGTTTGTAGTATATAAACAAATCATCATTATTTGTTATTGTCCAGCAGTTATACATTTCAAATAAAAATAAGTCAAATAAAAGCTAGAAATTAGAGAAAAAATAAAGTTGCATATACACCACCAGTCAAAAGTTTTTGAACAGTAAGCTTGTTAATGTTTTTTAAAGAAGTCTCTTCTGTTCACCAAGCCTGCATTTATTTGATCCAAAGTACAGCAAAACAGTAACATTTTGAAATATTTTTAATAGGCTATTTAAAATAACTGTTTTCTATTTTAATATATTTTAAAATGTAATTTATTGTGATTTCAAAACAATATTTTTTACATTATTACTCCAGTCTCACGATCCTTCAGAAATTATCCTGCTATTTCGATTTGCAGTGCAAAAAACATTTATTATTATTATTATTATTATGTTGAAAACAGCAGAGTAGAATTTTTTCAGGTTTCTTTGATAAATAGAAAGTTCAGAAGAACAGCATTTATCTGAAAGAAACAATCTTTTGTAACATTAAATTTAAAATTAATTTAAAGCATCCATGCTAAATAAAAGTATTAATTTCTATTATTTATTTTCAAAAAATAATAATTACATTGGCTCTAAGCTTTTAAATGGTCAAATCAACCTACAAAACAGTTGCATTCAGTCAAAAAATCACTTTGTACGTACTTCTTATGGGCTGCTTCTGTGCTTTTCTGTCATGAGGAAGACACTGTTCTTTGATTTCCTCCTTTTTTTGTTCCACCTGGACTTCTGCTTCCTCTGTCTCATTCCTCTTCACCATCGCCTCATTAAAGTTCATACCCGAGTCAAACACCACAGAGTCCTCCATCTTCACTGCAGCCTCCTCAGTCCCCGAGACCTTCTTCAGAAATGACTTACTGTAATTGTGCTGCCCTACTTGCTCCAAGATGCTTATATTTTCCACTTTAAGGCATGTCCGATTTCCACTGATTTTCTTCTTTTCTCCTTCTTCTCTATCCAAATCTGAGATCTCATCTTCCTCTTTCTCAGGAACATGGTCAGTTTGTCCTGCTGCTTGTTTAGCACCGCTGACTCCATTCTCCTCTTGCATGTTCTTGTCCTTTTCAGTCTTTTTTAACATGGGCGTCTCTCCATTTTTAGCAGTAAGTTTCTTTGTTCTCTGTTTGTGAGAATGAGAGAATGAATCAAAGGAGAGAAGGCCAAACGGAGTACTGAAATATAGATGCAACACGAATGCAAAATAAACCTCTTTGGTGAAGGGTTTCACGTGGATTCCTTTGACTGTTTGGATGACACCATCATAGAACTTGACAGTGTAGGATGCTGCAAGATAATTCGAATCACATATGAAAACATAACATTTCAATCTGAATAAGAATCTGTTCATGTGACACACCCGTTTCATGCGATGAATACAGCAACAGCTTACCATCTTTATTGACAGCCAAGACTCTTGCAGGATAAAATCGACAATCAGACCAGCTGGCAAGAACTTTGTCATTCACATGAAATCCCTGCAAAAGAGAATGAATGTAAACAGAATCAATTCATTTGCTTTATCAGTGGCTTTAAATGTGGCTAAACCATTGAGAAATTAGGGCATACCAGGCAGTGTACGCTCTTCTGTATCAGCGGGGCCACAAGGACACTTTTTTTCACTTTTTTTATGGTAGATGGACTATTCTAAAGATGTCTTTCATGCTTTTTTGGACCTTGACAGTGTAACTTACTTGGCAATCTATGGGACAGTCACAAGCCTCCCGGTTTTCATCCAAAATATCTTAAACTGTGTTCTGAAGACGAACAAAGCTTTTACAGGTTTGGAACGACATGGGGGTAAGTGACTAATGACAAAATTTTAATTTTGAGGTTGAGTATCCCTTTAAGCAGTACAACTGTTTTCGGAATTGATGATAATAATAATAAGAGATGCTTATTGAGCAGCAAATCAGCAAATGTCTAAAGAATCATGTGACTGATTTTCATGTGCAATATTTTACAATATATTAAAATAGAAAAGAATTAAACTGTAATATTATTTCACTATACATACACATACATATATTTGCTTGTGTGATCCACACAGTAATAATCAGCTGAAATGACAGCATTACTTTCACATCTCAGTAAATGGATTTTTACATGGGGCTGATCCTAGATTAGCTTTCATATACTGGGATTTTTAAGGAGCACAGTCTGTGACTCACAGGGATAAAACTGTCTTCCTGCCGTCCCTCTCTCCTCAGCTGAATCCTCTCCACGGGTCTCAGGTACGGACTGGCCCAGTCAAACCACTCATCATAGCGATGGCTCCACTGGCGATAGTGGAT
The DNA here is from genome assembly GCF_023724105.1 of Carassius gibelio. Classification (NCBI taxonomy): domain Eukaryota; kingdom Metazoa; phylum Chordata; class Actinopteri; order Cypriniformes; family Cyprinidae; genus Carassius; species Carassius gibelio. Next base: position 10,854,779 of record NC_068381.1, read on the forward strand.
TAAGATCTTCTCATTCTCATAGTCAATCTTCTCAATGTTGGCAGTATACCTGGCAGTGAAATCACACACAAGACGGCTTGCTGTAAAACCGAGTGCGGGAAAGGCTAAGAAAAAAATAAGTGTTTTTAAAAGAATAGCACTTGCCAGTTCTTAAGACTGTCCCGTGCTTCAAGAGCAGTGCCCACCTCAAACTTAATTCCTCGTCTGTTAGGAGGCATTTTGCTCATGATGCTAGCAACTACCTAATATGAAAAAAATCATTTAAGTTTACATCAAGTTCCCACACAGTGGTCATTACATCACATTAGATCGGTCTCATTAGAGCTCACATTAGAGCTAGCATGACAGAAAAGAGCAAACTAACTCTCAAAAATCTAGTAAAATTGCAACACTTTAAAAAAATATATATTTTACCTTATACATTTATTGTTTTTAAATCATAATGGTAATAACTAACTACTAATAACAGTAAGTGACACTCACTGAACCTTTGACTATCACAGCAACAGTTTTGGAAGGAAAACATTAGTTTTAACTATTAATTGTCGCAGCTTGTTAAAATTACACATCAAGGTCACTGGTTACTGAGACTATTGCAGTGTTCTGGTACAAGTTTACTAATTTAGCAAGTACGTATATGACCAGTAATAAAAAATCTTTCTGCTGGCCTTCAAGATGCCGATTTTATTTCTTCATCAAATTTTGTCACAGGAGTAAGCATTATTGATAGAGGACACAAATTTCAGCTGGAAGCAATGGTTTGAAAATTAAAAAAAACACAGACATTTAATATGGATTGGAGTTGTGTGGATTATTGTGATGCTTTAATCAGCTGTTTGAACTCTCATTAGACAGCACCCATGCACATTGGTGAGCAAGTAAAGCACTTCTCCAAATCTGTTACAGTGAGGAAATTAAACCCATCTACATTTCGGAGGACCTGAGGAAAAGTAAATTTTTCCGCAAATTTGAAAACTTTTCCTCTAATGGTCAACATTTTACTATATTATTCAGACAGTAGACCCCATTCCGTAAATCATTCATAAACTATTTCAAATCTAATATAAACAGTGGACTAAAAAAAATATATTAATTAAGTATATTTTAAGCTTTGGAGCTTTGTCTTGAAAGAAATCATGTCAGATTCAGCTTGAGATTCAAAGTATAACACACATTTTTTTATTTTACATGCTACAAGTCTACATTACCACTATTACTATTCAAATACTTTAAAATGATTAATTATTGAATAATTAGATAATAATAACTGAATGAATAATTGTAATGATTCAGGGAACAAGAAACATCTTTTTAACATCTTGATTCATCATTTCGGTTGTTGTTTTTCCCCCCTATCAAAGCAATAGCAAAATCTTTCCCATAAAAACCACACTGATCTACAGCATTTCACTATACAGTGTAGGTGCAAAGAATCCAGGTCATGGCATCATGCAACTTAACACTGCAAACAACAGAATAATCAATAGCCTACTTAGCTAAGCCTCTTATTTCTACATAACTTTAATGTTTAAGTTCAAACTCAACATTCCTTTTGCATAAAAATAAAACATTGAAATTTTTATCTAAATAATTTACAATTGAAATGATTGTAAATAAATAAATTATATAAATCATACTATTATGCATTACAAACACTATAAACATATTTAGTTAACTTATTTACTCTTGCATGAGTAGTCATATAAATGAGAGCAATGTGATTTTATTAGGTTCCCCCCAAATGCCTGACAATGACAATGGAAACAATAGAGATGCCAGGTATTCCAACATTACACTACTGTTTATTATCCCAGATCAACGATTTCTGCCTGTCTATAGCCAAAAGCAGACAGAGAACCTCATTTAAGACTATCTGAAATCCTACAGGATCAATATTTCATCTTAGTGAAAACACGAGCAGACATCAACTTCCTGAGTGATCCACACCCTCCAGGAGAATAATGACATGGATACTATCGCCAGTGCCACTCCCACTAATGCAAGCTGGAAATCACAACATGCTTCTACCAGAGCACCTACTTGGTTACACTATCAAATCTGTAACTGCATATTCAGTTCTCTAAAACAGCATCATTAAACATTCCGCATTCGAACAAAGTCTTGCTATTGCGTAAACAGAATTATAAAATGCTATAAACATCGGTTACCTGCTGTGATATCCGTCTCTTTAATTATAAAAGCGGGTCGTGCATCTATTAAAGTCTCTTTTATTGTGACCACGTTGGACGCGAGATGCACGCACTTACTATTTTCCAATGTGTTCCACACACAGACTACCGGTATGAACAATACCGCAACCGCGCATGCGTCAGCGGCTGAAGACGAGGAGTAAACCACAGGCGTTCCTTAAATACAACACCTTTCAAAAGTAACAGGTCATTGAGTAGTTAAAAAAAAAAAAAAATGTTTTCTAAAATTTTTATTTCAAATAAATACTGTTCTTTGGACATTTCCATTAATCTAAGATGAAAGAAAAAAATTATTAGTTTCTACAATTTAAGCTGCACAATCGTTTTGGACAAAGAAAAAAAATCCTACTGTTAGCCAACTTGAGAAGCAAATCAGCATATTAGTGCGATTTCTAAAGGGACGTTATAGTGAAGTAATGGCTGCTGAAAATTCAGCTTTCAGCAGCAACAAAGGAATACATTACATTTATAAATCAAATTTTAACTAAAATAGAGAGTTATTTATAATTTCACAATAATATTTTTTTAAGGTCGAATAAATGCATCCTTGGTGAGCATAAGAGGCTTCTTTCAAAAACATAAAACATTTTATGGACCCTAAACTTTTGAACATTAGTGTATTTATATAATGGAACATAATCTAGGTAAAACATATATATCTTAATTTGTATTCAAAAGAGTAATACTACAATATTTTATTCACCACTAAAATATAAATGTAACATATCTTTATGAAACTTTATTATATTCCTCAACATCCATTTCACAAAAAAATACAAACACAATCCAATGGTTGTACAGAATATTTTGCTCAATCACAATCAGCCGATTGCAAAAAATACTAAATAAAGTGTTTATATTTTCTTCATCTATTTGCCACCAACTCACCACCACTCACATACATTTATACGTAACGTCAAGCAGCACTATTTACAAAGCTTTATTTACATACAAAGACTCAAAAAGAACATGATTACACAAAATTATTTCTTTTTAGAGAAGTCATAGATCTTATTTACTCTTTTTCAAGATTTTAATTCTTCAAATGCTATTTTACAGTCATCATATAATGGCATTTAGTTCCATTCCATTATCACCTAATATATTTAATTAATTTATAAACTCACACAAAAGTAGTCTACCTAAATGGTATGTACGAGGCTGCGGGAGATGGGAGCTGAAAATGTACCATTTCAAGACTCTGGAAAATTTAACATGAATAAAATTCCTGACTATCGGGAATAATAATAGTTTTTACAAAACAGTACACATAAAACATCAAATCATAAAATAAAATAGAAAAATTTCACTTATCAAAATAATGTTCTTTAAAAAGAGTAAGAAAAAAAAAATCACACCCTATCTAATAAAACCTATTTTTCTCTTTTAAATAGTTAAAGCTTTCAGATCAAACTAAGAACAAATATAACGCTCATTCATGTGTCCTGTACATAACACATGATCTTTAAAAAAAAAAAAAACACAAATACACAAAGATACTGCCAGATAACAAACATCATAAAGTGGTTTCTTTCTGCCTGTCACTGACTTACTGTACAAAACAAGCAAAAAGCATTTGAGTGCTCACAATGCAATGCATCCATGCAAGTTACTTTTAATTTTGACCCTTGCAATGCACATTAATGTACGTAAACCATTAACATGAAGATTAGATTTTTTTTTCATGCATTTCTTGAACATGCAAAGAACTTGGGATAAAAGGCATGACATTTCTGCCATGTTACCATTAATTAATTTCAACTTCAACAGTCTTTATATCAACAAAGTGGACAGAACATACCTAACTAACAAAAGAAACACACATCATTTATCCTTAAAAGTCTACTTTAGTTTAGATTTTGCCCACAATGCCATTTTTGTGACTGTTTTTGTGAGCAGGTTGGTTGTGTATCACTGATTTGTGTTCTGCTAATAAGAAGTAAGAAGAACTTTAAACAATGCCCTCTATGAACCCTGTGTCCAGATGTACAATGAGCATTCGCAAGAAAGACATCTCTTTGCGGGTGTTTTCAAATATGACACGGGGGTCGTCTGACTGGCACCGAAGGCAGTTAGGAGCCATTACCATAGCAAGGTTGTTCACATCCATTTTAGTTACTGCAACATTTGCAGGCTGAGCAAAAACCTGAGGAAGACATGGGACATGCATCAGAGCAGTGCAATAAGTCAAGTACATTTTCTGCATATTGTGTGTGTTTGTTGAGTGTTGTGAATACCTGTAGGAAGTGGATGAAGTAGCACAGCACCAGTCGGTTGAGCTCAGGCAGCGACTGCACCACCCTGATGGCTGCCGCAGGATCATCGTAGTTACTGACACACTGCTTGTAGAAGCTCATGGGAATGAGAGGCTCCTCCAGCTCACGGTACCACAGCTTCATCAGAGAGGCTGAGGAAAAACAGTGGTATAGATCTTTAACTATTTTTGGTGTAATAATGAAACGCCAGTACATTTTTTCTTTGACTATGTAATATTCTTATAAATGGATGAGAACAGTTACTCACCAGGAACATTGGGGTCTGACAGATTTTCAGGAATCCTCCATTGGTCCACCTGAAGCTTCAGTGCATTGACTTCATCAATGTCACCAGGAACCCTGCGCGAGACGACTGTTTTGTTACACTCAAGGACCACCAGAGGGAGACAGCACACCATAATAATGCATGCACAAGCGACTGAGCTAGAAAACACTGTATGCCTCAATGTCTTGCAGAGTTTGAAATGACATTTCACAGTCTTACTGTTTTTATTGTATTTTTTGATCAAATTAATACATAATCACTCTTTCAAAAGCATTACGAAAACTCCTACAAAGTTTTGAACAGTATAATTGAAACAGTTAACATGTTGATATTTGACCCTATGAGCTGCATAAGCCTAAAAGCAACAGTTCAATGTTTTGTCAAGTCACACTGCTTCTCGTTAGCAGGCTACAAAAAGCAATTGTCACCGGAAAAGCTAAACTGTTAGGAAACAACTGTTTGAATGTCACAATTACCAAAAAATTTACTTAAGTAGCTTCACGACTTCAAATTAGGTACTTGTCAGCACACTCATATAGTAAAACATGGCCTGTTCTTTTATTCTGTCTAATTATCTGGAATGTGAGCAGGTCTTACCTGAATATGCCCTCAGTCTGTGCTCCACCCAGAGCTAGCACATACTGAGACAGCTGCACTTGCACCCACGGCAACTTCCTGTCTGGGAAGAGTTCACTCTGCCGCTCCATCACTTCCTCTAGAGAGCTGCCGAACAGTGAAGGGGTTATGATGGCACGCCGGCTGTGGTCCACTTCCTCCAAACTAGGCTTACGAAGACCCTAATGGGAAAACAGTAAAATTACCAATTATTTTTCTCTTTCTTAAAAGTGTGTTTCTCCAAACAGTGGATTTGATCAAAACTCACTTTTTTCCCTCCAGTGACTGCCACTTTCTGGAGCTTCCGGTAGCAGTACTTGGCATATGTGCTGACGGGAAGAGCTAGAGGCAAAAAGACATGAGTGATTACTACTATTCTTAGACACAGGGCCTGGATAGTCTAATCGCTGACAGATTTACATCTGATGTGTCAAAACCTGTGTTACAAGGTAAAGACTGTGACATCTGAGTCATTTTTCTTTGACTGGAACATGGCTAAATTGCTCCATTACAGTCGTGGAATAAACAATCATGGAATCACAGCAGAATGTGCGGAGTGAAGCAAAAGGAGTCAATTGTTTTAAAAATGAATGAAAAATGAAGATTCAGCTTTATCTGAAGTGTAGTGGAGGAAATCCAGCCAGCACATTCTGTTAGTACTGACTCAACATGTGAACTAGAGGAGACTAAATAAACAGACAGAGGGCTTTTCTACTAGGCTGCGTTTCATCAGTGTGCTGTGACCGTCTTGTCCTTCTGTTATGTAAGAGACAAGGACATAGGACTATAAAATTAGACATTGCAGAAAATGTTCCACTAGTTGGAATAAATTATATTCCCAGAAATAATTTAACGTCAGATTGTAAAACAAACTCCAGGCTTGTAGAATCACTGGGATTTATTGTACATCCAGCAATGCTGAATTTACAGCAGCCTATGTTCAGCATTTTAGAGAAACCACAGCCGTTCTCTACAGGATTCCTCTGGTTTCAGGAGAGCCTCATAACTCCAAACTAAAATCCGTAGGGGGCATTTCTAATACAGGCTTTGAGAATCCTAACTAAAGGAACCAGATGGGAAAAAATCTGTGCGGCGATAAAAAGCATCTTTTCTGGAATGTGCCCCAAACTCGACACCTCTTCAGATTTATGGCAAACAGATGATGATAGGCATCCATGTTGATACAACCTCTTGTTAATTTCCATGCACCAGACTGCAATTATGTCTAATAAGAGGTATCGCATCATACAATTCCGCTTGTTCTCTTTTTTCCCTGGATTCCAGAACCTAAACAGTTCATTTACAGGGTAAACATACAGATTCTGCCACATTCATATGCAGACTTAATTCTTATAATTTACATGACTGAATAAGCGCTGGTGGTCCAGCTTTGAAACAACAGCTTGCCCTCATTTGAAATGAAAGGCAATAATAAAGCGAAGGAAAGCCAGAGGAAACAACAATCTTTTCAGAGGCCACAAATGAGACCACACAGATCTTTGTGGTGACTCCCTATGTCAGAGAGATGAGTAAATTCCAGTTTTACAATGGCCTTCATCAGGGCTTCCAACTTAACATCCCAATAAATCCCTCAGCTGGGCCGGCTCTACACTCAGACCAAACCTAACCTCAGGAATCCCCCATGGTGACTCACACCCAGCTGCAACACTATCTGTGAAGTCGACCTACTCATCTGGACATCTGCCCATCAGATCCAGCTAAATGACTCAAAAACATTGCAGGCCAGGGCTGACATATGAGCCATATCCTGCTCCTTCAAGTGGCCAGTGGCTGGTGCTGGTCTAATGGGCTTGTGATTACAGTAGAGACGGCTCATGAGTAGGTCTGCATCAGCGGCTGTGAGTCACTGTTATGCCATGCCTGCAGTGAGACCCAGTGTAAGGGATCCTTACTGTGGTCAATTCCACGGCTTCATTTAGTCAAAAATCTGATGAAATCATCAAGACCACTCATTGTGGTAGCAGTCACAAGGTCAAAGTAACACCATATGAAGAATAAAAGCACTTTCTTTTACTGATAAGCACACGTGATGTGTCCTGCCCTAAAGGGCTAATTAACATAGTTTTACTGACACGGCAAATAACTGATTCCACTAATGCAGCTACAAATGAAAAGTACTCAATATATCTCTACAGAGGCCTGCATACCAACATCTGATCTCATCCAAAGTGTCTAAGGAATCATCCATAGTTAAAGATGAACTACCTTCTGTTTCCTCCTCTGAGTTCTGTTTCCTCTTCTTCCTTGACTTAGAGTTCTTCTTCTTAATATCCTGCTGGTCCAAAATGTACTGGGTAACTGCAATGGAAACACAGAAAACAAAACAACCCATTAAATAACCCATACATTTAGTGCTGTCATAATAAAAATAAAAATAAATAAAAACAATTAATTATATGTATAGAACACAATTGTTATGAAATGTTTACATTTTAATATATTTTAAATTAAATTAAATTAAATTAAATTAAATTAAATTAAATTAAATTAAATTTAACATTAAAAATTAAATTTAAGCATTTAGCAGCACTTTTACCCAAAGCAACTTACAGTGCATTCAGGCTATCAATGTTTACCTATCATGTGTTCACGTAATAGCACAATGCTCTACCAAATGAGCTACAGGAACACTAAAATATTATATTTTAAAATATAATTTATTGCTATTAATATTCTGAATAATTTCTCCAGTCTTTTGTGTGACATGATCCTTTGATGCTGATTTAATGTTAAAAAAAATTTTCATTATAAGTTTCTTTACTGCTACGTTTGATAAATGTAATATATATAATCATTATTAAATCATTATCTCTACATGAGCTATAATAAAGATAATTCCAAGACATTATTGTGGAAAACAACTAAAGAAATGCAAAAAGTATTTTTAAATCATCAATTTATTTTTATATATCATTGAACAAAAGCCTATTATTAGACCACAGCAATCCATTTTGTAATTGTGTTGGTCTGTTTGTAATTGATCTGTCTTGAGGCTGGCCCCGCAGGTCCTGTGTTCTTTGCATTGTTAAGGCGAGACATGTTTTAAAAATGTTTCGAGGACTTCAGTTTGCATCCTGTGTAAACAGCTTTTTGTTGATTAAGCAAAACACAGCCTAGTGTACGTGTTTTTAAATAATTAACTGACAAACTCACTTTTCTTGTCACTGGCTGGCTCCATGTGTCGCTGAATGTAGCCTTCCAGATAGCAGCAGAACTTGGGTGAAGGAGCAAAAAAGGCAAGGCACACAGCCATGAGCTCCCAGCCTGCTGCCAGGCTGCGTGGGCTGGTGTTGCCTGTGGTCTGCCTCACGAGCTGGACGTAGAGCTCGTCCCTCAGTCCCTGCATGCCCCAGCACTTAGTGACAACGAGGAGTGCTGCATGGCGCCGGTCCAGCCGTGAGGGTCTGTCTCCCATGTACGCCTGGACGAGCTTAAACACCTCGCAGGCTTCTTTGCGCACAGTACGGTCGTTGGTCATCAGCATGGGCTTCTTGATGGAGCCTCGGTTCCAGGACAACATGTTGGCGATGGAAACTCGGCGGCGGAACAGGCCCTGGGTGTGCATGTTCAGGTGCTTGCTGGCCCAATCAGCCATGTTGGCATCTGGGGGTGGGGGTTGACGGAGGGTGGCGTAGGAAATCTGGTAAGCCCTACCACCACTTGCCTGCAAATTGGTATCGCTGGCTACATGGCGATGAGGGCCGAGTGAGCCTGTTCTGCCATCTACCATACCTTTCTTTCTACTATCCAACTGAACCGTTGGTTCCAGAGCTCCCGCCTATAGAAGAGAAGAAACAGGGTGTTCATAAAACTAAAAGCTATTTTTACACCGCAGCTTTGTTCATCTGCTTTTCACAGAACTTAACTGATTTTGTCTTTCAATTCTTCTCTGCAATAACTGCAGGATCGGCATTTAAACTCATAAATGAACACAAAAGCACAATAAACTCCATCAAACCCACTAAATAAAGAATTCCCATCCACAATAGATGAAGTTATGACCAATCACTGATATAAAAATTCCTACAGTACATTTCTCCTTCTTTGTCTCTAAAAATAATGCAAATCCAGCAATGGCCTCATTTTGATCCCTAGAGGAATTTTGTCCTTTAAGGAGGTCCCTTATGCATGCATTGCCTCTCTCGCTGTACTCTTAGTTGTATTCCTGTTACAAAAACCAGGCACAACATGTGTGCCAACTTCACTTTTATAACTTTATATAACATTTTGAGGACACTGTGGGTAAAAATGACACAATTCATAGGTTTCATATGGTCTTTATTAAACTCACTGAATAGTGTTATTTTAGCATTATTTATATACAATTTGTTTCAGTAATTTTGTGACATGCTTTTTTCATATTTAATAGATGTTCTTTTTTAATATATGCATTTAGCTTTCCAACTATTCAATTTTAGTGAAGTTCTTAAATTTTCACTTATTTTAATAAAAATAGTTGCAAAGGCAACATTTCTAAATGTTTTAATTACGTAAAGCTAGCAATTATATTTTATTTTATTTCGGCTCAATTTAAATGAACAAAAATATATTGTATATTACATTAAGTACATATATTCACCTTCATCTGCAAATAATTTGGGGAATTAGCACATTGAAATGCCAGTGTGGTGAAATGGATTATACACCAGGGAATGAGGTGACCTATGATGTCATCAGCTTATGGAACAATCCCCAGCAGGTACCAAACCCCTATCGGCTTCACAGTTGACACACAATTGGTCTGTAAAGTGACCACGCCTGTCCTGGACCCAACTGTCCCGTCTGTGTCAGCAATGCTACCATATGGGCCACAGTAGCCATCCTTCCTGCTCAACAGGCATCGTGTTTTGCAGCTCCGCTATGTTCTGGCATTTCACCCATTACCATGGCAGACCACTGCTGTATTCACATCAGAGGATGGTGGGAAGGGAAGAGACGGGGGCAACGAGAGTAGATATCATCACCTCTTTTTAAATAGGTCATGAAAACATTTGCAACGATCAGCACCTGTAAGTCTCAAAGCTTTAAAATGATCCCTTTAATGTTTCCAGAGCTGATTGGATCAAAACCCAAGTAGTCAATTCTTGAAGGCATTTGAGAAAGTACAGAACTCTTGGCGCCTAGCTGTTGAACAATGTAGATAGAATTCATAACTGAGGGAGGACAGATTACAGCTTTCCTATGGGTCAGAGCGGCAGTGACCGCTCTTTGAGTGATCACTGCCCTTAACTAGAATCATGTGCAGATGGGGAATTGCCTCTAACTTGCCTGACTGCAATGTTGAATACCCAAGAGAAAGATGTTGTTGCCTCATTACGCTTTATGATTTAGACTGAAATAACTACAAGACTGATATTTTACATCACTATTATGCTATAATGGGTGACATAATAATCTGTTTCTAATAAAGACCATGGGGAAAAATATCAGACAGGCATGAAAAACTTCAACCAAACCAAGCTCTCTCCCAACAGTCCCACATGGAGATTAAACAAATATGACGTCTGGGTTTTAATGATGCTGAAACGCAAGATCTGTGGAAAATACACTGTGGCAAAAGTTCATACACATATTTTATACAGGACTGCAAATCTCTCTAAAATAACAAGGTAAAAGTTACTCCCCTGGGGGACTTGTGCGCTCATGAGCTCATTGTACGTTAGTGATAGTTTACCAGAAGGTCGCCTTTAAAATTTTACAATAAGATTGAATATGTTTAAATTAGTTAAGGTATTTAATTTATAAATATACCATTGTTCATTATCAAGTCATGTTCTTTCCTAATTAAATGGACAGTTCACTCAAAATGCAACTTATGTTATAATTGAATCACCCTCAGGTCATTGCAAACCTGTGTGACTTTACTTCTTCTGAGTTACACAAAAGTAGATGTTTTTGTCCATATAGTGTCACTGTTGTTTTAGACCCCATTTTCTTGCATTGTTTAGACAAACAGTTCTTCAAAATATCTTTTTTGTGAGTAAAAAAAATATTTTCAGTTTGGGTGGACTACCACTACAACCAAGATTAAAAAATGTGGTAAAATTATTGTTGATTCATGATACTCTACTAATGTTCATGACTTGAACCTCACTGTAAAATGTTAGCAAGCCATTTCTACCAAAAGAATAAAAAATAAATGTATGTAGTACCTGTGAAGGGGGTCCGGCAATCTCAGGTGAGGACAAAGTTAAACTCTTTTCAAGTGTGTCCACCTTTTCATAAGTCCTCTTCTGTCGTCCCGGAATCTCCAGAGGTATGAAGGCCATACTGTGATGGTTACTTGTTATGCTTAGTGACCTGCTACAAGATGCAATGTCCTCTCTGGAGGAGCACTGTCCCACACTGTGTGTGCGTTGGGAGAAAGAACTCCCCGGCATCTCAGAGTCCAGACTAGCTTTGGTCTCCCTCATGGTATTTGAGCGACTAACAACCTCCCTCATCTCTTCTATCAGACGCTCGTTCAGGGCTGTGAGTTCCCCAGTGCTGCCCACAGACCCGGGTCGGCCCTGGGCCCCGGCACCTATCCTCCTCCTGCTTTTCCTCCGCAGACTGGGAGATGGGCCAGTTGAATAACCTGAGTCTTGGTAGCTAATGGGGGGAGGTGGTGGTGTTGAATAGTCCTGAGATCCATGGCTGCCCTGCCGGCTGTGGTGAACTTCCATGTTTCTGAGAACACTTGCTTCTAGGATCCTCCATGACTGCATCTTCTCCAGGCTGGCGGGCTCCTTCTGAAGCCCCCTTGTTGGGAGAAGCAGAGATTCAGGAGCTGAGGTCGGAGAGGGGCTGGAAGAGGGGACTGGTGAGGTGGAAAGAAGCTCTTGTTTGGGGTCTACATTCACCATGTGCTTGATACAATCCAAGCCTGCTGGACTATAGTCTGATGGGTTTCTCTTGTGTCTGGAGCTGGTGTGAGATTGACCCGGGTGCTGGAGAAGTTTGACCTTCTGGAGACTGTGTCTAGAAGGGCCGTTATGTAGGTGAGCACCTTCAACCTCCATATCTACTGGAGGTTCGTCGTAAATGGGGTAATCAAATGATGGATCATCGTAGAGGCAAGCGGTTGCTCCATACTGAGGAGATACTGGCCTAGATGAACTAGTCTGAGGCTGGAGAGATGCTGTCGAGTCCCCAGAGGTCACCAGGCAGAAGCTGCCATTGCTCACCTTCCTCAAGTGGTGGGCCTGCCTCGTGTCTGATGCTTTTTTCCCTCCTGGTGTGGTTTTGTAAGCCTGTGGTGACAGCATGTAGCCTGAAACAGATTTGACACTGCCAGTATCCAGTGTGCAGGCACTATGGTCACTGGTTTTACTCTGAGGAAGATGAAGGGAAGCAGCTCCGCTGGTTCCTCTTGTCTGGCTTCTGCCAATGCTGCTGACCTTTACCAACATGGCAGCTTTGGATCCAGGAGAGGGCTGCCACCTCTGAGATGATTCTCTTTGCTCTTCCCTGTTGTAAAAAGTAAAAGAAGTGCATTTTAGTTTGTCAATATAAACAAAGGCAAAAATATAGAAAGAATTTGTAAAACCCAAGAAAATGAGGCAAAGCCAACACAAATATACAGAAGCAGTAGCAAAAAATAAGCTAATCTATGATGCCAAAACCAATCAACTTTATGACTCCTTTAATGAGTCCAAATCTGCAATCTTCATCATCGCCTTTATTATCCAGACAGCTGAAGCCAAGTTCTCAGCAATTTAGGGAAACTAAGGGTCTGTTAAAAGTATAAATGTCTATTCAAACGCCCATAATGCCATTGTCAGGAAAACAAAACCATGATTGGTCAACTGAAATAGATTTTAAAGCCCAACAATGTTTGAGTTTAAAACAGTTTTGTGGTGAAAATGAATGTGGTTCCTTTAATTGTTCTTGTTCAAGAGTTTGCGTACATTTATTGTCACTACACTGATCTGCTGTTGCTTGTGATCCCAACAATGTCCACAGCTTTAGCAGTCCTGGACAGTGATTCATACTAAAGCAAAGCTCTATTACCTGCACAACATTTCCTGACAAATGCTCCACATTGGTCAATTTACTCATTAACCTCCAAAATTAAACAATATACATTTTTAGATTAATTTCCTGCCAAATATTAGAAAATACATAGTGAAAACCTGCTTATAGGCGACCTCATCTGGGTATTTCTAATGAGTCACTTCTCAAATCAACTTCCTCCTACACCTTTACACTCCATGAACACAGACACACACACACACACACACACAAAAACAGATCTACCCTATCAAACTCAGAAAGACAATAGAAGTGGTAAGAGGGCTGATCAGCCAGGAAGCAAACACTTTTACAACCACTGCCGTGACTGTGGTAATCAATTGTTGCATTTTGAAAAAAAGGAATATTGCTGTGAGGGAAGCACTTCCCCTTTCTTCCATCCGCTGAGGCGATTTCTTCCATTAGAATTGTTCTCTTTTCTTCTCACACCATTTCTCACACATCTGAAGGTAAACAACTGTTTGAAATGACAGGCAGGTACAGCATATATGAAGACTGGGAGTCAGCCATCTGGCAGAGCCCCAAGACCATTGTAAAGACTGTGTGACATGACAACACGACAATCAACAATGTTCAAAGTCTGTCACACTGATAGAAAGACTTGACACTTCATTCACACAGAGTGTGAGTGTTAAGATGGCGTTGGTTTTCTCAAGGTGGTGACGGTGGGGACATTGATGTAGGAATGTTACCCAAAGAAAAGACTGTAAACATGTAGCTGCTCTCTTTCCAATGAAATTAAGCCCTTTGCCTTTTGGCATGGCATAATGACATCTTCACAAGATCAGTTTAACAAGCAAGAGTGATAGCTATGATTTTAAGTTGCTTAAATGTTGGTAATGCAACACAAAGAACGATCAGTAATGTAGATTCGGGTCTCCAGGATGTGACACTGAACATCCAGAAGAGATGTTTATGTAAGGCCCACAGATTCAATGTGCTGTTGTTTTACGAGTGTGGCCGATGTGAGCAAGCAGGCAGCTCAATTTCCTGCCATGAGGAATGACTGTTAAAAGAGTTCAAAAGACAAACTACACAACACAAAGAGAAATACTAATTCAGATATACATTTAGCACCTGCTGCACTTTTGAAAAGTTCCTCAGAAAAGCGAACAACCATTTAACGTACACTACTCTTTAAGCGTTTGGGATAGGAACGATTTTGTGTCCTAGGCTGACCAAAAACACAGTCTAAAAATCAGTAATATTGTGGAAAATGTTGTGATTTAAAATAACTATTTTGTATTGTAATATATATTAAAATGTATTGATGTGATGGCAAAGCTGAATTTTCAGCAACCATTACTCCAGTCTGCATTGTTGCATGATCCTTCAGAAATCATTTTAATATGCTGATTTTTAGCTCAAGAAATTTAATCCATTCTTATTTTTATAGCTCTTTTCATGATACATATTTCAAAGCATCTTTTCAAGCAGAAGAAACATTTCTTTTTATCATAATCATCAATGATGTTGTGCTTCTCATAATTATTTTGGAAATCATAATACATTTGTTACTATTTCCTGATGAACAGTTAAAAAAAACAGCATTTATCAGTAAAATAAATATTTTTTATATACTTTGTACATTCACTTTACCATCACTTGACCATAATTACAGTACATAATTTAGCTTACAGAGACAAGTGCAGAGACATCAGGAAAACTCAATACTGGTTTAAACAACTAAACAACAGTAAGTTTATACATCGCCTTGAAGCCTTTGGGTGAAACTAGCACATATAGATACAAACCTCCGACATTAAACTGACATACAGCACATGCACAGGTGAGTCAAAAGTCAAAAGTCAAAAGTGAGTCTATCAATACAGTTGACAGAGAGCCCCGAGAAAAATTCTGATACTTACCCACAATGAGAATTTTCCAACAGCTCAAGCTATTTTTAGACATCTGAACATGTCTAATGTCAGCAGATACATAGAAACAAACTAAATAACTAAATTCTGTCTCATTTTTTTCATTGTTTGCTTTCTGAAAAACAACCAAATCTACAGGATATTTATTTTAACTTTCCCCTAAATGAAATGAATAAAAAAAAATACAGCAACCAAGACTTCTTGTCCATGACGCTAAAGCACGGCACCAGCACATGACGTGTTGTTGACTGTATTTATACATACCAAAAAAAGGACTGTGTGACCATGAATGTGCCAAAGAAAAAAAACTAGTAAAATGAGAGAGGAAGAGAGAAACAGAGAGAGTGAGATTAGTCATGCGAGGCTGCTTTGGTTGGAATTCCTTCCACTTATCACTCAAAGGCGTCAGGATTGTTTAAATAGCAGAACAAAGTGTGGTTGTCAAGCACCATGGCAATGTTTTACTGTAACATACTATAATAAGATGCTTGTGGGTAGGGAGTGTGGCTGCTACCAAAAAGACTGAACAACAGACAAACCCAAAATATCTATTTATCACACACAAAAAAAATGTCTTAAGTTAAGATAATTCTGCATTTTTCTTTGGTAAGATTCTTTAGATCTTATTGATTATTTATTCATTAAACCTAATTCCAAATGCACATTATGACAATTCACAGGTGACACAGTTCAAGCAAACATTTTATTACAGTCATGAAGAAAAAGGAGGCCAGCAAAACTACAAAGCGAGTTAAAATACTGTTAAGGCACTTTAATTTTGTAATTTAGTTTGGCAGTGAGGAAAATAAGGTTAGGGAGGTTCAGTTTGTCCCAGGCCGTCTGGTGTCTAATAGTCCAAGCACATGCCAGAGATTAATGTTTCGCAGGGTGAAATGTGCCTAACCTCATTATTTTTTTGAATGCATTGGACTTTCCATCAGTACCGGAAACCATATCAAGACAATGTGTCCAAAACTCTTCCCCAACTAAAGAGGAAAACTGAGATAATGGGCTATTTTCATTGTACGGACAGGAAGAGGAAATGTGGCCTATAGCAAAAACCTGAAGCATGACTCAGAGTTGACAATCATCTTCTCAACAGATGTGAAAGACTAAGCAACATAAACATACACTCACATACACTGCAATTCAAAAGTAGTGCTTTTGATTTCTGTTACATTAGAAATGTCTTCTCTTTCCCTTTTGATTATTTCCATTTCTCATGTATTAATTCATCAAAATGATTAATTTGACTCAGACTCAGACTTGTTCAATGAAGTAAACCTGAGGTCTTCTGAGGTCTGGAGGACTCAGCTGTTTGTGGACAGCTGAACACCTCTCATTACTGAGCCAGTGAGTCTAGCTTCTTCACATTCCGCACACGTGACCAACCCATCCTCTCCTTCCACACCTGCTCTCAAAAGATGTGAGAACAACTTAAGCACATAATTCCAATCACTAAGAGCAAAAAAAGGAAAAGAAAAAAGACCACTAATATTGTGGGAATTGCTAGGGTGGGAATTGCTAATTTACTCTTTTTATTAAATAATACAATTATTTTTGACCACAGCAAGACTGTCTCAATCATTTATATTGTTTGTTTCACACCAAGCTATACACTTGCCTCTCTGTAAGCCCTGGAAAAAGCAGTCAAAGGGGGGCCGGCTCAGCATATGGACAATGAGAGGGTTCTGGAATCTCAGCACTAATCTACATCTGTTGATATGAAATCAGATAGCAAAGGAATCCACTGCTCTGGTTACAGCCATGAAAACGCCTCTTCTCTCACAAACAGTCAACCTACTGAACAGAGCATAAGGCCCACAAAAGTGTGGCCAGAACATTTGGAAATTAGTTTTAAATACTTATCTTAATTAGAGTTCATTTTAGTTATGGTTGAGAATGGGTTGAGAGTCACATTTCTGGTCAACTAAATTAATATACAGGATTATAAATGTAAAAAAAAATTCTAATTTCAGCAAACACTACAAAATCAAAAGGGTCCTTCTATTTTAGAGAAACACTAGCCCTGCATCAGGCGTTCAGAGTTTTTTGTTTAAAGTGGAGCCAGCGGATCAAGGCAGCAGTCTGTTCTCAATGTATTTTAAGCAACACCAAAGGCACGACTAAAATAAAACAAAAGAGCCGAAATTGCTCTACTTTCATAGACAATCTGTGTTAGGCCACTAATCTAGTTCTCAGAGTAAAGGACTGAGGTAAGACACAAACCGTGTGTGACATGGACTGCAAAGATTTAACAGAGCCTGACCAAGGCTCTGAGCTTTGGTTTGTCTTTAATGAATCTCTTTTACAGCTCAATGTTTATGAGCATAAGATGTAGCGATACTCCCTTAGGATATTAATGGTGACCTTTCCACTCCAAACATGAGCAATATCCTATAAAAAGCCTAAAAAACACATTTGAAATGTCTTTTTCAATCTCAGCTCTTTATTAAATCCCAGACATTCTTTACATCAAATAAACCTTGCGATTATAACACAAGTGAAAGCATGATCTAAGATCTGTTTGAACTCCTTCAAAGTACAGTCTGTTAAATTATTTGTCCACAAAGAGAAGATTGTATTAGGCTGGGTGTTAATTTAATGTCTTCGATCCCACTCCAATTCATGCTATGGGAAACAGCTGGTCTTCAGAGAATTGAGTGTTTAACTAAAACCCTTGTCTTCCTATAGCAGCCACTCGGCCTGGGGTCTGCCTGCAGGACAAAAGAATTTCGTGACCCCTTCACAACGTCCCCAGGTCATCCCTGGGTTCTGTTACACCATTGCATCACACAGCAAAGGAAGCACAGAGGTGTCCTCTAATCTCTAATCTTCTTGTCATGGTAACCTACTAAACGGCTAAGTGCTAGATAATGCAGACACTGTTGAATAAACTCTTGTGATCTCTAGTGCAGATGTGGAAAAACTAAGCCTTCCTGTTTCTCCACACTTAATAACTTTTACAGAAACACCCCCATCCCATCCAACCATCCATCATTTAAACAGGATCACATTGAATGTGTGTGCCGGTGTGTGAGTGTTTGTTTACAGGGATTGGTTAGCATGTTTACAGAGTTCTTTCTGACTAGCGTCAAGCTCTGCTTGCCCGTACTATGACTGAGTCCTGGATGGGCAGTGTGATGACTACCAGATTTAGTACTTTGTTCATCAATCAGGGGAAGCTGCTTGTACCACACACACCATGATAACACAGATGGTGCTGTTTGGATCATTGTCAGGCTGATATTTTATGACCACTCCCTAGCTTTTCTTTTTAGATGGACAAACAACGGAAATTGTTACTGGAGACTCCTTCCCCTTGAGGCATGAAACAATAACAAAGAACGTGTCACAACAAATCAATAATAATTACAGAGCAATTCAGCAAAATTAGGCTACCTTGCTTTATTCTGGCATTTGCAAACTCAGACAGTCACAGGCAAAATAGCCTCTTCCTATAGGTGGAATAAACATAGATCATAGATTCTAAATTGAAACCTTCACTCGCCAGAATTAAACGCCTGTATTAAGATTTCTGCAATTTAGCTAGTGCTAGTTGATAAAGTTATATGTAAATACTTTTGTGCAGAGAAAACATAATTTAAGGCAAACTTCCACTGTAACCATATGTATAATGAAAAACTTTTAAACTTAAAAACAAAAAAGTTTAGATATAAATAAACTAGAGATGCAAAGTTTTGACTAAACACAAAATCAACAATACAACAATAAACAGCAGCTTAATTTTATGTTGCCAGAAAAAAACACAAATACTCTAGTGTTCAAAAGCTTGGGGTCTGTTAGATTTATTAAACTGTTTTTGAAATTTAATCATTTAGCAGACTTAGGACTTATGAAATAAGTCTTACCAAGGCTGTATTTGATAAAAAATACAGCAAAAACTGTAATTTTATTGCAATTTAAAATATTATTTATTTCTGTATATTCAGCAGCCATTACTCCAGTCTCGAATATCACATGATCCTTCAGAAATCACACTAATATGCAAATTTGCTCCACGAGAAACTTTTTTTGATTATTAAAGTTTTGTCCTGCTTACTATATCTGTGGAAATGGTTACATATTTTTTTAGGGAATATTTAAGGAATTATTCCAAAGAATTCATTTGAAATACTTTTCATCCTTGCTAAATAGTATTGATTTATTTTAACAAAAAAATCTATTGAACAATAGTATATATCATGAATATTCAATGCATCTCCCAGCCCTACACACAACCCACTAAAGTTATTTGAAAACAACTATGATATTATCATACTGCTAAATTAGGCAAAATGCACTAAAAATCTATAGTTATGGTCTCTGAATCTCTCACACACAGCTATCCATTGTTTTGGGGACATTGTATGACCTTTTAAAAAATGGGAGTCATCTGTAAGGAGGCTTTAGACATGTGGGGTTCCCAAGAGAGACGTACTGTTGCACGAGAGGTCTGAAACACATTGGAGGCCAGGAGGTGGGAGATGAGTGGTTTGTTGCACTTCTCGGTTTACCTAAAGGTCAAACATTTGTTGCACTACTAGTTTTACAAAAAAGGTTAAAAATGTTGGGCCTCCCAGAAACAGCAGTCATGCGTGTCTAAAGTGAAGAAAGAGGACAGTTCCTCATAGCACTCTCTACTCACCAAGTAGCTTGTACCATAAAAGACGAGACTAAAATTTATATAAAAAAATGTAAACTATAACAAAATCTTTTTATTTTCATCTGAAAAATAAATGCGACAAAATATTATTTTGTACTGCTGTACATTGCTTCTATTATGCAGGCTTTGATGTGTGCCGTTGCCAATGCCAGATATGAAGAGTTCAAATAGAGTTCAGAGTTTCTCTGACCCATTTCAGTGTATGTCTCTTTAAATGATAATGAGCTACTGCTCACCCCACCCCTCTCTTCTGTAGGGCGTTGACACAAGACATGTGAATATATCCGTATATGTCTTATTCAAATAGCAATCTATCTACGTCGAAACTGGTTGCAAATCGAAGCAGCTCCCTGGATGACACAGTTTAAGACTCAGACAGCTCATATTGAACTAGCTCTGTGAGACACACCAGAAACCTAAATACAAAAAAGAATGAATATTTCATCCAATATCCCCTTTAACTCTTTTTCCATGAGTGGATTTGAAAGAATGACGGCACTGCTAAACATTTCCCTGAAATAGAAAGAACCACTGTATACACTGGATAATGTATACCATGGGCACAAGAGCGCTTTTCTTTGCAGGAAAAAGGGAAAGTCCAGTCATGTTTGAACCATAATGGTTTGGAGATTGTTTTAGTAAAGAATGAATGGCCAAAGGATTGTAGTTGGGTAAAGCATTTGGCACTGAAATAACAGAAACACAGCCAATGTCAGGTGAAATAGAGCTGGCATGGCTGGAATCTGGTTATGAAGGTGGTTTGATGCTTCTGGGAAGAAACCATCTAACTCTCATAAAACCATCCATAATATGGGTTATGAGGAAATATAAACTCTTCAAATTTGGCAGCAATTTATCTAAATGACTGCCTTACAATTACAAGATAAACACAATGGATGCAGCAGCAAAAGCTAAAGGAATATTCTGGGTTCAGTACAAGTTAAACTCAATCGAAACATTTGTGACATTATAATGATTACTGAACAAATACATTTCCACTTTTACCTATTTTACTTTTTATTTTTTTATTTTTTTAAGCTAAAAATCAGGGTTACGGTGAGGCACTTACATTAGAAGTGAATGGGACCTGGGTTAGTACAGCCTTGATACATTAACAGTAAATGGTTTAACATGGGGTGGGCAGTCTTCCCAAAATATCATATCACAATCTTCTCACACAAAATCACGACCTACAAACTGAATCACGATCTACAATCTGAATCATTATCTTCCCAGTGTACTATGTTCTAAAATTTAAAACACTGCTTCAATGTATGAATCAAATATACATTCATTTTTCTTAAAGTAATAAAAGTGATTCAGTCAAGAGCAGTGAGTGATTTTCTCTGTCTTTTATTGGATGATTAACATTAAACTGTTAGTTCACCCAAAAATGAAAATTAGCCCATAAATTACTAGGGTTGGGTATCGATTCGATACTGGTGCAATTTTGATACTTTTAAAACGGTACCGGTGCCTGAACCGGTACTTCTATAAAAATAAATAAATAAATAAAAAAGCCTAAAAAGGATAACATTAAAGAACATTAAAAAGATTTAAAATAAATTCATATCATTCACACGCCCCTTGGATTCTCTCATTTCCCAAGCTTCCCTTATTGTAAGGCTAAAAAATGTATTTCATGATCTGGGTCATTATTTAATACAACACCACACAGAATGTTTCTACTGTATCTCTGTCAATCACTCTGATATTTAATCAGTTCTGTGAATGACTGTATGCTCATTATTTATAAAGTAGCAACAATGTAATTTGTACAGTCTTAGGCACATTAGTATTTTCAACCCAACAAAGGGTTTTAAGCCAGTTATTTATATCTTTTGCTTTAGTGTGTCAGTAGGAAATATCAGTTTACATTTCCAAACATTCATTTTGCCATTAATTTTAATAATATTCTAGTGAGATTGAGATTGCACAGTAGTAGGGTGGCCATATGCACCATTCATACGGGACACGTCCCGGCCAGGATTTTAATATTGCCTAAAACATCCAGAGCAGTTTGACCAATAACATGCAGGTATTGTACATAATCAACCTTTTGTAAACTATTTATGACAAAGAACTGCACAGATACAGATATTCTAACAATCTATCAATGAACACACAGCGTGTGTCCTGTGTTTGTATTTGAGTCTGCTTGCGCTGCTCCGCGAAGTCTGTGGATTAAAGAGCGCTGAAAGACGGGGAGGAGACTAGTCTGACGCCGGTTTCATATAACATTTAAGGGGACTGACTCTGACGCGATCGCGAATATGTGTACAATTTATGAAGCCCCGCTAAAAAAGCATAGTGACGCCCATGCTTCATGTGTACATTTCGGAGAACCAAGACAAATATTTGACTCGATCGCTCAGGCATTTAAAAGTAGAAATGAGGCACCGAAATCTGCGTGCTGATTCAGTTCGGTGCATACCGGTTCCATAGGTACCGGTGCCATCTTGGTACAGGGTTTCGGTACACAGCCCTATAAATTAATCGACCTCAAGTCACCTTAGGTGTATATGACTTTCTTCTTTCAGACAAATCCAGTCTGAGTTATATTAATAATGGTCTTTAATCTAAAAAAAATAAATAAAAAAGTGTCTCACACAGCTGGGGGGGGGGGGGGGTGAACAAAGGCCTTCTGTAGCAAATCAATGCTTTTTTGTAAGAAAACTATCAATATTCAAAACTTAATAATCACTTTAATGTAGCTTGCACCAAGCCGGATGCAGCTCCGGGCTAATAATGTATGAGTTTGGCTTTGTGCATGCACCGGGGAGTCTCGTGAAAACCAACATTTGTGAACAGGAGCAAAGGTAGCAAGGATTCCTTACTTTAGCAAAAGGAGAACCAGTCTCTGCTTGTAATTTACTGGCTAATTTTCATTTTTCGGTAAACAAATTATTTAATTACACAGACAGCAGTAGGTATCTGCATTAAGCTTTAAGACAGAATACACAGATCTAATACTGACATGCATCCAATTTCTTTCCCAGTTGTTCATGTTCACTTAAGACATAACCCCAAATATACTTTAAAGCAAGGGTCGGCAAGTAAGTTTGGCATCGGGACAAAACAACTTTTCGCCACTAGATGATTTAAGAAATTAATTGATGAAAAATGCAACTAGAATTTCCTGTGACAGACTGTGCAACGCGCCTATGTATTTCAGTTTGTTTAAAAAGATCACAGTTCTGTTAATAACATATATTAAAGAATAAAACAAATAAAATAACAGGAGAGTTTCAAAGTGGCTTATTGGTAGTGTGCAAACCTTTTTCCTACCACATGACTCACATGGTAGTCAGCATTAAAAGGTATAATTGCTGCTTTTTGCAGTGCAAATTTTTTTTGTGATAAAAATAATAGTAGGTTTTTGTCAGTTATTTTACCTTCGGATTGAGTTCTGCTCCAATACAGATAAAGTAGCACTGTAAGATTACATTTTTTTAATAGATGATTAATAGATTGTATGCAAATAAGTGTTGTACTACTTGTTTAAATCATGCTTTCAACTGAAAATATTCAGTATAGGGAACAAGGAACAAACAAATTCCTTGAGAACTACTCATGTCCATTTCCGTCATCATAGCCTTCACATTTTTTTTAGATTTGTGTGATCCTTCTCTATCAAGCTAACTTAATATGTTTAGCATGTGAATTCTTGCTGAGTCGTTGGCAGGAATTGTACTCGTGATGGAGCAGTGGTGGACCGCTCTTGGAGCGAGGGAATACTATGAAGCTCCAACTTTGAAAATTTCCTCTCCTCGCTCCATAAAAAAAAAATCACACCACTCCACTCCACGCTCCGCTCACTCACGTACTCTCCTTGCGAGTAACTGTCATGTCATGACAGATCTATTTCATTTAGGCAGTCATTGCTATAGTATTAACATTATTATGAGAACAGAAAAGATCACGATCTCTACGACTCACTTGGAACGTAGACAGACATCTTCAAGACTGATCACAATATAAAATTGTCAGATCACCCACCAGTTTAACATGATTTTAGTGTAAATTCTTAAACTTTTCAATGTTACAACTTTGCTGGCATGATAAAATATAACAATAAATAAATAAAATAAAATAATAAAATAAAAAGCCTAAACCCTACAACAACTGCAAAAATGATTTAAACAACTTTATAGATCAAACAAAATATACAAGTCTTAACATAAGAATTAACATAAGTAATTTAACAATTTGTTTTTTTGTTTTTTTTTTTACAAAAAAGGGATTTTTATTTTTATTAAGGTTTTTTTTTATGCTGCCAGTTAACTGTAACTTTTACTAAACCCAGAAGGTTCCTTTAGTGTCATGGAACATCAAAATGATATTACAGCTGTTGAAGAAAATTGGTCTCTAGTTAAGGCCAGTTATTTCTGAGGAACCATAACTAGTTTTAAGATAACATGCAGAGGAAGCCCAGAGGCCTACCTGAGAGTGTCTTTGCTGCTGTCTATGCTGTGGATGTCTGGTTTCTGTCGGTTGTCCATTTCTTGTTGTTTAGGCTCTTTGCCCCCACATTCTGGCTCTTTAGTGTAGGGCTCCATTGGTGGTAGAGGGGTGCGTCTATCTTGACTCCCTGCAGACTGATTCCCATGTTGCCGTTCCCTAGTACCCCCATCAGCCTTGCGCTCAGATGCAGTGCTGCGTTTCATGGCCTGGAGCTGAGACAGAGGGACAATATCTGCACCCTGAGGTCTGTGCCACACGGTCATGCGGCCAGCAGAGTTGTAGTAGTAAAACCTGCCACTCTGGGGGTCAAAAAGTTCCCACCACTGGTTTCCATCAGCCTGGCGGATGGGCACATCGATGGGCGGGTCCCAGCCACACTCTCCCGTCGCCAGATTAACGTACATGCGCTCTTGCGAACGGGGCTCAAGGATTTCCACCCAATCAGCACTGAGGAGAGAGAGAGCATTATCACCATTTAAATCACATTTAATTTTATTACTTTTTGTCATAATATTGACCCTGATTGTTCTCCAAACAAAATATGATATATTGGAATCATAGTAAATCAAATCAACTCAACAAAATGGCACAGCTGCACTGTTATAAATTACAGGCCAGGCTTCATGATCAATCTCTTAATTGTCCATCTAAATCTGATGGATGTGTTATCAAGGGAATTAGGCCAAAGCCCCAGAGAGTTTCGCCATGTGTGAGATTGCATGCTCAAAAATGCTAGCTCAGCACACCCATAATCCTATCTGCAGACACAGCCAAGGGTAAAAAATAACTTTTACTTCACACATCTCGGTCATTTTCAATCTGGAAACTGCTTTTAGCAAGAGTGCCATCAAAGCTGGTGTTTGGCAGAGATGAGGACTGTTTGAAAGTCTTTTTAACACAAAAAAAAAAATAGATGTGCATTGTCTCAGTTTATAACATCAGCATAATAAAAGATGTGATTGCAAAACAAGCAGGAAAAAAAGCATTACATGCAATTTTTTATGTCATAACATGTACATTTATATATTACAATTAATATTTTTGGTCACAAATGTGATTGTTTTAGACTGTCTAGAGACATGTCGACATTTGCCCAGCTTCCACGCCACAAGCGTGCTCTTTCTCTCTTGCCACGTGCCCTCTATACCACTGGTCGGATAGTGAACAGTGTGCTTTTGTTGTCACGTCCATATGTCCATTTGTTCCCTGGGATTCAACCCAAGCTGTGGCTCACGATCAGAAATAGTCAGCGCACCTGTTCAAAGGTGCTTGAAATGTAACACAATAGCAATCCAACTCTGTTTATCACTCTGGTTTTTACATGTGAAAAAAACAGCAAGTGCCAAATTTGTTAATATATCATACCATTGCAGCAAAACAAATGTAAATATACAGAGGCCATGAGAGACTGATATAGCGGGTGCCAGCCAGGTAAACTGGGAAATGCAAACCAAAGCAACAGACCTGACTGAGTCTCAACAGAGACAAGCTGAGAAACCATCTGTCTCAAATATAATAATCATTTCATTATACCGTCATTAACACCATTAAATATTTGAGCCTTGTGCAGGTGTACACTGAGCTCAGAAAAAGTGCATGTCAGACCAGCGTGCGAATGAAACATTTAATGGCAAGGCTTTAAAAGCAGATGCAAATAATGTACTTTTGTGACTGCGACTAAGTGCAGTAACCTGTGAGAGTAACTCTACCAGTGAGTTAACACTGATGTGAATGCATGTGGCGTTGTACAGTATACTGAGATAGAGGCGCCAGAACTGCAACTGATGCACTGTAGCACGATACTACCATATTTCTTCAAAAGCAGATTGTGGAGACATTTTTATCATCCACTATCAAAAATAGTCATGTCGCACACTCCTACTACCAGATCAAGAGCTTTATGGGTGGGAGCCGTGTAATTGAAGGGCAGTTAAACTGGAGGCCTTTGTGTGCTGAACTCCACCCACATATTTCTCACTCTAGAGAGGCTTTAGGTTTCTGCAAAAGAATCCTCATAACTAAATTCCTCCTCATCAAACTCAAATGTTGGGCATTATATTATCAGGAAAACAGATTTGCGTTCATGTATTTGCGTACAAAACAAAAAAAGGAAAGAATGTGAAAAAAGGTGGATGAGAAAGCATTAGGGTTGACTAAGACCTCTGTAAAAATCAAGCAGACAGGCATGTGGTCGAGTGGATTCATTGGGGTATTTATTGGGTAACTACGCAAGCACATTTGTAAGAGCGGAGTTATTTTTTTTTTGACATGCATAGAAAAAAACTCCATCCTTTAATAAAAATTATCTCACAACATATAATCAAAACTCTAGAATTAATAATAGAATAATTAATGATTATGTTACAATATGAAAAATTATTTTGTATCACAAATAAGCAGGTATTCCGTTACCTTCCTGTCAGTAATAAATGTATCAAATAAAAGAAATCTTAAATCTTAAACTCTTAACCCCACCAAAAATAGACATCAAGAGAGTGTGGTGCTTAAGCCTAGTTCTGTATGGCCAAATATTTTTCAGAAAGTGACTAATAATATGTCAAATAATTTCCTAAAACATAAAACAAATTATTTGTAAAATTTCTGAAGGCTAAAAACCTGCATAATTGCTTAAAAAAAGCTGTAAACTGGCTGGTCTCCAAACACTGAAAAACAACATTATGGACTAAAACCATTGTTCTAAAACAAGGCCAAATGCCAGTTTTATTCAGTGCTTTTTCTAGGAGCTCAATTTTGAAATTCCACCTTAGGTAATTCTAATGTAGACTAACCAAGACCACTCTTAAAGTATGAAAATAATGCAACAAATTTAACAATTCCTTGTGCCAAAGTCTTTTAGCTGCCATTTACTCAAAGTTGAATGCCAGGCCAAACAATAACATGCTATTTTGAGTTTAACACTTGACAAGCATTGGCCACGCCAAACCAAAGTGTTTAAAAAACAACCTGTCTTTAACTTAACCTTTTTAGAACTCTAGCTAGCTGTAAGTGCTAAACATAGACACTTTATCTTCAAATAAACTGTTCCTGTGAAGGATTATTTACAAAAAAAAAGAACAAGAACATCGTTGGAATAACAGGTGAAAGGGGGTTGAGGTGACGTAATGCCATTCAGTATGGTGGAATGGCATGCAAATTGTTTGACAGGTGGAGTTACGTAACTACATGAGTCAAGGTGTGGTTTAAAAAAAAAATTGTTTGATGTACTAAATCTTCCGAGTTGTTTTAACTTTAAATTAATGTTCACCTCTTAAATTATTTCAAACATATGTCCTACGACTAATTTAACTTATTATATTTCGCATATTTGTTGCATTTGAATACAGAAAACATGCTGTTACTCTCAAACACACACACATAAGCAAACAATAGCCGTAGTTCTACAAACAAAACACATATGGAAAGACACTGCCCTGCCCTTGAAATAGTGAAGAGCTTGCACACGTTCATTCAAACAAAAAAACAAACGGCTGCACCTGTCAGAGCAATTATGTGGTTCTGTGAGGTAACAGGACTTATTCAAGTGATACTAGGAAAAGGTGGACGCACGAACTGTACTCATTCATATTTGAATGACAAAAGGTGGATGAAAATGGATGGATACTATTCTTCTATTCCTTCCATTACATGCAAATGCTTAATTTATCGCGTGCTACTGAAGACAGGGTTTAGTTCCTGGGCTGTGTGGTTGATATACAGCAGTGAAAGAAGGCACAGGCTGGTTTGGCTCATCTTAAAGAGCAGACTTAGGACTGCATCAGCAGAGGTCATGGTACAGCTGCTCCCGTCGGTTTCACTTTTATTCTACCTGGCTGTAGAGACCTATACTGGTTTCATTTATCACGGGGGGTAACTTGTCAGGACTGATATAGCTGGCATTTTGTTGACAGATTGGTTACAGAAATGGTTCTGATAAATGGCTAAAAGCCAGAAAAAGAAGAGAATAATAATGTTAAATAGACATGGTTAGATCATACAGAACAGGATAGGCTACATCAGCCACTACATCAGGTATGGTCAGAGTCTTCTACACAAAAACAAATATGAGACAGAAAAACACAAATCACTTGTTTTGCGTTTGTTTATATTAAAAGTGATTTAAAACTGCTGGCACTGGGCATTTCAATAGGATAAAACATCAAAACCAGAACTTCAGCATTATATTAAGGTGGTCTTTTATGTGCTGTCAATTTAAGCTAGTGTTAAAAACGACAACAAAAACAATCATATGACAGCTGTCTGTAAAGCTGCTTATGGAAATTTTAAAATAAAAAATGGCATGTATTTAAATGATTTATCTGACATATTTAAGGTTTTATTTAATTCAAGATTATAATATTTGGATTTCATGAAATGGTCTGTTGTAGGAGTGGATTTTAATGGTCAAGTACACACTGCAGCTAAACACAGATGTCACTACGGTTGATTATTTACAGAAGTGATAATTGCTTTACAAATTTAGATTAAAAAATATATATATTTAAAATGTCAAAATTTTAACATTTTAACATCCACAGAGCGTGTAATGATCAGAACCAAACAACTAGTTTGTAATGTAGTGATACACTCTCTTTTGAATACTGACAGCTTGCCAAGAGATGCGGTGTTACAGATATAAATCACAGATAAAAGGTATGACTCATCTACATTTCTAGTTTATGATCACGAGATGCCAAAATACTTCTTTTGTTATGCAAAAAAATATTATTTTCTTACTTGTTTTCCTGTACAAATATCTAAACATGGTCGCATGAGAAAAAAAAATCACATATTTTCTAAATGCTTATTTATGTATGAATATATGTATTTATTTATCTAAATATATTTTTATTGAAGAAAAAAATTGACAAAATAATAATAAAGTACAGAAAAATAAAGAAATAATTTATGCATGCAATGTAAATGTGGAAATCATGTAGCTAATGTCTCTTGCCTTTCCTTTCTTGCCTTGCTTTTCCTTTCCAGAACTCAAGTGTTGCGTTTCAGCGAAGGAGGGCATCAAACCATCTAGCCAAATTGTACTAAGTCAGTATAATATACATGACAATACGTGACAATTCCCCCCATTACTAATGGATATTGGGCACATGACAATGGAGAGCATTGTTAGCTCAACCATCAGCCTCTATTCATTTGGAACAACCCCCTTTACAATTAATGCTCTCAAGGCACTAATGGCCAATCAGAATATGAGTTGTGCCTTAGCTGGCCGGTGTGGCTTTGGGTAAGGATAAGGGATTTGAGATTCTACAACCCCTTTTCCGGGAATTCTCTGAACATAAAGCAAGAAAAGTTGACATCATTGGGATGATGCACTACCTGTAGGTGCTAAATGGCTTTTTTTGTCTGCACTGCTGCTGAACTACTCCCTGTGTCAGTGGACACTCCTGCCGGAAAAACTTCTACTCCAGGCAGGATGTCTGTAACTCCCAAACAACAACTGTGTTAGCAAAACAATAAATCCTCTTTCTAGAGGGGACAAATCTGACAAGCCCACTGATTGCAGGCATGCACACATGACGCCAAAGGTCTTATTCAGGACAAACGAGCACACTGACAGCAACAGTGAGACATGAATGGACATGTGTGAGGGGGTAAGACACACTGAAGTTAGCAGCATAGATGCACGCTCAAATAGATACACGCTTGTCTACTACCAGCTGTCAACGTCAGTATTAATACTACTCTCGAATGAACATCTCATTCTTAAATACAGAGACAACTGTAAAGATTCAGTAAGATAAAAAGAGATTAACTGTTCCCTGAGCTGACCATTCCTGCTGTACACAATGACTTTATCATAAAAGGTCCGGTAAGTGTCCTACAGAGTAGTTGAACTCTACCATCTACTCTTAGTGATTAAAAGTATCAAATTCAAGGCATCAAATTTCCTCTGTGTCGACGGCCATGCAGGGGGACTGGGTGGGAGGAGGGTCAGAGGTCACCTAACCACCTCAAAGGACAATGTTGTCAAAGCAAGCTCCTAGGAGATGGGAATGGCAGCCCTGAATGCCCAACTGATTGAGTTGTTAGTACGGAGGTCCAAGTAAGGACAAGACAAATAATAATGCTTTCTGCATACAAGCCTGAATTTTGCATTTAAGCAAACTAATGGTGCAAATTCAGATGTTGAGGTGGGGTCATCATTAGATGTATTTTAAGTGCCCCATCCTGAACAAAAACAGGAGATGAGAAATAAGAAAGTTTATTATTACCAATAAAACTATTCTAACAACACTAATATAATAATAATAATAAAAAAGTTTCAAAAGGCTGATCAAATAATAAAGGCATTAAATAATCTCCAACTGTTATTTGCTGGCCCATATACGTTGGCATGTAAAGCAGACAACATACGAACGAGCCGGTGTTGAATGAAATAATGAAAAAGTCTATCCATTCTTGTCCTCCCACATCAAAATCCATCAACTTATTTTTTTAGAACAGTTTTCACTTTTAAACGATCTGCGCATATTTCTCTCCTGATTCAGGCAAGATGGTTTTTACTGGAGAAAGCAATATTATAGATGTTTTGAAGTCACAATAATGTCACAACAATTGATTTGTTTATTACACACACACAGCTTTTCGATTCACACAAAGATAACTGATGGACTGTAGTCATGTGGATTACTTGAAGATTATTGAGATGCTTTTTATCAGCTGTCTGAACTCTGATCCAGAAGACAACTTTTCACTGCAGCGGATCCATTGGTGAACAAGCGATGTGATTCTAAATTTCTCCAAATTTGTTCTGATAAAGAAACAAAAAAAGTAGTAACAGATCTTTTTCTTTGTATTATGACATGAGTAAAACAGATTATCAAAATAATGGGTAGATGAAAAAGAGGAGGGTGGGGATGTGGTTATATGCATTGGTTGTTAAGTTGAGGCCGATCTGAATGTGAATTTGTGAGAAAGTGTGTCAGAAAGTGACAGGGTTTAAGTGGCCTAATGATTGGAGAAATCTTGCATATTTCCATTAAATATAAGGTGACTAGTCTTAAAAACATTTTTGGGCACATCCTTTCAAAATTGCACCTTCAATATTGATGCAATATCAATGTCTTTGCCAGAGCAATAAAACCGAACTGTGACATAGACTGCAGCTGAAATTCACTGTGTTATTTTAAAAACTACAAAACTATTTGTGATGCACTGATTCACAGTATATCAACAGTACAAAAAAACAGCATCCTTATCTAACTAAAAAAAAAAAAAATGGAATAAAAAAAGCAAATCATTGGCCCGTGCAGCACACCCTGCAGGCAGAGCACTGGAGACAGGCCATTGGGTACTTGTTAAAACACTGGGGCTAAACTGCTGTCACAATGCTACGTCCTTCCTTTGTCTGCACACTATTGTGTACCAGACATGCAAACGGGGAAAAAAAATCCTATTGTGAGATCCCATTCTGGATCAAAGATAAACCTCAGCTTGTCAAAACATACATTTACACTCACTAGCTGGAACTGAAAAACTGGAACAGACCACAAAAGTGCCAATTTACTCCTATCGACAGTCTGTAATCAAATTAGAGTTCATAGATGAATATCAGAGTAGTGCAAAAATACAACACCATCTGAAGCATTTTACACAAGCTTCAAAC
This sequence comes from Carassius gibelio, assembly GCF_023724105.1. Taxonomy (NCBI): domain Eukaryota; kingdom Metazoa; phylum Chordata; class Actinopteri; order Cypriniformes; family Cyprinidae; genus Carassius; species Carassius gibelio. Next base: position 10,886,813 of record NC_068381.1, read on the forward strand.
TTCAGCCGTATAGAGACATGGTAATGTCAAAAGCATCAAGTGTCCAATGCCATGCCCCTGTTCAGCTTCTGAACAGGAACTTGGAAAGAGAAACAGAGAGCTATCAATACTATGGCTGATCAAAGCTTGGTAGTGTGTTACATCAAACAGCTGAGTATTTCAGCCACCTCTTTTCATCTATTTACACCTCAGCCTCTGTGTCATAATCAAGCTCATGGAGAAGAAATAGGTTAGTCTACATTTTAATTTAATGAATTTAATTAATTTGAACATCTGTAACCCCGCACTAAGCAGATGCTCTGTGTTTTTCTGACATTGCAGCACCAGCAAACAGAACATGTGTCACCAGCTTACATTATGTGACTTCAGTGCTTCTAACCACAGTCAAGGTTTTGTGGGATATCAAAGAGGGTTCGTGTGGTTTCCTGTAACCATCAGCCGAAATTAAGCACTTCTGAATACAACACTTGTGAATTAGACAAGATTCTCTATACAACTATCTCATACACCACTGATTTTTGAGTACTGGGACAAAATTATAAAAACATATAATTTAAAAAGAAATTATTTTGATTAACATGTTTGAACTTCCATTTTTTTTTCACAAAACATGCAGGTCAACACCATAAGGTTGGAAAGAATGAACCATTATGCCACTCACACACACATATTTTTCATACTATTTGTCTATCAAAGGGAGTAGCCATCTGGTGTCATGTGCCACTGATTACTCTGACAATGATGGACATTATCAAAAAATTACCCTAATAGAAAAAAAAGAAAAAATTATATATATATATATATATATATATATATATATATATATATATATATATATATATATATATATATATATATATATATATATTTTTTTTTTTTTTTTACCAAAATTGTAAACACCATGGTTGTAGCAGAAAAATAAACGCAATAAACTTTAACTATTTAATAAAACACATGATAGATGTCACCAGAGAGAGACTGTATGATATTAGTGAACTCAAAGCATAAGGACTTTCTTAAATTAGGAACATTTTCTAATAATCCATTTATTTTCTCCATGTTTCTTATTATGGTCTATAAATATCATTGCTCACCAGAGCCTGTGTGATGTTATTGAACTCAAAGCAAGTGAAATATGAAAAGCCTTTAATACTTCCTAAATTATTTAAATACTTGACATGTTGACCAAAAGTAAGCACATAGTTGTAATACCTTAAAAGGCTAAAAATATGGTCTGATTAAATCAAAAACGGAAAGGTTTCTATTTTAAAACTAATGACAGGTCAAGTAGTGAAACCTGTTTTGTTGAATGTCAGTGAACAGCGCTGTAATTTATCCTTTTCTAGTATCAGATGAGATCAGTGTGAGATTACAGTAAGAGAAATACTCGTCCAAACAGTCAATGATCGGCGGGTTTCAGTGAGCGAGCTATATGTTTACAGTGAAGTCAGTTCAATTCAAATCAAATACATATGGTCGAAACAGTTGGCCTCCAGCAGTGATGCTTGCTGATTAATAACACACAGCAAAGAGACCCAAATAACACACAAGACCCTCGTGAGTCGTGGGGAAATCATCAATTCATTCACACAATCTCCATATTTTCAGTCATACTGACTTATTAGCGATTTATATAGCAAATTAAGTATTTGAAGTTTTCTGTTAAGTAATAATTCATTTACAGAGTTCAAACTAACTAGTTGAGCGGCTAACGTCGAAGAGACACTGCGCTAACCCCTCGTGTCAAAACTTGCTGCATTATCAACAAAAAAAAAAAGATTGAAGTTTACCTTGTCCCGGCCATTCTCCTCACATTGTACGGTTAACCCAAAAAGTATAAAAGGACAGGGTAAAGGCAGTAAAACTGTATCCCCTAGTTATGTCGGACGTCCTGCGCGAGGGCTTCGTGATGCGTTTAGAGTTCAGAATGCTCGGCTTTCCGATCGCGCTCGTGCTGCTGCCGAGAGTGTCTCGACGTGGGCAACTCTCTCTCTCTCTCTCTCTCTCTCTCTCTCTCTCTCTTCTCTCTTCTCTCTCTTCTCTCTCTCTCTCCACCCCCTACACACACAGACAAGCCAGTCCGGTATGCTGCACATTGAGCAAATATAACACCCCAAAAGTTTAGTTAAACATGTTTTGTTGGTGAATTGTACTACATTTACCATGTTTTGTTGGTGAATTGTACTACAAGACTGGTGCAAGTTCAGGTGGAGTTGGATTCATATGTTTGATTGCCTGAAGGGATTTATATCGACTTTTTCCAATAAGCGCCATCCGCTGGCGAACTAGGTAACATATTGTGAACGAGGACAGGTCCTTCTCAAAAAATTAGCATATTGTGATAAAAGTTCATTATTTTCCATAATGTAATGATACAAATTAAACTTTCATATATTTTAGATTCATTGCACACCAACTCAAATATTTCAGGCCTTTTATTGTTTTAATACTGATGATTTTGGCATACAGCTCATGAAAACCCAAAATTCCTATCTCAAAAAATTTGCATATCATGAAAAGGTTCTCTAAACGAGCTATTAACCTAATTATCTGAATCAACTAATTAACTCTAAACACCTGCAAAAGATTCCTGAGGCTTTTAAAAACTCCCAGCCTGGTTCATTACTCAAAACTGCAATTATGGGTAAGACTGCCGACCTGACTGTTGTCCAGAAGGCCATCATTGACACCCTCAAGCGAGAGGGTAAGACACAGAAAGAAATTTCTGAACGAATAGGTTGTTCCCAGAGTGCTGTATCAAGGCACCTCAGTGGGGAAGTCTCTGGGAAGGAAAAAGTGTGGCAAAATACGCTGCACAACGAGAAGAGGTGACCGGACCCTGAGGAAGATTGTGGAGAAGGACCGATTCCAGACCTTGGGGGACCTGTGGAAGCAGTGGACTGAGTCTGGAGTAGAAACATCCAGAGCCACCGTGCACAGGCTTGTGCAGGAAATGGGCTACAGAGAAGCAGTACTGGACTGTTGCTCAGTGGTCCAAAGTACTTTTTTCGGATGAAAGCAAATTTTGCATGTCATTCAGAAATCAAGGTGACAGAGTCTAGAGGAAGACTGGGGAGAAGGAAATGCTAAAATGCCGGAAGTTCAGTGTCAAGTACCCACAGTCAGTGATGGTCTGGGGTGCCATGTCAGCTGCTGGTGTTGGTCCACTGTGTTTTATCAAGGGCAGGGTCAATGCAGCTAGCTATCAGGAGATTTTGGAGCACTTCATGCTTCCATCTGCTGAGATGAAGATTTCGTTTTTTCAGCATGACCTGGCACCTGCTCACAGTGCCAAAACCACTGGTAAATGGTTTACTGACCATGGTATTACTGTGCTCAATTGGCCTGCCAACTCTCCTGACCTGAACCCCATAGAGAATCTGTGGGATATTGTGAAGAGAAAGCTGAGAGACACAAGACCCAACACTCTGGATGGGCTTAAGGCCGCTATCGAAGCATCCTGGGCCTCCATAACACCTCAGCAGTGCCACAGTGCCGCATTGAAGCAGTCATTTCTACAAAAGGATTCCGGACCAAGAATTGAGTGCATAACTGAACATAATTATTTGAAGGTTGACTTTTTTGTATTAAAAACACTTTTCTTTTATTGGTCGAATGAAATATGCTAATTTTTTGAGATAGGAATTTTGGGTTTTCATGAGCTGTATGCCAAAATCATCAGTATTAAAACAATAAAAGACCTGAAATATTTCAGTTGGTGTGCAATGAATCTAAAATATATGAAAGTTAAATTTTTATCATTACATTATGGAAAATAATGAACTTTTATCACAATATGCAAATTTTTTGAGAAGGATGTATACTGCTGAAAATACACAATATTATGTGTGATGGTTTAGGTTTAAGTTGCCTGTTTTAAGATAAACCAACTAAGACCAGTTGGTTTTGGTTTTGTTTGGTAGCGCAGGCTAACCACCTATAATCTACTTAAATAGAGACCTGCACCCACAGAAATCTCATTATAAGTAAAAAAATAAGTCAGAAAATGTACAATACTGCTGAAAATAGCTGGATTGAACAGCCAGGCCAACCCGGCAGAGAGACCAGTACAAAGCAGTTTTAGACTGGATTTAGTTATTTTTTCTCAATTTCTGTTTATGTTGTTGTTTTTGTGTTTTTTCCAAAGAGAAGAAAAAATCTATGGGGACTATAAAAAGTACACATGGGGTTTTAACACTTTATTCACCAACTACTACACCTTCATTGTTTTCCAAATTTCAAGGCAAAGGAAAAAGGAAGGAATTGGTTTCTGATGACAACTACGTATATATTTGAAATTGCATTACTATAATAACACAACATTACTCAAACACTGTTTAGTTGGTTATCAATTAGTGCATTCAGATAAACATAAACATTTGTTAAACTGAGGGTGCTCTCCTTTCACGAAAAGAAACTCTCGTATGCTCAGTCTGGTAAACATATTCTAATATTTACATTAATTGCACATACATTCAAATACATATTGTACTATGCAGCATTCAGTTCCAAGTGGTAACTTACAGAAGCACCATGTTTCAAAAAGTAACATTTCCATAAAGAGAATCACATTGGTTGCAGGTGACATTAACATCATTATAGCACAGCATGTGTAAAGTACTATGACGTTTCCTTGGGATTTTCACTTTGAGAGTAATATTACAATATCCACAGCAGCAGAGAAGTCAGAGCACACCAGCCCTGTGTTTAACACATTATCAGAGTCCCACAGTCTTACAGGAATGATAAAGAAGTAGTATGTTTCTTGAAAAACTGATTACAAGTTCATATCTTGATGATGAGCCATGTGAGTTTCCTCAGGTTTTCTTGTCTTTTAAGAGCAGTGAAGGTGATCGATCTTAGCCACAAAATATTATGTGCTTGTTTGGACATAGATTTGTTCATTAAGAAAAAAATCCACACCAGAAGTCCATTATGATAAAAAAAAAAAAAAAAGTTTCCATTATGGAAGCTTTTCATTAAAAAGTTCACAAAAAATGTGGATCAACAAATGTGAATTGAAAAGGTAATGAACTGCACTGAGAGAGAAAATGAGAAGACCACACTGATACGACTCTCTCTGATTCCACACTTCATTATAGCTGGACATTTGCAGAGTTTACTTTGCTTTCCTCGGGTCAGGAGTTCATCGGTTCACATTCCTCACCTCTGCACATCCTTCACAGTGGATAGTAGAGAGATCTAACCTACCCATCCTTCCCAAATTTGGCCCCTGAGTAAACAGAAAATAACAAATCTTAGTTCTGATGTCAGAACATCAGGTTTGAGCAGATTATGAACATCATAAAGCAAAAGAATGTTAAGTATAATGAGGACAATGTGTAATTATGGCAGTGGGATGCTCTGTACCACTCTGTACTCTAACACACTTTTTTATCAGTAATGAAGGATTCGTTATCACGTATGCATCTAAAAGGAATGTCAGGAGAATTGAAAAGCTGCTCATGCAGTGCGGGACAGCATGAACATACACTGTATGACAGAGGGAAGAGGGCTACTGAGGATTAATTCTGATAACTGGCTGGCTCAATTATAGAAAGCAGATGGTGTGTACAAAAAAAACAAACTTACATTGATTTGGAGGACGGTTTCTTCACTTTTGGCCTCTTTCGACGATGAAGAGGCCTGAAGCATGAGGACCGCACACACAGCACCCCATGCCAGCAAAAACACAAACACATATAACAAAGATTAAAAAAATGGAAAATATAAATGAACTAGAAACTAATGAAATATTATTGCAATTTAAAAATAACTGTTCTATTTTAATATATTAAAAAAACTAATTTATATCTGATGGCAAATATGAATTTTCAGCAGCAATTACTCCAGTCTGCCGTGTCATATGATCCTTCAGAAATCATTCTAACATGGTGATTTGTTGTTCAAAGGACATTTCTTATTTTTATCAATGCTAAAAAACTGTTGAGCTGCTCAATATTTATTTTTAGAGATCATGATATTTTGCTGAATAGAAAGTGCTTTATTTTATTTATGAAACAGAAATCTTTTGTAGTATTATAATTGATTTTACTGTCACTTTTGATCAATTTAATTCTCACTTGCTGAATACATGAATACTTTTTTTTTTAAATCTTACATCTTATCCCTTCAGAACGGTTGAATACATGAACACATATTAATAAAAATATTTTTTAATTAGCCATTAAAAACAGGACTGAAGCCATACCTGTAATCGTACAAAGAGTTTCTTTCTTTACCACCTATAAGACATAATGATGTTTCATTGGGTAACAGATGTATGTTTATAGATATTAAGTTGTAATGCAACATCAATGGCAAAACATTCATCATGTGGCATGACTCACCTGTCTCCTGATTGCATTCTTTGTGACCTTTGCAGCTGCGCAGTTTCATGAGCTGCTGGTGCATGTGATTCACTGCATCACGATCAACTGTGCTCACGGCATTTATCAGCTGCACACAGAAAATAACAACAGTGGAAAGGATGGGGGATAATCCCCATGATTACTTTTCGATAAAAAAAAAAAGTGTACAATTTTTTTTTATAAATGCTTTTGAAAGACCTACCTGATAAGGGTCTGTGTTCAGGTCAAAATACTCTAGGAAGCCAGTGGCAAACTCACAAAACAGGAAGTTGTGTGTCTCATTGATAGTCCTCAGACACCAGTAAGTGTTATTGTTGGCACTGGTGCAAGCACAAAATGGCCCCACTGACAACAAAAAAAGATTATATAAGTGAAGTTACATCATTATTTAATTAAGCAAACATATTTAATACGTTTTTGTGTGAAATATAAAAAAACTACTGTGAAACGCTATGCTATGCAGTACTTGTCCAGAAGGGGGCGGTCTGCCAGTGCTGGTTATCATGGGTGAAGCAGGTGAGGCCAGGCATGCTACAAGTGTCATTATTACGGAGGCGCTTCAGGAGCTTCCTCAGCTTCTTCCTGCGTTTCTGCTCTTTCATCGGCCACTGTTTCTTATCTTTGGAGGTCATTTTACTAGATTAAAACAGCGGATATCTTCAGTATAAACTGTAATCAACTGTCAACTATGTTAGATTGTAACATTAGTGATAAGGCGTTAAGGTGTCTTCCTACAGTTTATGACCAATGATGAATGAAACCTACTTGACAGAATGCATCCGGCCTGATTTGAGTTTGAACAGTGCCCTATTGTTGTATTGATACCTTTAAGAAAACGTTACATGATTATTTCAATTGTGTGAAACGAAAGCATGGAAAATGAAAATACTTTTATGAAGTAAGAGTGGAGGCTTACATGTTTTGGTTGCATTCACACTGTTTTGGTCGAACCTGCTTTAGATGTCCTTTGACCTCTCTGAGGTTCTTTATTTTGGTCTGCAGTGTCTCAATCTATTTGAAGAGCAAAAAGTGGTTTAAAGTAAAATCTAAGAAATAACCTACCTTTCACATGGCTGAATGTTTTTATTCATATCATCTAAGAAACAACTTTATATTCTTACCTCGTGCTCAATGTGTAGTTTGTGATCTTTCCATGCTTGTAGAGATTTATATAATCCACCATCACACCTGACTGTGTCGTTCATCAGTATTGAGCATCTGTGCCAAAAAGAAAAAAAGAATGTTATTTTTTCAGTTGTCTATCTCATTCATAGACACCACTTTTCAAAAAAGTAAGTTATTAGAGTTCCACTGATACTAGGTGTTATCATTCTCAGTAACAGACTGTCTGAGTTGTACCTGTAGGTGACTTTAAGAGCAGCAGGTGGTGTGACGGGGTTGTTGTCAGTGGGTCCCATTCCGCTATATTCTACATTTTCTCCATACACTGCCTGCTTTCTTCCTAGCATGAGGCTAGAGTTGAGGTTGAGGGGCTGGTAGCCTTTCTCCAGGTCCAGAGTGTACACATTTGAGTCCAAGGGATAAGGGACAGAGCGAGCCCAACGATTACGTGGCAAACTCTTCTTGGTCTTCAACTCTGGAATTAACATTTAAATATTGCTAACAAAAATTTTTTTTTTTACCAATATTGTCATTATTTTACCAGTAATCATACCAATATTATTTTTGCATATGAAAATAATCAACCACTAGGGGGAGACACTTGCACAGTGTGAAACAATAAAATATCTCACTCTTTTTAGTGAGTGACTTCCTCCTCTTGACAGGTACAGTGGGCTGACAATCACAGTGATATGATGCGGAACGAGCTCCGTTGATCTGTCCCCTGTTGGCAGCCATCAGGCCCAAAGCACGAGGTGCATAGAGGCCCGCCATCCCTTTACACTTATACAGCCTCGGCATGCCAGTGTGATCCTCAATACACTGCCACTTCTGCACAGAGGAGGAGTGGTCAGTTAGAAAGCACTAGACAGGTGAACAGCAGGGAAATCACTGGAAATAATCAAGTGAATTTGCAGTGAAAATTGAAAGTGAATATTTACCTGCCCTGGTTGCTCACAGGGCGTCTGGTACTCAGCTCTTTGACACAGGTCAATGACCCGCTGATACTTTGGCAGCGAATTCTGTTCCACCTCTTTGCCATCTGCTAGCTTATGTAGAGGCTTCCTGTAGATCAGAAAGAGATCACATCAGGTTGCCACCCAAAAACAGCAAAGAATTAGATACAGCCCTTGTTCAAAACATGCAGATGTGTCCGATGTCAGTGTGCCATCTGGTCCCTCTCTAATGGAGTCATGTCTAATCAATTTCTGGGGTTAAAAATCTTTTTTGGAGCGATGCAGTGTAAGAGTTTGTGATACGGCATTCAATTAAAAATGCATGGGTTCATCTGGCCTGATCAAATGTACTCACCCCCTCTCTACTAGGAACGAATCCCGCCACACTTTTGCCTTCTTGTAGGAATGAAACCTGGTAAAACTGAAAGAACGTGAAGACGAGTTCAATTCAGTTATAAGCTGCTCTACAGAAGACAACATTGCTGTTATTCAGCTAAAGTCAGTTCAGTGTTGACTCAGCTCATTTCAATAAGTGTCGATGTTCCATGCATCAAATATAAAACAAATTCAGAAGACAATAGTATCATTATCCACCACAATTCAATAAGTACCTGTTGACCGGTCTTTCTTTTTCTAACAGCTTGAGGATGGACTTGCCATCCATGTCCAAGGGAATATCCACTCCGGCCATGTCCAGTAAGGTAGGTGCAAGGTCAATGTTCAGGACTATGTGAGTATTACTGCAGGAGATCCCAAAGAACACAAATAATCAGCAATGTGTTATTTTTTTAGCATTTCTCAGTAAAGGTGTGAGCTTAACATATTCGACTCACATGGCACCCGCATCCACATTTGGCCCTCTCAGGTAGAAGGGGATTCGAATGTCAAATTCATAAGGCATCGATTTGCCCTTGACCAACCCAAACTGACCAATGTGATAGCCATGATCAGACATGTAAATAATGTAGGTGTTATCCAGCTCCCCGGTTTCCACCAACATATTGTAAATCTGTGGGGAAAAAATATTGATCAGATTTTTTTAAAGAAGAAAAAGTGAGTTCTGAGTATGCATTTATTTGATTTAAAAAAAACATTGTAAAAACTAAAATAACTTTTCTAAATTAATATATTCTAAAACACTATTCCTGTGATAATTTAATGACTCACTCAAAATGACTAGCTATCAATTCTAGTTCCTGAATAAATCAGTGTTTTTGAACAAATTATTCAAATGACTCACTCATTCAGTCATTTGCAGTCAGCTACTAGTGTAATGATGTAAACTGTAGAATTTGCACTACTATTGAAATATTTGCGCTGATAATGGACAGACTGATGGAGTGATAAAAACATCCCAGTAGTGGCAGCACTCTCAGAACACCACACTGCCAATCAAATACAAGAAATAGAACTAATTTTTGTATAAAATATAATTAATGTGCTATATTGTGAGGTTAGCATGATCTGACCTTCTCAACGCTGTCATCCACTGAAAGCAGGGTCTGCAGCCTCCTTCTCTGCAACATATTGGTGAACTGCATGTGCACAGGCTTCATGGGTCCCGTGTACCGCAGGATCCAGTGCTTGTCTGGATTTGGGGCATGGTTGTAACTTGGGGTTCTGTGTGGGACATTTTTCAGAATTGTTAAAACCTGTTTTCTGTACCACTGGAAGATATTACAAATGTTTTATACACGTTACAGTCCAGGAATAAAACTTAACATCATATCCAAAGGGTTTTTGTCATCTTTTGGTGTGCACATAAAGTTGCAATGCAAAGCTAAAAATTATCATAAAAATTTGTAATAAAATAACATCAAACTTGTAATTGGGCATGTGTTTCAAAATATGTGTATTCTAATTTAGAACAACATATAGGAGAAGAAAAATGACAGAGTAATGGAACGCTCCACAAATCAAACAAAAATAACAATACATGCACCAGTCATGGAGATTATACATCTAATGGAACATACAAATGAACACCGATGCAACAAATAAATCATGATATTATACTAATAGCACTGTATATCTCTCTTGAGCCTATATAGCCTAATAAACGCATTTGCTGGAGGCGCTACGGAAACAGTTAATGTACAGAGAATATATAATCAAACCTGTGTTCCTGCAATAAACCAAGAGCAAATAAGTCATAGTTGGTTCATTAAAAGTAGCTACTGTGAAATGAGAATAGTGGCTAAAGAACTATACAGTGAGCATTATGTAGGTGGTCATATCTCAAATGGCAGAGAATATTTGAGTGCTTAAAGACTGAAAAATTTTGATTTATAAGACCACATAAAGCTGTTCATGCAGTCTGACAATTCTCTCAGTAGGTGTGTGAGGGAAAGAAAGGTGAAGAGAAATAGAAAGTTTTACATGTGTTGAGATGCATTGAGGAAGGCGCTGCTGTACTGAGGAGCTGCGTCCTCTGGCCCATGCGGGGCAGCGTGGCTCAGGACCATCATTACAGGCCTGTGTGGGTATATCTTCTTTGACATACGAAAGTAGTTGATGCTGTCATTTGTGATTACATCAGTGAGATAGTCCTGCAAAATAAATAACATTAGTCTCTTATGCTTAACAAAAGTGAATTTACTTATATAAATTATAGTTTTTATTTGTATACATTTTAAAATGCAATTTATTCCTGTGATGGCCATTACTCCAGTCTTCAGTGTCACATGATCCTACAGAAATGTCACATGATCATTCTAGTATGTTGATCTGGTGTTCAAGAAACGCTCATGTTACTAATGTAACTTTGGCTTCTTGCTTGCAGAGTCAGTGAGGAGATGATCTTAGTCAATGCAGGATTAAAATTCTGACGTTGTGGCACTCAGACTCAGAGCCGACTTATATAGTGGTCAGCTCCACCCCTTGTGGAACATTTATGAACATTTTCAGTTTAGAAATCATAGAAAGCATACTGCTTAATATTTTTGTAGAAATATTTTTTCCAGGATTCTTTTATGAATAGAAAGTTCCAAAGAGCAGTGTTTAAACACCCCAGGAACATAGCCAATATCTTAAATATCTAATATTGTTTGCCAGCCTGTATGGTACTAATACATTTCGCAACCCCAAATATGTTGGGTAAATACTGTGAATGATCTGAAGGTAGACAAACTCTACTGCAGAATATATATATATATATATATACATATGTATATATATATATATATATATATATATATATATATATATATATGAAGAGTTCAGACGCAAAAGCCTCTAAGTGCCATCTGAAATTTTCATCTAAAATTAGGATTTTTATCAAGCTCCTATGCTAAGGTTGAGTCATTTTACCTTAATGGCAATGTGCAGGTACTTTTCCAGGCTATTAAAGTGAAATAACTGAACATAAATATAGGAGGCTGATAAAAATCCCAATCTTAGATGAAAATTTCAGATGGCATTTAGAGGCTTTTGCATCTGAACTCTTCATATATATATATATATATATATATATATATATATATATATATATATATATATATATATATATATATACTGTGTTCAGTCATGCTCTTTGAAAAGAGACATGAGACAACCTTTGGATAGTTGGTGCCATGCTTTTCTCGGATACCGTTCCGGCACAGTGTGTAGTTGTAGAAACGAGAGTTCTTCACCAGTGCTACCCATTCTCTCCAACCAGGAGGCACATAAGAGCCATTGTACTCATTCAGGTACTTGCCAAAGAAGGCTGTAACAGAAAGCATTTATTTTGAGATAAAAAAAAATGTCAGGCAGGAATAGTTCACCCAAACATTTTAATTTGCTGAGAATGTACTCACCCTCAGACCAAGTCAGAACAGTATCGGAGAAACTTAGCATTACATCACTTACTCACCAGTGGATCCTCTGTAATGAATGGGTGCTGTCAGATTTCAAACAGTTGCTAAAAACAGCAATCCACTCAAAGTAATCTGGTCGACTCAATTAGCATTCTCAATTCCTTAATTTGAATAAACACCTGTGAAAAAGCTATGTTTTTGTAATAAACTAATCTACCATGAAGACATTTTTAACTTCAAACTGTTGCTTCTGGTAAAAATATGAGTCCTATATCCAGCTTTCTCCAATGAAAATGTCATCTTGTCTGAATCAGAAAAAAGTTATGTGGATTACTTTTGTATTATTGTGATATTTTGAATCAGCTTTTTGGGCTTTTATTCTGATGGCACCCATTCACTACAGGTGATCCACTGCTGAGCAAGTGATGTAATGTTAAAGTTCTCCACATCTGCTCTGATGAAGAAACAAACTCATCTGCATCTTGGATGGCCTGAGGGTGAGTAAAATTCCAGCAAATGTTATTTTTTGGTTTTAAATTTGATCCTCAAATCTGGCTTGCGAGATCCACTGTCCAGAAGAGTTTAGCTCTAACCCTGATCAAACACACCTGAGTTTGCTAATCAATGTCTTCAGGATAGTTAAAAAATCACAGGTAGGTTTGTTTATTTAGGGTTGGAGCTAAGCTCTGCTGGAAAGTGGATCTCGTGAGTCAGATTTGAGGATCACTGCTTTAACTGAAAGCAGTTTGTGAACATAGCTTACTGTTGTAAAAATACTGCACCCAAATACATGCTGTCTACTAACCTGTCCTGTAGCCTGAATTGTTGAGGTGGACAGCAAAAGTGTGCGGTTCATGGTGAGCTTGCCAGGATGGTGATGAGCAGTTCTCGTTGTTGGTGTAGGTGTGGTGGTTGTGCACATATTTCCCAGTCAGGATGGATGATCGAGAAGGGCAGCACATTGGAGTGGTGGCAAACGCATTGGAGAAGTGAGTGCCGCCCTGCATCATTATGCGCTTTGTTTTGTTCATGGCCTGCATTGAGCCTTTAGGGAAAAACGGGGAATATATGTAGATTCGAAAAAGAGGGAAACAGAGAAAAAGAGATCCAGATTGTTTTATGTAACAGATGCTTGACCATAAATTTCCTCCTTAAAAGGGTTTGAATGAAAAGCCCGAACAAAGACCAGCAGCAAGGCCATTATCTTGCCACTTTAGTGATTAAAGTGCCAAAAAACGAGTAGAAAAACAACATGTTTGGCACATAGAACCTCAGTAGTTGGCTGATGTTACTGGACTGAATGTGTAAAATGCCCTTCTGCTAAGAAAATAATAAAATTATATGATAATGAATTGTGAATCATACTCTGTATAAACTCATACATGATGTCACAGTATGCACATACTCACAAGAAACACAAAAACATAACCCACACACAAAGAGAAACACAAATGGCCAACGCACCGAGTTCAATGTCCTGGTCATCAGTAAGAATGAGAATGATGTTTGGAAGAACATTTCGGCGATCCCTCTGAAGACGAGACCTCAGTCTCTTGCCAGATAGGTACATGGTTCCATCGGAGGGGTAAAGGAAAGTCAGGATGAAGACAAAGAGAAGGGTGGCCAGTCTCGTCCCAACTGCCATGACTTTAACCTGTCTTCCACCTCCCACACTCGTTAGAAAGATCATGGTTTCTTCTTAGCCTGGAAAACAAAATAAGTGTAAGTGGAATTCACATAGGGACCATATAATTTGTTAAAAATTTGTTCTGCCCCTGAGGTCCATTTAATATTGTATAATATTGTATAAACATAGCTTGGTTTCACAATACATGATATGGGCCCATATTCATTAAAATTCTTAGAGCAAAGAGTTGCTCCAAGTGACAAAATTCTAGGAAAATTCTTAGAAACGTGCATTTCTGATCTTAGTAAAGATAAAAGTGATTCATTACGTATCTTAAACCTTAAAAGAGCTCTTAAGGTCAAAAAGCGTTAGAAGTAAAGAGGAGGACTTTAATATATATATAATATATATATATATATATATATATATATTTTTTTTTTATTACCTATATATATATCCGTCTGTCTGTCTATATTTCTAGACAGACAGATAGACAGATAGATAGATAGATTCCTAGTTAGACTTTTTAAGCTAAATTAGGAGCTCTCTGAGAGGATTCTTAGAAGCTTTAAGAATATGGGCCCAGATAGTCTTGACTCAAACAGGAATTTACTGTCAGTGGCACATACACACACACACACTCCTTCTCAAATGACCCTTCACTTCTACTCCTTTGGGGTTCTGCTCACCACTGGCAGAGTAACTGAGGAGCTTGTCCATATAAATGATCTTATTTATGATCCTTGGCATTAATTAATCATTAATGATGCATAGAGACCGACTCATTCCCGAAGTGTAACGATCAGCTCGGTTGAACACATGGTGTGGATTCTAATGACAGCAGGCTACAGGCCAAAAGGAGTCAGAGAGAGGGTGAATGATACGAGCCAAAGGTTAGAAGAGGAAAGGGTCATTCTTAGAGAAGACAGTTGGGTGTTAATGGATTAGCAAAGGGAGGGTATGTGATATCTGATACAAATTAGCCTTGGAAATGTGTAGATACATGCTTAAACTGACCTCACAGCCAGAGCTGGGGGAGTTTTTAATGCATGAGAAAATGCTTAAGGGACTATAATTAAGTATATGGATTTGGATTTGCTTCAGGATTTTACGCTGGACTCTTAATAGTACCAGAGCAAAGGAAAAAGCCCAAAATTAATTATGAAAAATTATTAACACTGAAAGCTGGAAAAATTACAATGGTAATTTTTTTTTATTTACACTTGGCTAAACGCATGAAAGTACAATACATCTTGACATAAAAAAGACAAGTGACAGAATAATTGTCATTGATAATACAGTGAGTTCATCACGCGGCCTTTGACATTACACATAAACACATAGGATGCATTTTTCTTGCACTTAAAGATAATCTATTTACTTCACTATCCAATGAATAATTTTGTTTAATTGCATTTTATTATTTACAGGTTGCAGTACCAGTGTGTTTTCCAAAATGTCAATCAGAACAGAACAATTGATAACAACTGATTAATGTGCAGTTAAAGAATTTGCCAAATTAAAGGTGGAACTGCTGCCATATTCATGACCTGTTACAATTATGACCAGCATTTATGATTCACTGAAGCCAAAGAGAAACATTTTTCACTATGAAAGCAGCAATACACATACAACAAGATGTAAATTGCAGTCAATTTGCCAAATCGGTACAAGTACAAAGCACCTCTAACATGCCACAATTACTTGGTTAAACCCATGCAGTTGTTCTCTGTCCTCTGAGCAGGTCAACAAGTCTGATAACAGATAACCAAATACAATACAAGGATTTTGTAGCTTCTTTACACAGCATTAACCCACCACACCACCAACTGTGATGAGTTACATTCAAGGAAACATGAGCCAAGATAGGAATTACTGTTTGTTTTGGAGACCACAGGAAACCCATCTCCCATAGCCTCAACATCTGAAACACAAATCCACAGGGAAGCATCCCTCTCATGAAGCTCCATGCTAGTTTATTTTCTTCAAGTTCAGAACACACAGGCTATAGCAGCAGAAATATGAACACCTTGGTGATGTCCAGAGGTTAAGTCTCATAATCTTACCTCAGAGCGATCAAGGCCAAGCGTGCTGTAGATCCAGCCACCCTGCAGTCTTCAGGGCAGAGGTGACCACACAAAGTTCACCCTCCAAACTAGAAGCCAAAACTTTCTGCATGAAATGCCTTGAGAGTCTCCCACTGCTCATCCCTGGACCTTCACTTCTTAAATTATCCAAGGGGATTTTTTCCTATATCTGACAGCTTTTAGTCCTGCATCTATGCTCTTCTTGTCACTCGTTCTCTTTCCATTTCTCCTACCATCTCCTCTCATACCCTCACAAACACTCATACAGCTGCATTCAGTCCATGTTAATTCCCGTTCTCTTCTCCGTCATTGTTCTCTCTCAGGGGAATGGATGAGGTCTGACCTTGGGGGTCTCCTGTTTTAAATTCTCTTGGCTGCTCTGTTCATCCCAGGCCCCCTCCTCCCTCCCCAGGACTCATTGCTGGCAACTGATAAAAACAACAGCTTGAGAAAAGAGTTAAATCTTAAATAGCTCTAGCTGGACAAACAAGAGATGTTTTCATCTTTAAAAGGAATGTTTACAATGTTAATTGTGACATACTGATTGCTACAGATTCTTTAAACACTTGCTTGGTGATGGGAGAGATATGTTTCAAGCAATCTCGTGTGATTTTAGAGGCTCTTCATTACCGCCACACCAGGGAGAATAATTTATGACCAGGGGCTTAAGGTAAAATGGTTCCAGTATCAGATGTTCTGTATCTGATGTACCGTTCTGCATGCCAGCTTGTCCTTTAGTGCAAAGTTCCTCTTATTGCTGCTGTCAGCATTTTGCTCAGCTTGCATTGTAAATTGGGATGACATGATATGGCAAATCTAGGCATATAATGAATTCTGGAGAAAAAAGTAAACAATCTGGACCTCAGAAAACCAGTTTTAAATTTCATATCAAATCTCATTCAAATGTAGGGAAAAATATGCAATGAAATTTTTTAGGTTTGAGCTAGAAATGTATTATTAAAATTATTATTCAAAAATATTGCATTGAAAATGTTCCAAAGAGGACTTAAAGCAATATATATATATGAAGAGTTCAGATGCAAAAGCCTCTAAGTGCCATCTGAGTTTTTCATCTAAAATTAGGATTTTTATCAAGCTCCTATGCTTAGGTCGAGTCATTTTACTTTAATGGCAATGTGCAGGTCCTTTTCCAGTCTATTAAAGTGAAATACTTATTACAAAATATATTCTTGAAAACAAGTTATGTTATTTTTTTCTTGCCCCATGTTTCTTATTTAAACATAAATCTAGAAAAAAAGTGTATAAGGTCTATTCTTAAGACAAGTAAAAAATTTTATATAGCATAAAAAACAATAAATTTTATAGACTCAATTTTTTCTGGCAATAAATATAAAGATTAATATTAACATTTATATTTATATTTACAGCTATAGTTTTATTTTTGTATTTTGTATTTATTTATTTTTTGCTTACATTACATATTAATCTGTACAACTGGCTATTGAACATTTAAGAATTTTTTTTCTTTTGATTTTATATAATTTTGTTTTGTTTAAGTTTTAAAAGCAGGCTGGTTTCTATAACAAATGTAAAAAAAAAATTGACCAAAGAAAAGTATCTCTGTAGGAATGCAAGCACTACTGACAGACTTTTTCTTTTTTTTTCTTTTTTTTTTTACAGAATTTCTTCAACAACAGAAACCGCAAAGAGCCATTAGACACAGGTGAAATAGGGTGCACTTGACCCGACTTTCATGCCCTGGGCCTCTCAAGTACTGCCATCAGTCTACTTCCTGCCCTCATAACTACCGTATGCTGGCATGGCTTGGGGAATGTGCATCCACCCTCCGATTCAGTATGCAAACTTTATAAAGTCTCCTTGAATTTGCCAACAGCAGTTGGCATTCAGATGCAAATGTTCTGACAAGCCTCTTTCATGGAGAAGACCTTTATCTGCCAGCTAGTTTAAAGTCAGGTGGGGATATGTGGATTCTCCAGTTGAATACTGTACATCAGGCGCTTTTTGTGGTAGACTGTGGCCAAACGGTCTTGCTTTGGATTTGGTCAAAATCAGTATCCATCATTCCCTACTTGCTTGGAGTGGAACATATAGGCCATGGCACCTACAACAATTTATTTGTGAGTTTTAATGATACTGTGAGCAGTTGCAGAGGGACATTTTCATTGGGCAAATATTGAACATACAATTATCATAAGCAAATGATGTTTTCTGCCTTGATAAGCAGTATGATAGTTGAAAAGCTGCATGTCAGCACTGTGTGAACACAATAGGCAATAAAAAAACAATAATTTACTTTTCTTAAAAAATAAAGCCACAAAATGTGAACAAAATGCAATTTAACATGATTTTGGCATGAAAGTGTTTACTAGCGTTTCTGCTCCAAACATTTGCCCAAAATTTGGTGGTGATCAACATTATGCCACAAATGCTGTCATTCATATTTTGAATCTAGAATATGAATTTAGACGTTCTGTATAAGCACATAAAATATTTTAAAATGTATTATTTAAATCCAGCTTCCTCCAGCTATTTTTAACTGATATCTGAGTGAGTTTATAAAGAGTCTTTTTTTGTTTTTTACTTCGAACAACAGCAAAGAAAGGTCAGAGTAACACTTAATGATCATAATCATCTGCTTGTTATCGTATTGATGGGCTAGTAATGCACAGATGAAAAGTCATGTTTTAGTGCTTCCTCTGAAGACTAAGGACATTAATACAATTTTCAAACAAGAACAAATGGAGGAAAAAGAAGCAAGACAGCAAATGCGTCAAATAATTGAATGTGTGCACTGTTGCTACTATGAGGTTAAAAATCACAGTTAACTAGACAGGAACCCTAGGTACTGGGTACTACTAATTGCATGGTCTCAATGGTGACTGATTAACAAATGAAATGTGTGGTACTCCTGCCATCAGGAGCAGAGGAATCCAGTTCCCGCCCTCTGTATCCATAGGCAACCATTTGACATTCACTAAGCAAGCGTGGTGGTCCTGATCTCTGTAGCCAGTGGGGGATATATGCGGGGGTCACCCTCGTGTTTAAGGCCACTTTACCGCCCTCTGTTTGTCCTGTGACAGAAGGACAGAGGGGCCACATCAAAGATGGAAACCTGGGATTCAGAACCTATTTTAGACCATAAAACATGGGGAATGTTAAAACAAAGCTTGAGCACTGGCCCCACTCATCCTATTCTGTCAAAAGTAAGAGTGAGAAAGAAATATGGGGGGTGAATGACTACTGGTTACTTGATTTATATATTCTAATGCAGACAGAAAAGTGGTACCTCAGATCCTTAAGGGTAGAGAAACTGAGAGCTGGACCATGCTGCTCATCAAAATGTGCATCCCAATAAAACCATTACATTGCATTACATTTATTTTTATGTTTTCCTCAAAGTAACATCTACTATGTGTCTGTAGGGAAATATTTGTTTGTTTGTGTCCAACAATTCGTATCAGTTTTCCACACAATCTGCTTTCTGCCACACTACAGGATGCTAGTTCACATCATTTATTTTCTTTTAATACTTTCAATTTTTCTTGTCTCCTCTAAATGACTTGGGGGAGAGGATAAGGGTAATGGCCCTGATTTAATGATGATTACAGACAATATTGGTTTCTTATTTCAGTAAGCTGGCTCAGTGGTGAATACAAAGAAACACATGAATCTTCATGGTCACACAGCAAATGTGTGAGTGATCCAGCCAGAAACAACATGCATCCCTTCCTCAAAAATCAACGTTGTAGATCCTTATTGAAAACTGCTGCAAAAATTAGCAGTCAAAATTATTTAATTAATTAACATTTAAATTGTTTTAATAGAAGAATGGAGTCCAACAAGCGGGAATGCATGCATTTAAATTACATATAAAATTGTATGGCACTGATGATGATGTGAACTAAAAACATATTGTATTTGCACTGCGCATTTGCATTTTATTGGTCTCTGAATAAAGCATTTTGTAATAAAGTGTTCTAGGATCATGTGTGTGAGCTTCTTGTTGGGCTTGGTTATAATTTGAATGTAATTTTAAGGTATTTTTCATGTACAAACTTTTCCTCAAACATGGATATTTCGTTGCTTTTCCGTCGGTCATCCATTTTAGAAGAGAGCGAAAACAAAAAACTAAACTTTATTTTGAAATCAGTTAAAACACACTTTGCACAATACGAAGTAGTGGTGTTCTGTTCTAGTATTTCAAACTAACTGGTTGATCGAAAGATTCAATGACTCGATTATGGTCGTGACTGTGCATATGATGGCCGATTATTCAGTTCCTGAATGAATCACCCCTTTGAACAAATCGGCTGAATGAGTCACTTTTCATCATCTGTCGGCGTAACAATGTAATGTAAAGAAAATAAAATACTGAAATTAAATACAAACTGCTTTTTCAAAGAATATGTTTTGGACAATTAAAATGAAACACACTCTATTGGAATTGTATTGGAATAAATAATGAAATAAAACTAAAAACAAAAACTAGGTATATTTTCAAACCATAATAACCCTGAGTGCATCCATTCGGTAACACTAGCTTCAATATTGCTCTCACAAAAGAGCACTTCCAGCTCACAGCAGAAAGCATAATTATCACATCTAATGCCTCTGACCCCTGTGGATTCCTGCACATGAACGTTTGGCAAGGCAAGTTTATTTATATTGCACATTTCATACACAATGGTAATTCAGAGTGCTTCCTATAAAAGGAAGTAAAATAATTATACATTAAAAACTTTTAAAAAATTATTTTAAAATGAATTTAAAAGCTTAAAGGGAAGGTGAAATGCTCGTTTTCACTCAACATCCCGTTAATCTTGAGTACCTATAGAGTAGTACCGCATCCTTTATAACTCCAAAAAGTCTTAAGTTTTATTATATTCATAAGAGAAAGATAGTCTGTACTGATTTTTCCCGGAAAACCACGACCGGCTGGAGGCGTGACGTGTGGGCGGAGCTAAAGAATCACGAGCGCCAGTAGGCTTTTGTGTTGAGAGCGTTTGGAAGCTGTGACACAGATCCAGAGGCTGAAATTGAACAAGAGCAGCATCAGCAACGACGTCTCTATGTGGTATGTACTAAAACTGTATATATTTGCTTAACGGTTTTGGAAAATGACTAAGTTCCACTTTATGTCGTCTTTTTTTTTTTTTTTTTTAAGCTGTACATGTGGAAAGTGCAGTTTGATGACAACATCGCATGTTGTTTACTTGATGTGCTTACGCACCAATAGCTAAGTTAACAACACAGAGATATTTGAAGCAGTTTTACTCACGGCATGCGGTTCCAACACACGATCGTGACCCTTTTTCGTTGGGACTGCATTATCCTTAAGAAATAAACGATGTGCAAACCCGGCGTCAAACTGGGCCTTGTTTGTAAAACAATCATCTTCGAAATGCAGGGAACAAACAAAAACACTTGCACAACTCCGTTGATGCTCTGTAAAAATAAACTCCATCCACTGGTACCTTAATGCTGTTTTTTTTTTTTTTTGGTAATCTCATCTGTGCAGGGTTGTCTTGCCCTGACAACCAAAAATACACTGCTTTTGTGACATTTCGTGACGCTCTCACTCTGATCAGTGAAGTCTGTTGTGCTCTCAGTGCTCTGCTATACGGGAGCACGCGCTCTTCCGGCAGAAGTGCCCTTAGGACCCATATAAGGAAATTCCGCTCCATCTAACGTCACACAGAGCCATACTCGAAAAAAACTTTCCGAAACTTGTGACAAACCGGAAGGAGTATTTTTGGAACAAAAATACTCCTTTAAACGTACAAATTAATTTTTTAAACTTTGTCCATGTTTAGCATGGGAATCCAACTCTTTAACAGTGTAAAAAACTCAGTATGCATGAAATAGCATTTCACCCCCCCTTTAAGATTATTAAAATGATTATACATAAAATACAGTGCATCAGATCGGACACAGCACAGTGCTCATTCAATAAATGCACAGCTAAACAGATGAGTTTTGTGTCTGGATTGAAATGTGGCTAATGTTTCAGCAAATCTTTTCTAATGTTTCAGCTTCCCACTGTCAGTGTGGCCACTGTAGGGATTTTCTCATCTTCGTTGGAGATTGTACCTGGGGATGTGCGGCTGGCTGACGTTTTCCTTTTCTGACTTTCCTCATCCGAATCCTCTTCTACCTCCCCCCTTCCTTTTCTTTGTGGTTAGATAAGCAGGCTTAATGGTAGCCCCTCCAAAATCTATGTTACAGGCCTCGTTGCCAAAAACACACAAGGGCTTTAAGAACAGCAGGAATGGATGTGAACTTGAAAAGAGGAATTAGACAAGGTCCGATTCCCAGCACACGGACCCGAGTCTTCATATATAAGAACTCAGCTATTCAGATATAAATGGCTCTGATTGTCTATACAGGAAAAGAAACAGTTAATTAGCCATGAAACAGTTTTGTGGACCTTGACATGTTTTGGATACTGTAAGGGATTAATAAGTTAACTTTTCATTAACAGTAAAAGAACACATCAAAACAAGTTTTAGTAGCTACTAAATTGAACAATTTTTAACTAGATTATTATTTTTTTATCACATTTTACTTGTACTGTATTTAAATGTTTTTAAAATTCAGATGTGTAAACAAATGTCATTAATCATGCTCTATTTTGGGCACAACCAAGGCATAATCAATGTCTCCGCTGGCATACCAGGGAATACCACAGCTAAAACATTATACATCTCTCTTTCTTTTTTTTCAGTATTTCTCTATTTTCATATTTACTATTAGTAAGTACTAAGTACTAAAGATGTATTCCTGGACAGTTCATTATCATTCTTTTCAGTCTTGCCGAATTTGGACATAATGTGTAATCCATATCAAAAGCAGTTTATCACACTCACATAACCATAAACACACACATTTAACAGAAATAAATCCACCCACTAACACACACAAGTGCCAAACTGCTGAAACAGCTGGTGAAACTTGTTCAGTCTCATTTCCATTACATTGTCTTCTAATTGTGCATGCATATCTTTAATCATCAACAACCTCTAACAACCCATGATTTCCTCAGAATTGAACCTCCTGTCAGTCATATAATTCTAGAAATGCCCTGTCTGCTTTGTATTGGTTTCTTAAGAATTTATGTTAATTTGATAATGCCTTCATCCACCAATAGGACTTTTATTAGCTCATAACACATTTTACCATATTTAAATCCACCAATTTACCTTTAGAATCAGCAACAACTAAAGTCATGACTTTTGCCAAGTATGGAAACCCATACTCAGAATTGGTGCTCTGCATTTAACCCATCCAAGTGCACAAACACAGCAGTGAGAAGTGAACACACCCCCAGAGCAGTCAGCAGCTATATATCCAGCACCCGGGGGTTCAGTGCCTTGCTCAAGGGCACTTCAGCCATGGGTATTGAGGGTGGAAGAGAGCGCTGTTCACTCACTCCCTCCCACCTACAACTCCTGCCAGCACCGAGACTCAAACCTGCAACCTTCAGGTTACAGGTCCAACTCTCTAACCATTAGGCCACAGCTGCCCCTTTAACTAAATAAATAAATGTATCTTTGATCAGAGAATTCGGCCGATAGTGGAACCTCGGATTCAGGAGGAACAGTGTGGTTTTCGTCCCGGTCGTGGAACACTGGACCAGCTCTATACCCTTTCCAGGGTGCTGGAGGGTTCATGGGAGTTTGTCCAACCAGTCCACATGTGTTTTGTGGATTTGGAGAAGGCATTCGACCGTGTTCCTCGCGACATCCTGTGGAGGGTGCTCTGGGAGTATGGGGTCGGCGGCCCCCTGCTTAAGGCTGTTCGGTCCCTATGCGACCGGAGCAAGAGCTTGGTTCGCATTGCCGGCAGTAAGTCAGACCTGTTCCCAGTGCATGTTGGACTCCGGCAGGGCTGCCCTTTGTCACCGATTCTGTTCATAATTTTTATGGACAGAATTTCTAGGCGCAGCTAAGGGCCAGAGAGTGTCCGGTTTGGGGACCATGCGATTTCGTCGCTGCTTTTTGCAGATGATGTTGTCGTGTTGGCCTCCTCAGACCAGGACCTTCAGCGTGCACTGGGACGGTTTGCAGCCGAGTGTGAAGCGGTTGGGATGAGAATCAGCACCTCCAAGTCCGAGGCCATGGTTCTCAGTCGGAAAAGGGTGGATTGCCCACTTCAGGTTGGTGGAGAGTTCCTGCCTCAAGTGGAGGAGTTCAGGTATCTTGGGGTCTTGTTCACGAGTGAGGGAAGGATGGAACGTGAGATTGACAGACGGATCGGTGCAGCTTCTGCAGTAATGCGGTCGCTGTACCGGTCTGTCGTGGTGAAGAAGGAGCTGAGCTGTAAGGCAAAGCTCTAGATTTACCGGTCAATCTACATTCCTACTCTCACCTATGGTCATGAGCTGTGGGTCATGACCGAAAGGACAAGATCCCGGATACAGGCGGCCGAAATGAGCTTTCTCCGTCGGGTGGCTGGGCGCTCCCTTAGAGATAGGGTGAGAAGCTCGGTCACGCGGGAGGAGCTCAGAGTAGAGCCGTTGCTCCTCCACATCGAGAGGAGCCAGCTGAGGTGGCTCGGGCATCTATTTCGGATGCCACCTGGACGCCTTCCCAGGGAGGTGTTCCAGGCACGTCTCACCGGGAGGAGGCCCCGGGGAAAACCTAGGACACGCTGGAGGGACTATGTCTCCCGGCTGGCCTGGGAATGCCTCGGGGTCCCCCCGGAACAGCTGGAAGAAGTGGCTAGAGCGGAAGATGATGGATGGATGGATGGATGGATGGTATCTTTGATCAAAGAATAAAGGCCTGCTGTGCCATTATTTCCAGTCATTCCAATAGCTCTAACTGTTAAGCCACAGATAGACATGAGAATTAACAGCTTGTCAGCAATATGCATAAAGCTTGTCAAGGTACCTGCTATCACAACTGTTTAAAGTATCTTCTTGATGTCACCATTCCTTGGACCCTAAATGCCAATTCACAAGAATCAACGACATGGCATGCAGGCCAAAAAATATAAAACATAGTACCCCTGTTGTTTGAAAAGTATATCAACAGAACATGGCACTAGCAATATCAAGTTCACTTTCAGAGAATATCACTGAATGCATAACATGTATACCTTTAATGCAATCAAAACAAACAAACAAACAAACAAACAAACAAAAAACACATCTGCAAGTGAATGAAAATGGAACTTGGTTAGAAACAAAATATGCAGTTTGCCAAGGTAGTATCACACAGTTCCCACATACTGTATATACATTTAGCTAATACATTACCTAATCATTATATGGTGGCATCTGGTTACAATAGCCACTTTTCCCCTCCATTTGTTAACTGGCCATTTATAAGGCATCACTAAAGCTCATTTCGTTAATGACGCTGTCATTGGGGCCAATGTATGCGTCTTTTATCCTGAGGCGATACTGGACCCTCTCAGCTGCCCCTTTGATGATCGTAATCTGTAATCCATAAAAAAGACTATTACCATTCCCACAATTTCCACTGCTTTTCCCCTCCATTTACTTCCCTGCCAATTACAATGGTTGTTACATTCACAAACAGACCAACGGAGGTGGTTACCACCACTGATTGAGAGGTTCGCATAGAATCTGCTTGAGGGAGGAAAGGGCTACAAAAAAGCTAAAAGTGCTTGATGAGAGCCTGACCCAACCTCTATAAAACTGGCTGTAAATTGTACTAGTGAATGACTCTGCCGACACACAGTCTTGGCTTCAACATTACGGTGAATGGACATCAATAAAGGTGTTACAGCTCAATCATTTAATCACCCTGAACGCTCATGAGCTGATATGTTCTGCAGTCCTGTTTCCAACATGGATGATACCATAAATAAAGCAGGCTTAAAACAAAGCATACACATGAAATTAGATTGAATTTTAAAATCAAAGAAAGGTAAGGGGAATTATTCACTTCTGTCATATCCCCCTGTTGCTAATGTCTATCTAAACCTATCAAAGTAATTAGCAAAGCAGCGGGAGAGTAGTTCAATTTGATAACTCTCAAAGGAAGAGGGTAATTATCAAGGTTTATGCAATTTTGCCAGAAGAGAAAGAGAGACAGTTAGACTGTTCCTCTGATGACAGCCAAAAAGTGTGGTGAGACAAAGCGGATATGATTTCCCACTGACCTGCCAGGCTATACCCACTCATACAAACCAGAGGTTTTTCAGTCATGCCCATACACACTGGGATGCATGTGGTGTACCTTTGTGTGTGGGATGTCCGTTGGCACAATCTATGTAGCTTCATTGGGGTGCCTTTTTTAAAAAGCAGGCACATCGCCCAATGTTGACAAAACTGGGTATCTCCTGCTGTCTAGTTGCTTTGTGTGCACAGAGTGGAAAGAATCAATTATCCCAGCACACAGCTCACTGTTTTAATGTCTGACTCCTAATTAGATTGCAGGGGGATCTCCCTGGTTTTCATAGATCAGGGTTTTTAATACACTTCTATTCAAATGTTTCGGTCAGTATACAATATCTTTGTGTGAGGCGCAGAGCAGAGTTTTAAGTTGTTAATAACTGATAATATTATATTTAGGCCACCTGACCAAACCCGGAAAACAGGTCTCATCACTTCTGCTTGTTGGAGACCATGTATAACAGACCATAACAGTCATAAAAAATAATGGCGATATCTACGGACTTTTAAGAAGAAAGCTGTTTTTATTGTTGACAGTTATTTTTTTTAATTTTTTTTTACATAAATGTTAGTGAAAAGAAGAAAAATAAAAAATGTTTAGATTTCATTCCGCATTTGTGATGGACATTGGTTATAATAATCTTTTTGTATCTACTTTAAGGGCATCTTGAGTAAAACTGCTTCGTATTTAACGAAGCATGCAATATGCTTGAACTTGGTGTATTTTATGGTTTTGTTTTCAGTCACAGCATGTTGGAGAAAACTCCTTGTGTGTCCCATGGTAAACAAAGTAACGATTGCATAACTGTAATTAATTTGAAGGTTTTATAGTGTTATCTTGTTTCATATTAAGTAAATGAGTAGTAAATGAGACTTAGGATTTTACACAATGTGCATGAATGAGAAACTTCAAAGGCTTGTGTATTTTACAAAAAAAAATGTTTTAATAAAAATTTCTTCCTTTTTTTCCAGGTGGCAGTATCTGTTTTATCTTGCTGCTCTGAAGTCAAATTAAAAAAAGAGCCTGAAAGGGGATGAGAGGTGACATATACACACTTTCTTTTGAAGTATGCAATCATGCCTCAGACAGAATGACTGAATATCTGCTTCCTGTAATATCACCAAGCAAAAGCCCCTATAGTACACAAACCGTAATCCAAGCATGAAATCCAAATCTGCTGATGGACAGCTACGTTGATTCTTACAATTCATTAACATTGCGCTAAACCTCTAGGGTGTGATCTGTCAATGCTCCACCTCAAGTTCAACACTACAGATGCTGTTGTAATTATGTATACAGCATTAGTATTTGCTTTGGTCTTGATTATGTCAAGAGGCCAGGTCTCTTACTTCACACTGTCGTGAAGACATGGGATCACAGGATCCTGAGCCACTGATCATCCCTATGTCCCTCTGTCTTAAATGAGTACTCAAAATGAGGTGATTGGGAGATAGGCTCTGAATGTGTATTCTTATGAGGGCTGTGAACAGCTAACAGTGCAAAGCTAACTGTGTAATGGGCTGTTTGTTCGACTCGTTACAGGATACATGGCAAGATAAAAACTAATAGGTGCCGTTCTATTTCTGTTCTGGAGCTATGCAGAAACCAGGCAACAATCCAGTCCCAAATCAGGCTTAACCACGCTGCCACCCACAACCAATTATAGTGAAAGTAACTCTATGGAGACAGGAGAATGCAAGTCTAAATATTAAGCACTTTCTTACACAAGTACATATAGGACACTATTCACTGAGTTAAACTAGAATGTTGTCTGCTATATTTCAGAGTAGGTAGATTCATAAATGATTGCAATACAATTAATAACATAAGCTTTATATAAAATGTACATTCCTGAACCATTGAGCCGATGATTTAACTTTAAACTTGAATGTTTTACATCAGTGTCTGGGACAGACTCTTACTTTGAAAAAAAAAAAAAAACACCCATAGCCATGT
Source organism: Carassius gibelio (assembly GCF_023724105.1). Classification (NCBI taxonomy): domain Eukaryota; kingdom Metazoa; phylum Chordata; class Actinopteri; order Cypriniformes; family Cyprinidae; genus Carassius; species Carassius gibelio. Next base: position 10,914,856 of record NC_068381.1, read on the forward strand.
CAGTTGTTATCCAAGTCATCCAATATGGCTCATTTCAACATGTTTCCCTCAGATATGCATCTCTGTCTTTTCAAAGATGCCATTAACCATAATTCATACTTAAAGGGTTCACACAAAAATTAAAGTTAGGCTGCATTTTACTCACCCCAGAGGCATCCTATGTGTATATGACTTTATTCTTTCATACATATCCAGTCAGAGTTATATTAAAAGTTATCTTTGATCTTTCAAGCTCTATCATTGCAGTCAGCAGGTGTGCATTGCTTCATTCCAAAAGAAGTTAAATAAAAAGTGCCCATCCATAAAATAAAATAAAAAAAGTGTCTCACATGTCTCGGGAGGGTGAACAAAGGCCTCCTGTAGCAAATTGATGCATTTTTATATGAAAAGTATCCATATTCAAAATATAATCACTTTAATTTATCTTGCACCAACAGTTATAGACAGAAGCAGTTTTTTTTATCTCCAAGCATTGATCTAAATTTACAGATACCACAGGCTAATGTGATTTGATTTCTACCAGAGAATAAGAAAAAAACTTCTGGAAAGAGACAGGTAAACTTGCCATCTAAACCAATTGTCCTCATTTAAACATTCAAGGTAAGTTTCGGGCCAGAAAATCTCTGGTGCATGTAAGAGTAGCCAGCTAATCTCCTTTCTTTAGTGAGTTGAGAAAATCCAATTTCAGAAATAAATAATTCCATAAAAGTTAATAAGCAGCCACAAAGCCTGCTGAGCTCCTGAGGGAGTGAGAGATAGATACGCCATGTGAGAGAAAGCCAGAGAGAGTAATGGGTAGATGTGAGCTGAGGTCTGAGCGAGACCCTATAAAACTCAGTTGGGAGAACCCTGAGGGAGAGAGACTGAGGAGAACGTCAAGAATAAGGAAAATAAATGATATTTTAAAAATGGTCAAAAAGACACATCTTTACATGAAGAGTATATGAAGAATGTTTTAAAAACAGTACTCAATGAATTTCCATAGCATCACTCTTATAGAGACTCTCTGTATGGCTATAAGTACTTCAGATCACTTTAGGATCAATGTAATTTCCTTTCTTGTGCAGTTCACCATAAATCCCAATGACTGTCACAAATGTCTCCCAGGGTATGTTATCAAACCTCTGCATCTTAGCCCGAATGCTGGAGCCCCATATGGAACCTTCCCAAGTACTTCCACATCACACCGCTGCTATTTTCCTCCACTGCTTTCCTATTCCATCTAAAACCAAGATAAAAAATTATTAGTTTTATTAGGATTATTAGTTTTACAATAAAATTTACAATACTTTTTCAATTTTTCTACTTCAAAATTTCTTGTTTAATTCAATGTGTTACCTGACATTTCTTTGTAATTGTAAAATTTACTAGCAATTTCTGAGAGCAAACTGTTTAAATGTAGATCCTACATCATTTTTGAGTAGGCGTACTAGCTTGTTGATCACAATGTTCTTATTTGTGATGATACTTGACTTTTAGAATAATAGTTTGGATAGTTTATTTGTCCATGAATTGAAAGTCAGTGGGGTCCAATGTTCTTCTAAACCCGAGTGACGTCCAATTCATGGACAAAAACAACTGGAACATTCTTCACAACATCTTTTGTTATCTGAAGAAAAAGAAATACATACAGGTTTGAATCAACTTTTGGGGTAAACTCTCTCTTTCAATGTAAATCTACAAGGGTGCCCGAACCCTAAACTCCTACATTCATGTACAATATACTAAGTAATTTCATCTGAGCACCAATGAGCCAGTTACTGTTGTTGTGACAGATGTTTATGTTATATAAGATGAGAAATTGATTTTAACACTGAATGTTCATGGCTGATGGGAGAGGTCTACAGTGGGAGGAGTCTGAGTGATGAGTAATGAGACAGGTATTCCTATAGCAATGCCATATTGTCATTCAGAAAGCAATTGAAAACATTCACGAGTTATCTGATTAGTGAGGTAAACACATATTTTATTTTGACTAAAATAATAATAAATAAAAAAAACTTTTTGATTACAAATTCTGATTCTGATCTAAGATTGATGCTCTCCATATCCTTGGCTGGATGTAATTAGAGATCCTGGCTGAACACCTGCCGTATCTTGGCACAGCTCTGTAATAATGCATGCACATCACTCTCTGCCTCAGAGGGCACCGCCAGAGGTGCTGTACTCCACATCATTCATCAGAGACTTCCAGTCAGCATTAACATTTAAGACAGCGAGCACTAGGCTCAAATTATACTTTAGATTCATATCAGGCTTTGTTTTGCTCTCAGCAGCTCATGAAAATGAGATGTTGTGTCTCACATAGACACGCTCTGGGCTGGTTCGGATTTGGCTAATGTGACTCTTTGATTAAAAAAATAAATAAATAAAATCAATTGGATATTTTGGGGTGTGGTGGATGGTTTTTCATGAGATATGTTGAGAAAAATGATGACAAAAATATATATATTTTTTTACACATCATATCAAATCTTGGGATAATATGGAATAATATACAAGTGGATAAATAATATGTGTGTAGTGTTGTTCACTGCTTACCATCATTTTATTTAAATCTTTCACTTATTGATTTACTGAGCTCATTTGACCACAACATATAACTCCGTTCTCAAACACAGTTTGCAGTTAAAGGGATAGTTCACCCAAAAATTAAAATTATGTCATTAATAACTCACCCTCATGTCGTTCCAAACCCGTAAGACCTCCGTTCATCTTCGGAACACAGTTTAAGATATTTTAGATTTAGTCCGAGAGCTCTCAGTCCCTCCATTGAAGCTGTGTGTACGGTATACTGTCAATGTCCAGAAACGTAATAAAAACATCATCAAAGTAGTCCATGTGACATCAGAGGGTCAGTTATAATTTTTTGAATACATTTTGGTCCAAAAATAACAAAAACTACGACTTTATTCAGCATTGTCTTCTCTTCCAGGTCTGTTGTGAGCGCGTTCAAGTGTAGTGATATCCAGTTCGCGAAAGAATCATTCGATTTAACCGGTTATCTTGAACCAGTTCACCGAATCGAACTCAATCGTTTGAAATGGTTCGCATCTCCAATAAGCATTAATCCACAAATGACTTAAGCTGTTAACTTTTTTAATGTGGCTGACACTCCCTCTGAGTTCAAACAAACCAATATCCCGGAGTAATTAATTTACTCAAACAGTACACTGACTGAACTGCTGTGAAGAGAGAACTGAAGATGAACACCGAATGAAAGACTGACTCGTTCTCGAGTCAAGAACCAGTTGCATCGGTTTTCGGATCACCAGTACACTGAACAGAGAATCGTTTCTGTCAGACGCGTCCGATTCGAGAAACGAGGAGCTGATGATACTGCGAATGTGTGATTCAGTGTGAAGCAGACAGACTTAATATTTTCTGTATTTTCGATGCTTCAACAAATTCTAACTGACCCTCTGATGTCACATGGACTACTTTGAAGATGTTTTTAATACCTTCCTGGACATGGACAGTATACCGTACACACATTTTCAAAGGAGAGATAAAAAGCTCTCATACTAAATCTAAAATATCTTAAACTGTGTTCCAAAGATGAACGGAGGTCTTACGGGTTTGGAACGACATGAGCGTGAGACATTAATGACATAATTTTTATTTTTGGGTGAACTTTCCCTTTAAGTATTAAATTTTGTACTTGCACTAGATGTAAAAAGTGCCAATAAAACTCGACGTCTCAGAAATTTGATGATTTATAAAAAGGAAATGATTTCTACTGAACAGTATCAGTTTTCAAATCTGTTGATTAAAAGCTCATACTTTGCTAACACACTCATGACAGCTGCTGGTGAAATCATATGATACTGTGTTACTTGGATCATATGCAAACATAACTTTAATAGGTTTTTCCAATAACAATACAATCATGGTTAGGTTAGGGATTTGGCTAAGAGTGGGTCTTCATGATAATAGAAGGTTTCTAACTTTAAATTGGATAAAATCATCACAACAAATGAGAACTCTATTGAGGTTGGGATGGACATATGCAAATTAACCCTAAAAAGCTCCCACTCAGGAATTGGAAAATTGAGATCAAATTCCTTTTTTTGTGTTTTCAGACAGAGGTTCCAGACTCCCCAATGAGCCAATGAGTTTCCCTCAGCTCTGAAGTTACTTCTGATCTGCTTTGTAAAATCTTTGAAAAATGTAGGAATATGCTTTGTGTAAGGGGTCCAAAATGATTCTAAATAATTATAATGTAATCTTATTTATTTATTTATTTTTATTACTGCAATATTTCTAGGTCACTAATCAAAGAAGCAAATATGTGACACTGACCATGTGAACTCATTTGCATGGGTTTGATGCCCTAGAAGTCACAGGACCTGGTCCACAGTTCTGGTTCAGACAGCAGGAGAGGAAAAGGAGGCCAGTTGTTATGGGGCTGAGCAGAGACAGAGTGCACATTAAATAATGAATGACTAAAGCACAGATCTCTCAGCCCCCATCACCTTTGTCATTAACTCATAGCCTCACACAACAAACACAAGAGCACGCTCACTGAGGCATATATTTCCCAGTGAATCCCTAGCACTACAAACATCACTTGTTCCCAGAGACCTGCTTGACCCAGAGAGCAGTTCTTCACCAACAAAAATGCAATATGAATCATGTAGCATTTTAAAGGGGTAACAACAGTCTCTTGTTAAAGTCCTTAAAAGGGCCAAAAAAATCACACACAAACCTCGTAAGCACCAGTTCAATCAGACTACGGGTATGAGGGACAAATGTTTGAAATATGAAAAACTAAGAACTATCGAGAGACCAACATAAAGAGTCTGAGAAGATTAGAGAAAACAACCCTAAAAAGGTTTAATAAATGGAAAGAAATCCAAGAATCACAACAGGCAACTATCTGAATCTCTCAATGACAATGATTTTAAGATCAATTTAGGCATTTTAGCATTCAATAAAAATTCATACAAAATATCAGTAAGTAAGTAATTTCAGATATACAGTGAATTGCAGATTTTTGCAGATAATCTGCTTTAACAATGGAGGAACATATCTGTACATTCATTACTCTTATCAGTCTGACAGAGGTAGTGGTGCAAAGCGATAACTGGAGATAAAGGCACATACCTCACTGATGCCCACCTCTGAATCCTTCCTGAAGAAAAGTGCAGCTACAGGAGGCGTTAAAGACAGGGATACGATGATCCGTCACCTGTTCGGTCTTCGCCAGACCACCTCTGACTGGACTCCCCCTCTGCAAGCCGTACAAGTGGGCTCTCTCATAACCCCGAAATAGACATATGGAGAGGTGTAAGGAAAGAGGCGTGGTTCCATAGCAGATAAATAAAAGAGGGTGGGAGGGAAAGAAGTCCCTCAATCTACAATTCAATATTGTCCACTCCCCTCTCTTGTGGTCTCTCTTTCCCTCTCTCACACGGTTCCTCTTCCCCTCATGCATATTAACATGTCCCTGTTTCCCCTTATTCTCCCACACACATGGGGGAAACTCTATCACTCGCCTCTCTCTCTTTTGCTCTCCTCAAACTCCTTTTTCCTCTCTTTCTGGGCTCTCTGAGCTGGTATTCATCTGGCAGCAGTGTGACTGAATCAGGGCAGCTCTGGCCATCTGTTGGAGCTTCGGAGTTTCACCTATTCACATGGGTTCTAAAGCTGTGGGTCTGGCAGCGACGAGAGAAAAGAAGGGGTGGGGATAAGGGATCAATCTTAGAGCAGGAGGGCAGGGGACTGGATCGCCGGGTACAGAGACAGTATTTATTGGGCTGGCAACTATCAGAAGCACTGGAGAGCAGAGAGCTGTTAACAGGGGCACAAACAAACTGCAAAGTGCTCCATGAAACAACAGCCAAAAAAAAAAAAGGAAAAAAAATGGCTTACAATTAGATGCATACAGATGAACTGAGAGGGATGAAAAAATATATTATTTAAATACATAAATGATACAAAAATGTACATTTATTTAAATAAATAAATATTTAAATTGAATTAAAATTAAACTTTTCATCCAAAGTGGCTTTTTTTTCCATACAGGAGTCAACAATTTGCACTATTGCTGAGTTAAAATCAAGTAAAATAGAGTAAATAGAGTACGTGCTGAAGTTAAAAAAAGAAGAAAAGTTGAGTTAAATTATAGAAAGTGTTTTGGGTAAGCGCTTACAGAAGAGGTGTGGCTACATTGGAAGGGGTGTGGCTTGAATAAATAAGTAAGCATTAAATTATATTCCAAACATTTTGTTATCTATATTTGTAATATATTCATATATATATATATATATATATATATATATATATATATATATTATATTAATTAACAGTATTATTACGTGACTTATTGAGGACATATGTTCTGTTACTTTTATAATTTCACATTTTGGATAACTGAAACAACTGAAAAAATCTTGGGAAATTGCAATGAAGGGGCCGTAATGTGTGAGACTTTCAACTTGGACCTGTAATAACCACTTGGCAGCAGTCTGCAACAGTGCCTTTAGACTTTTTTCAATGGCCTTGGTTTAGATATTTTTCCAATAGGGATTTTTTTTTAAGTCTTTGTTTATAATTTACAAACATTGATTTGAATCAAAGAAGTATTTGAAAATAGTATAAAACACAGTTAGTGTACTTAAAGGGATAGATCATAAAAAATTGAAACTCAGGTTGAGTAAATGTTATTTTATTTATATATATTTTATCTATGGCTATATCTATATTATATCTATATATGTATCTATCTATCTATCTATCTATCTATCTATCTATCTATCTATCTATATATATATACACACACACACACATACATATTACATATCTTCCAAATATTAATATTATACATACACATTTAAGTAGTTTGAGGGCATAGTGCTTCATGGAGTTGGGTAGGTGCCAAAATGCTCATGTGTGATTGCTTATCGCAAATCTTTTTTTTTTTTTTTTTTGGTGTTTTTTTTTCAGAATAATATGTAATGTTGAACAAGATTTTTTTTATTACTGCTATTATTCTTTTTTACTTCCTGACCTGACTATAACACTCTGTAGCAGTGGTGTCGGTCCAGGAGAGCTACTACCAGTTCTGCAGAGTTATGCTCCATCCTTGATAAAAACTCACCTGCCTGTAGCTTCTAGTGACCTTGATTAGCTTGGCCAGGTGTGTTTGATTAGGGTTGGAGCGAAACTCTGCAGTACTGTGAATCTCCAGGTCCGACGCTGGCCACCCCAGCTGTATAGCAACACCCAGAACACCCTAGCACCCACCTATAACAGGGGCACCCCTGACCCATAATGTCTAAGAATGTTCTTCCATCTGCATAATATGTGCAAAAGAAAAAATAAGAACACCTTAGCAACTATCCAGCATTGTGACTTCAGCACACAATAAGAACACACATTGTCCCTTTGCTGCATCCTCGATATTTAAGCACATATCAATAAGAACACCTTTTTTTTAAAAAAAGAAACAAATATGATCATGTTGTTAATTAATATAGTGTCATGTGACTACACACTTGCCTGTTCACCAGTTCAGTGCAGACGTCTCTCACATCTCAGGGATAATGTCACCCATGTGCATGTTGTTTCACCGGCAGCTGTATCGAGTGAGATTTATGCCAAAACCTCACACACACACAAAATATGTTTTACTCACACCCAACAATTCACAAACAAACTCAGTGTGGTTTGCAAATACAAAACATCACTCACAAACTAATGCATTTTGTTCTGCAAATAAAAAACGTAGCTATCAAACAAATACAGTACGTTTTACATATACAAAGAAACGTATATCTTCAATGACAAAAATATCTTCCAAGTACAAACTAAAATCTTTCAAGTACAAACTAAAATCTTTCAAGTACAAAACAAAATCCTTCAAGTACAAAACAAAATCCTTCAAGTACAAAACAAAATTCTACAAGTACGAAAAACTGTCACGTGACTTTTGGCACAAATTTTCCGCCTTGCTGATCCACACGCAAATGCCTTCAGATCCACACACATGCTAGTAAACGGTCATGTAATTCGCACTCCACAACAGCAGGTGGCGCTGTTAGCGACTTGCTTGGCGCCGCCACCGACATGGAAACAGGAGAGAACAAGAAACGCTAGCGTAAGGGACGTTTTGAACACGATGAGCGGCCAACAGGTGAGTTTCCAGTCATTGCTGGTGAAAAATCAGCCTGAAGGGGTTGTTATTCGCTATAACAACCGCCTCGCTATACATGATCCCACTTATTACATTGCTACCTACAAAATAAATAAATAATTTGACAAAATTTATTGATTTTAAAAACGATTGTATTGCTTCCGCTAAAGAAAATAGTCCGTTCCGCGTCCATATCAACGGTCTGTTTATCATGGCAAGGGTGTTTAGACCTCCAAATCAACCCTGGTCTTCTCCTGCTAGTTTCTAATAGAATATAGAGGCTTTGTTCCATGTCAAATCAGTCAGAATCCAGGAAAGTGGTTGCAGCAACATCTCAGATGAAGAGTTTTTCTATATTATATTTGGGTCCCAAAACCAAGGCCTGTAAAAATATTCATATTTTTTGTCAGTCCTTGAGATTGTCATTTTTATAGCATCAAAAACACTATCAGAGAACCATGTTTGGGCATTAATATCTTAAAGTGTTATTCATAGCCTCACCGAACTTTGCAGGATGGAAGACAAACATGTTCTTAGTATAACTGAACCAAAGTTTGTACTGCATATCTATTGAGATTCTACAAGGCCCTAGACTTGGGTAAATGGCTAAACCCCTGATACTGAGGGTATTATAAACTCATTTTCTGCATTCATATCATACCAGCAGGCTGTCAGCATACATGGGTGCTGCATTTTTTTAAAGCTGAAAATTAGGACATAACCTGCTTGTTAATAACCCTTAACCCTTGCTAAAAAGAACTATACGTATGAAGTAGGTGCAAAGATTTTATTTGAATTAAAGTATATTCAATCAGTAAGAATAAACTTGGCAATGGGTTTGGCACTGGTCCTTGAGGGAGGTTCAAGGAGGGGTATATATAAATACACACAACTTTTTAATTCTGACTTTTTCTAGAAATATACTATTTTTCCACAAACTTCTTTATAAATTTTACCAAAAAATGCATCCCATTGACATTAATTTGAACATACATTGACAAAGAAAGTAATGTTATTCAGTCTCAGAATTAATATTGTGTATTTCTGGAGTTTGTTACAAAATGTTATCAAATGTGGTCCGGGTCCTTGATGTAAAAATGTTTGAGAACCACATAAACACTTTACATGTCTTTTCAGGTATTGTACCTACCACATTTGGACTGGGAGGACAGTGGCCTGCCTGATGTGACTGTTCCTGAGATGGGCGATGTACTGAGTGATGAACAAATGGCAGCACTAAGGGCAGCCATAAATCCCCTGGGACACTCCCAATCACATGGCTCAGACATCTACCTACTTACTGTGGAGTATGTCCAGCACTTACTAGGCTTACCGTAAAATGTACTCAGCAAAGGACCTGATTCAATGATAATGCAGCACAAATACAAAAAGAACACTTATTTACAGAACAGTGCCCCTGCTAATAACTGGTTTGTAAGATGTTACAGTTACACAAATAAATATTTCTGAATCAGTGAGGTGGTCTAATGTTTGATTTTTCTCTGTTTAATCAAATCAGACCAGCAGACATGCCCCATGTTAGGACTGCCAGCGGCAGCAGGAAGAATAGCTTTCCTCAAGCAGTGCTAGCAGCGGACTTTAAGACTTTCTGCTCTATTAATGTTGTAATGAATGTTCAAACCAAACACATGTAGATTGTATTTTTTTTTATTGTAGTGTGAATACAATCTTAAAACATCTGGGGGGTTGGAACAACCCAAAAAAAAAAAAAATCTCTTTTTTTTTATTTATTTTTTTTACTATGGGGACCTGGTTTTCTCTTTCTTATGGGGCGGTCACACTGCACTTTTCTCTCCATTGACTTCCATTCATACGCATGCGAATGCGTCAGACCGGAAACGCAAGCTCATGCGAAAAATTCCGCATTTTGCTGCGTTCCAAAGTTCAAGTTTGGTGAACTCTGACCTGCGAATTCGCATCACGTGAAGATGTGGGACCAGTAGAAGATCGTTACGTCACTGCGTGACCTCTCTGTACAGAAATTCAAAAATGAAGGAAGCGCTATATAACTTTAGTTGTAGCGCAGCGTCCTATTTTATATAATACAGATTTAAAAGATTATAAAAAATAAAATAAAGTATCTGCATGGTTTGTAGTGTCAACAGGAACAGATGATACATTTGAATGTGGATGTTTTATAATTTTTTATTGCTTAGGGTGTATATATTTATAAAGAGAGAGAGAGATGGGGAGTACAATATAATAAGACGCTTTCGACGCAGTCGCAAAAGACACAGTACAAGCACATATTAATCCATGTTGTGATAATTGAGGAAAGACCGTTTTATTGCTCCCGCCCATATTCGCAGCGGTGTCCGAAATATTTTCGCACGTTTAAAGTCTAGTGTGTCCGCGCCTTTAACCAACTTGTGCAGCTCTGTGAGTGCATCTAAAATGCCTTTTGGGATGAGAACCTGGTTAGAGGCAGCACTAAATAGAACAGCCTCCTGAAAACACACAAATTCAAGGTAATCCAGGTCAAGGGGTTGCTGACAGACAATTTGCTGGAGCCGTGTGTGGATTCTCTCTAACATTGTTTGTGCAAGCAGTTCCTAGAGAGGGAAAAAGAGGAAAAATGGATGAGGTCAAAAACACTGGTGTAACTGAACATGACCAGTAAAATGACCAAAAACTACACTTTGGTTCATTCTTAATATCTTCATGACCATTAAATTTAAATTAAATTAACATTTAATTTAAATTAAATTCATGCATTTAGCAGACACTTTTATCCAAAGCGACTTACAGTGCAATCAGGCTATCAATTATTACATATCATTAGTGATAGAGACCTCAAATAATGACACATGATTATGATTACGATTAAGAAAATGTAATGATTGATATCACATGGATGCAGAAAATGAGTTTACAATACCCTCAGTATCAGGGGTTTAGCCATTTACCCAAGTCTAGGGCCTTGTAGAATCTCAATAGATATGCAGTACAAACTTTGGTTCAGTTATACTAAGAACATGTTTGTCTTCCATCCTGCAAAGTTCGGTGAGGCTATGAATAACACTTTAAGATATTAATGCCCAAACATGGTTCTCTGATAGTGTTTTTGATGCTATAAAAATGACAATCTCAAGGACTGACAAAAAATATGAATATTTTTACAGGCCTTGGTTTTGGGACCCAAATATAATATAGAAAAACTCTTTGTTTTTTATTTGCAGAACAAAATGCATTAGTTTGTGAGTGATGTTTTGTATTTGCAAACCACACTGAGTTTGTTTGTGAATCGTTGGGTGTGAGTAAAACACATTTTGTGTGTGTGAGAGGTTTTGGCATAAATCTCACTCCATACAGCTGCCAGTAAAAGTGTCAGTGTCACGTATTCTGTTCCCTTAGGAGCCCTGCACAGAAATCAGTCACTGTCTTTGGGACGCTCTCATGATGGATGCCTCTGTTTATTTGCATTCGCAAGTTATTTATTTGCACAGAGGCACAAACGATCAGAGGAAGAGGACATCTAATTACTCATGCACCCTCGTCCATGCATACTGTATCTCAGGGGCTGCAGGCAGCATTTCTAATGAAAATAAAACTATTCCAGTCAAACAGCTAATGTTTTCTGTCTGTATTGTAGGGAAATTTACATAAAAAACGAACTTAATGACATTTGATTCATAGCAAATTATATGTTTATTGCTAGGTCTGCATTGTGATCAAGCGCCCATGATACATGACATCAGTGTGTAAAATATTACAAATATTTTGATCAGAAAAGCATATTTAGATTGGTTTCACTTAATGCATGTGATTTTAGTGTCCAAGCTTAACTGCCTTGCAGGTGATTGAATTGGTCACTTCTGATCACAGATTTAATAAAGAAAGTGACACAAAAGTTAGTGAGATGAGCTGCTGGAACAGCTCCTGAGACAAACATGGTCTAAAACGGAGATGACGTGCATGCGCGCACACACACACACATCACTGAATGGAAAAACATGCTTTTTTAATGTGTTAGTTCTCCCAGGAGTAATGAGATGTCTGGATTCAGATGCTGTGAGATTTTGGCTTGTCACAGCATGGAGATGTTTAATTTTGATATTATGTCTTAAAAATAGAATATATATATATATATGTATACATTAAATGTATACAGTAAAGGCCAAAAGTTTGGACACACCTTCTCATTCAAAGAGTTTTCTTTATTTTCATGACTCTGAAAATTGTAGAGTCACTTTGAAGGCATCAAGGGCTATTTGACAAAGAAGGAGAGTGATGGGGTGCTGCGCCAGATGACCTGGCCTCCACAGTCACCAGACCTGAACCCAGTCGAGATGGTTTAGGGGTGAGCTGGACCGCAGACAGAAGGCAAAAGGGCCAACAAGTGCTTAGCATCTCTCGGGGAACTCCTTCAAGACTGTTGGAAGACCATTTCAGGTGACTACCTCTTGAAGCTCATCAAGAGAATGCCAAGAGTGTGCAAAGCAGTAATCAAAGCAAAAGGTGGCTACTTTGAAGAACCTACAATATGACATATTTTCAGTTGTTTCACACTTTTCTGTTATGTATATAATTCCATATATAATTCCACATGTGTTAATTCATAGTTTTGATGCCTTCAGTGTGAATCTACAATTTTCATAATCATGAAAATAAAGAAAACTCTTTGAATGAGAAGGTGTGTCCAAACTTTTGGTCTGTACTGTATATATTACAGAGACTTTTGGAATATTACCTTATAATAAAATATAAAATTTTATAATAAAATACATGTTTACATAATATAAAGAAATGGTTAATTAATAAATAAATATTTGATTCTAAAATATATCATAAAATAAAACAATTTATTTGCTTTCATAATAGGGTTTTATTATATTTTAAACAGGCAAGTTGGACCAAATTAATGATAAACAGGAACAGAAGTCTTTCAATACTGTTTGAAAAGCATTAGATGTTTACCATGAAGAAGGAAGAAAGAAAATGAAATATAGAAATAATAAGAAAAGAGTAGATGTGTTTAACCTTTTGTCTGGAACTTACTGAACTAAAAAAGGTTTGTACGTAAAAGCTGTGGATAAAGAATGTTCCACCTACATTTTGAACAATCAATGGCCTTCATCTAAAAGCCACGTTTATTTCCCGTGGGCACGGTTGTTTGCTCGTCAAATAAATAAGATGGAATGATGTTTATTCTGATTTTCAGAAAAGGACGGCAATGTTCCATCCTGCTGGGCCATTGTCCTTGGCAAGGACTCCACATTGAAATGAATGTTTCTCTCCATGCAGTGTGTTCCTCAGTGATAAAAACGTCTGCTGTCAGCTCCGGTTTTAGAAGAAGAAGACTTTGTGCAAATTAGACCAACCCCTCTTTACCTCTGAAAGCAGTCCATTCTTTATGGGCATTTTATTTAGTTCAGGCCTGAATCCCTCCTCCATCACCCCACACTGCCTCTTCAAAACTGCTCCTCTTTTATTCCTGACAGCTCAAAGAGCATCTCTATCCATCGGTTGATGCCCTTGTGATCACCATGACTACCCTAGGGAAGGTGCTGCCCATTACAATGTTTTAGAATAGTGATATCTTAAATATTAAGGGACAACAGAGGTCTGAGTGACGTTCGGATTTACTGCTACTCATACATTCCTCCTAATGCTTGACATATAGCAAGTTATGGAATAGCAGTAAACTCATTCTGATTTAAGGTTAATCCAATTTAAATTGAAAGGAATAATCCAGGGTTCAATATAAGACATAATCGACAATGTCAATTACCATGAAAGATTATTTTCTTTAAAAAAGCAAAAAAAGACACACGATATTATAAATGGAATTAAATGGGGCATATGGAAGTAAATGTGGCCAATGTGTTTATAAATTAAAATAATAAAAGATGTAAAAGACATAATATTATAATATTTTGATTTTTTTTTTAAGTTATTGTGGGTGAAGATTTACGCTTACAACTTTGTTGCCATGTATGCACAACAACAGAGCAGCATAAACTTTAAATCAAATTTGAACAGCCCAAATAATTCAGAAAAAAAATTAATTACTGTTATAAAATAAATAATAGTTTTTGCTTTTAAAGCCTCTAAAAATTGCCCTCATTCACTTCCATTTTAAGTGCTTCGCTGTAACCTTGATATTTGCTTAACAAATAAGGGACACGAAAAATGCAGTCACTTTCAAAAGTTGTGTTACAGAAGCCTAGAGTAGTGCTCTGCATACCAAGACCTCATTAAATGCACAGCATTCCACCAAACATCTGAGGGTCATTACCACAAACAGTGATAATATCTATTGTACATCATGCTGTCATGTCTAATGTTGTCCGTCTTCTTTTTTTTTTCCCACTTGCCACTGTTCACATGGCAGACTCTGATTATTCACATTAATAGTTAATACGACATTTATGAACTGCCGTTTATTCCAGACAATTGCCTGCAAGCCTCACATATGTAAAAATGATCTGTTATTCTCAGAGGAAGAAGTGAAGGACAGAGCAGGAAAATGACGAAAACAAGGAGAAAATATAAAAGGGCAGATTTATGCCATTCATTATTTATAACGACAAAAATGCATCAATGTTTAAAAGCCTTTCTGAAAATAAAAGTCTTGACTGTATTCAATAAAACAATTAGACACAGTTATGACATTTTATGATCGTTATTAGGCTCCAATATTTAACAAGAAATATATGGCTGATTCTTCAGGGCACAGTTGACTAAATTAGATTTGTTAACTGGTTTTTAGTTAAAATAATAATATTCCCAATATACAAAATATAAGATGCACTGTTTGGTAATGATAAACAATAAAGAACATTTCTTTTCATCTAACTGTCACCCAGCTGATGTTTCCCTGTCACTTCAATTGAAAAAATAAATACAGATACTTGAAATCAAATACTTTTTTTTTTAAGTTTATCTAAATTATCTATACATAAAATAAATAATTTAAGAGACAAACACTGATGCTGTGCAGGAAATAACAGCAGCTAGTTAGTGTGTATCTGGTGGTAAAGCATAGGGCCTCAAGTGAGAAAAACATCTAATTAAAAGTCTCTTTGATAACTTGGTACTTGGCAGTGTTCAGAGATGGACATAGGTCTGAGATTTTTGTAGTAACACGTCATTATCTAAGTATTCATCTATAATTTAAAATGCCACATGCATTCTCTCTTCCTCATTCAGATTACAAACAAAACCACATCTTCAGCAACACAGAAAGGTTGGCGTCTTTCAGCTTGTTCAATGCACTTGTATACAATCAAGAATGCAACGCTCCCACAGTGTCTTCAAAAGCCCTGAATTAATAATCGCAGCACTTTTTAGGAGCTATGTAGATTAGCAACCAGTCATGTTTGCTGCCTTAAATTATGAATGAGTTGTTTGCACCACAACTTGACCTTCCTCCTGATAATGCTGTCTCCAAACAAACTTTCATGGAAGCAGGATGAAGCAGTGTGAGGTAAAGTGCCAGGGCTTTTTATAGAAGACATGCTTTTACTGAATGAGAAGGATTGGAGCGAACATAAAATGGAATTGCAGAAGTCAAGCCAAACTACTTGGACCTGTGACTTGAGGCAAAAGGTCAGAGAAAATTACTTTCCCATAAAGGGACGTCAACTGGCAAGGCTAAAAAGACACTGAAGTAAAAATACTGAATGACATGAAGCAAGAAAACCAATGAAAACAGCAGGTTATGTCAGTCTTCAAAGAAAAACAGTTGTCTGCTAGAAAGAATGCCGTTTGTCCAGCAACATGCTAAGAGAATGAAAAGAATTAAACACTGAATTCAACATATTTGCGAACATTTCATTTAACAACACAATTTCCTCATGTTAATAAGTATTCTGGTTTATAGAAGTAATGCCCACCACTCCAAATCATTATTTTGCATAGAGTAAAAGTAACGCCTGGCGTCAGCATTGGCTACCAACAAAAATATTGTTTATTACAAAACCTGAAACTATTTTTTTTTTTTCAAAAAGGATGGTTTAGAGTTTTTCCCGAGGAGCATTGACCACTGCTAATTTAATATCAGTGGACATCCGCCACAGACTCCAGTGGATCAGTGCATCCAATGAATCATACGAACAGATTCATGTATTAAACAAATAGTGCTTATTATTTTTGTCAATATTGTGTGAAAGTCTACTTTTAAGGCAAAGTACTTGTAAAAACTGACAAAAGTAACTTTCTGCAGACGTTTAAAATTCTCATAAAACACTGACTCATTAAGTTAAATCAACTTGACAATTTCTGTGCTCGATTTTAACTCTGCACCTCTCTCTAGTGGACAACATTACTAACTTTTTCATTTTAGTTATACTTTGTAGATTGATTTTGAAATGGAGATTCTGCTATTCTTGTCTGTAAAACCACATTCAGTGGCAAATAACATCTCATGTTTTTCACACAAAGACCACCACAGCAGTAACTAATTTATTTACTTGGTTTCTCAGCCTAATTTGGCTCATATACCCATAAGACTAATAATTCTGTTCATTCATGAACCTTTTTTTCTGATGCATCCTTTGTGATCAGAACTTTTTCTGTAGAGAAATTATATAATTATACTTACAATACAGCATAACATCTTGACACGAAAAAGTTTTACTTCTAGAAAATAAATAGCTACTTCAAAAAGTAAAACGTGAAGGAATATATTCTGTAAGTGAAGGTTTGGCATGAAACAGTCAATAAAAATCTCCAATATGTATATACGATCTTATTGAGGCCCATGAGAAAGTTTACACACTAAGGCAAACAAATCAGTGCACAGGCATGTATTAAACTCTTATGCAATCACACAACAATAGTATTAACATTCTCTCACTCACTCACTCACACACACACACACACACACACACACACACACAGACTTTATACAGCCAATTGATTGGGGTTCAAGGTCAAAAACCTAGCATGAGTTAAACAGTATACCTATTGCTTCAGCAAACATGCTGGCAAAAAATGACAAAACAGGAAAATAAAAACACAGAATAAGTGGATGAAAACACACAACTGAGTTTTGACTTAAATAGAGGGGGACACACAAAGCTGAGAATAGCAAATGGCATACTGAAAACAAAAGCAATGACAGGAACAATAGTGTTTGCCCTTCATATTCCCTTTGTCACAGTCATTCTTGGTAAGTGGCATGCTCTGTTGATGAATGAGTTCCACACTGTAACTTCAGTGTCTTAGATGAGTTCATGGAATAAGAAAAGGCCTTGAGTTTTTAGTGGCTTCTCATTGGTACTGTCTATAGTCTCCGAATGATGAAGCAGGCATGGGAGTAGGTTCTTCCGCAAACTGTGGGCCTGTAGAGAAAACATGATGTTGGCTTCTCTGTTTTTATTTAAATATTAATTTTGGAAATTCACATTATAAAGGGGTGGTTGATAAGCTTTTTTTTCCGAAAACTTAATTATGTTAATGGGTTGCAATATAACATGTTGCGAAAAAAAAAAAAAAAAAAGCATTATTTTCACATATTTTACCTTTATTCTACACTGCTGTTTCCATTCTCGTCATAACTGTCTGTTGAGTTCCTGGTTCTATGAAGCTCCTCCCTCAGAAATACGCAATGGACTCTGATTGGTTAGTGTGCTTGTGATTCACTAAATGCCTAGTTAATGTTGTCTGGAAATGCCATGCCCCCTTACCGTTACAGGTAGTTGGGTGTTCCCGGGAGCGGGGCTTATGTAAACATCAGGGTTAGTGATGTCACAAACCCAGGAAGAAGCTCGTTGTAGTCCCTACCAGCTTTTTTTTAGTCCTTAAACAGCGATTTCTTTAAAAGAAAATATCTCTCTTCGCATTGGACTTTGCGCATTGTAACTTTGTAGATGTTGTTTATGCTCTAACAACAACATTACACACTAACTAAAGTTCAAAACGTGAAATCATAATCAACCACCCTTTTAAAAAGTTTTACTCCGTTTCAAGGGTTGACTTTGCACACTTACCAGTTGGGAATTGCGATGAGGCAAACCTTGTGAGCAGAATTCCTGCACCCTCTATTAATGCAAGCAGTATACCTCCCATTGCAGCAGAACCAACCATGGCCACCGGCCCATCTGGGATGAGACAAAAGATTAATACCACACACATAAACATAGGTTATTCTTTTTTAAAAGAATAAAAAAAGATGAATGCACTTAATATTTGTTAACTCACTTACATGACCACATCATTAGCCACAATTCTTTGGGTTTTGACTTACTTCTTGCTGCTAAAATGGCTCCTGTCATGGCTCCACTTGTGATTGAGTTCCAGGGGTCTTCTTTGCCCCTCACCTTCACCAGTCCACAGTCAATCATGGAGAAGAGGCCACCCCACACAGCAAAGCTTCCTAATGATGACAAACATTTGACAAGTATTTGTAATGCGTAATATATTTTAAACTAAAACCAAGATATTTGATGCAGACAACGTGTAAAAAAAAAAATAAAAATAAATATATATATATATATATATATATATATATATAAAAGTTTGGAGTCAGCCAGAATTTTTTTTTACGAAATCAATTTTCATTCTGGCATTTGCTTCTATAAGAAAGAAAAACAGGTGCCAAATTAAAAGTTTAATTTATTTATTTTTCTTAACACTAACATTTCATCATACTGTCATATGCTTATGTCTCCCTTCCTTTTGCAGCATTACAATTGTAATCCATCTTGTAGATGTCCTAAAGAACGGTTTGTAAAGAATTATTTATTACACAGAATCTGTGTCAATACCACGGACCATAACTATGTCAGCATCACTTGGACACTTCGTGTAGTTTGGGCTCCTCTTCGGTGTATCATTTAAATGTTGTCACATGACTTGTACACTTTCAGTCTGTTTTTCTTTATTAGCAGCATGCCATCATATAGAAGGTGTTGAATTACATCTTTAGCTCCTTGCATTCTTTCTTATGTCAACAGGTTATGTAATGAATATACAATATAGTGCATATTTTTTGAAATATTCTCCTCTTTATAGATATTTTTCTGGCTGACTGATGAGCTTATGGACACTGAATGGTTATTCACAGCTGACGGCTTTACCTGCTGCAGTTTGTTCAGATTGTGGCCAAAATGGACACTGCTTTTCTGCACTTTTACTTCGCAAGTCTCAATCACTTTCAATCTCTCTCGAGCTACACAACTGGAGCTGCTTTTAGCAAGAGTGCCGTCAGCGCTGGAGTTCGCAAAGATGAGGACTGTTTGAAAGTCTACTTTCCACTAAAACTTTGATGCGCATCGGCACGGTTTATTACGTCAACATAAAAAAGATGTGATAGGAAAAAGGCTTTTCACGCTAATTTTTAAGTCATCATGTACATTTATATAGTCACCATTGGCGATCTCATCCAAAATAAAACATTTTGAGCACTACATTAGAATATTAAAATGATTTCTGAAGGATCAAGTGACACTAAAAGACTACAGTAGTGTCCAAATAAAACATTATTTTATAATTGTAATAATATTTCACAATATTAGTTTTTATTTTATTTTTTGTATAAATACATGCCACTTTGGTTTGACTTTTAAAAACATAAAAAAAAAAATCTTACTGAACCTAAGCTTTTTCGTTTTTCAGAGTGTATCACTCTGCACACATGTGGCGATCATGTGATAGATGACCTTTGAACTTTACATTACCTCCTAGTTGTGGAGCTCTGGTCTTTATGGCTGTCAAGCTACCCCTCATTCTGTGATTCATTCCCTACAGAGATGGGGAAAAAAACAATGTGATCTTAATATTGGACCAAAGAAGGACTGCAGTTAACCTAAAATAATACAGCATCACTGTTTCATCAGCATATCATCATCACTCACAGAAGGAGAGTTTCTGAAACCTTTGACGGCCTGAAAAATCCCTCCACCGATAGCCCCCATGGTGAAGGCGCCCCCACAGTCGTCCACTATCCTCCAGGGGCTGAGAAACAACGAGAAGTCACGATGATGAGAACGATAAATGTACATAAAGTACATCTCTCCTACTAACCACCCATGCAAAAAACAAGGTAAACACGGTTTAAAAACTTTAACAATATGGTATTACTATGAACCCCCTCTACAATGACTTCATTTTTGTTAATGGAAATCCTACTCGAAGAAGTATTCATAATGTCTCCCAATAAACGAGACAAAAAAAAACAAGTCTTATAAAAATATAAATATGGGATTTCTTTAGTGCTCATGTTTTCACGTATTTTTGCTAGTCGGTTGATCTATGTCATAATAGAAAAAATATATATTCGGTTTTTTAATATTGCAAAAAAATATAAATAATATATATTATTATTCAACATAATATAAAAACAAAATCAACTGATCACGGATGCCGGCAGAACAAGGTCATGTGCTTGACTGACAGCATGAAGCTTGCACTGAAGGACATCGCGTTGAATAGCGTCCGTCAAACCGGCCATATCACGATCATTCGAGCATCAAACAGCCTGACAATTAATCCGACCATTTATCAGATATATATAACTGTTTGATATGTATAAAACAATAAGTCGTTTGTGGCTGTCGGCTCACCATGGCTCCCTCGCGTACTCCTCCATTTTGTTCTTTTCCTGTTCGCGCTGATGTAACCAGACACGTGCCGCTGCTGCGGGTGACGTCAGGTTATTCGCGTGTTCCTTTGCTGTCTCTTTCTTTGTGATCGTTGTATAGAGGGCCCTCTAGTGGCAATATTTCTACCAACTGCAACTACGCAGAGGTCCCCAAAATGTGTAAACTCCACCTCGCCCAGAGGCTGTGATGGCCTCCACACATTGTTTTCACCTGGGATTAAACAAAATAATAAACTGCAGGTCTAATTGTGCTTTTAAATTGGGGTATTTGCTCACTTTGACTTGAAATTGAGAATTTGAGATTATATATCACACAATAAGGCCTATGCCTGAAAAACTTCAACTTCTAGTATCTCACAATTCCCATGTAATGAAATTTGTCAAGTGACTAATAAAACTGAGCTTGCCCTTTAAAGCAGAGTTTATTCTTTTGGCAGAGAGGAGATGGAGCAACACTATAAATAAGTAGATGGCTCTGCATTAAAACAAGAACTCTCTCTCTCTCCCTCCCTCATCATGTCGCCTTTAAGTCATTGCTCTGAGTCTGACAGGCTGTTGGCTATGTTTCCATTATTAGGAAGGGGAAAGGAATGAGATGCAGACTGAGCCTGCATTGAGAAATGACCAAATATAGACATTTCAACAGTGCTTAGGTTTATTCAGGCAGGGGCAATCAAAATATAAACTAGCTTGCTTCGATTCCAATAAACTTTCTGACTCTGAAGGAGAAGTTTACTTCTGAAGGGCTCTGAAAATGCTTTTGCAATCCAGTAATTACAAAGTAATATATGCATTACTTTAAAAGCAATACTCTATGCATTGCAATAAGCATCTGCCATTTATCTGAAGAGTACAATTCTACAAGAAAAGATTTTAAATGTGAAACCTTTGACCAAGTTGGCTGTAATTTGCAGTGTTACCTCACAAGCGGCTTTAAAGATAAAAAGTGTGTTCTTGTGTTGTTATTTTTCCTTTGACCGTCCCCTTCATGTATAATTTCATGTATAATTCTTTATCCTTGTGACCAAATGAAATAAGCAGGATTATGTTGCATTTGCAACAATCCATTAGATCACTGACTTTTCCATGCCTAAGGAACTCAGTGAAGCTCTGCTCTGTAGGTCAGTATAAGTTATATGAAGCTTAAAAGAAGATATGATGATGGAATTTTCATATTTGGGTGGAGTACCCCTTGAAGGAGTTTGTTTTGATCTTAACAGACCAGTGATAACTACAACTAAATCTAGTTTCAGGTACATGAAATAAAGCTGAATTAAAATAAAAAATTAAGAGTCCAAACACTGAAACAAACATGATTCTGATATTTTTCTGACAATGACCTGAAATTAGTAAAGTAAAATCCCATGACCAGGTGTGTTTGTTGGACCAATCATATCTTTATCCGGCAGATTTATCCAAAACTGGTTTTATTTTCGAACACAAACTGAATTAGCATAACAGTTTCACCGTAGCTTTTACTAGATGTGCTCTTGAAGAGACTGAAATCATACATGCATGAAAATATATTGTCTTCAAAGCACGTGAGGTACATTAACCTTTATTATGTGCAGAGATTGCTTCCATTCCCAAAGTAAAAACAAACTAGAATTTTTTGACTTTTGATAAATTACAAATGAAAAAAAAAAAAAAAAAACACTTTACAATGATCATATTCACAGATCTGAGTATTCATTGCTTTCTCTTGAAAGCTGTAATCCTGTTATCTTTCACACCCACCATTCTAAACAAGATATTACAATGCTGTATACAATCGAAATAATATATTATTTGTAATTATTGATTAGAATCCCACCTTTATTCCCTGATCAGCAAAAGCTTTTACTATAGAGATTCCCAAACCCAAAATAACTATAAAATCCAGACAATTAGTTGTTCTTATAGTTCAACTCATCCAATTCGACTGCAGAAACAAATACATTTTCAATATCCACACTTACTGTATCACCACACATTAGTAAATCTATCATATGAAATATTCATTTAGTGCAAATGACAAATAAGGCATCAACTCTGCAGTTCCACAGGCCACTGAAGCCTCTGAGCACCCATGACTGCACCACACTTCCATTTCTTTCTATCGTCCAGTGTATTTTGTACAAAGACTCCTGGGTAAAAGCAGTTGTATATCATCATATATAAGAGTCCTTGCATGTCTTCCATACTATAGAGCAGAACAGAAGTAAGACTTTCTATAGAAGATTCTGATTAATGATCTTCTCAAGTCTGTGAGATGTCTGTCCTTTCATTCTTGCCGTTTTCTTCACCCAGAATTATCTCTCTGCATTTCCGGATTATTGCAAGAGCTTTGGTAATGCAACCTATGAAAAAATGATTCATGGTGAGTTAAAATGTTCAACAATTTCACAGGGAACACGGTATAATAAAAAAACTCCAATATATATGCATTTTTGTTAACATATGAAATTATTTTTACTATTTTTACTATTATCTACAAATATATCATCTACAATTGAAAATGTATATTATTTATATTATTACATTTAAATATATATAAATTCCTACCTTTTTGAGCTGTCTGATATTGGTGCCTCTAATGGAAGCCAGAAGTTGGTCCCTTGAGTTTTGAGCTCCTCCTCTTCCTCCTTTCCTGTCGTCTAGTTTCCTTTGTGATATGGGCGTCAGGGAGTTCTTTAGGAAGTCTCCGTCTAGCATTGGAGGTGGAGGCGGTGGTGGTCCTCCAGGTGGTGGTGGGGGCGGAGGTGGTCCACCACCAAGCCCACTGACCCTTTTCTTTTGAGTCAACTTGGGTGACGGGGTGGGTGACGGTACTGGAGAAGTTATAGGAGACGGTCTAGGCGAAGCTTTCGGGGAGCCTTTACCAAAGCCAGGTTTTGGAACTTCTAATGTGTCTTTCTTGTCTCCAGTGACTTGTGCCTGCTTCTGTTCCTGTAGCCGCTTTTGCCGCTGACGGTCCATATTGCGACTAAGTATATTGGTCATGGTCATACGAGGACCAGCTAACTCAAAGTGGTAGCCCAGTTTCAGAAGAGTTGTGTTTTCTTTCAAGATTTTGGTCATCTCCATTTCTGACTTTCCTCCAATGATGTGTCGTTGGTTGTGGAAGCGTAACTCAGTGAGGGTGGAGTTGTGTTGGAGGGCATGGATCAAGGCCATAACACCTTTGCTAGTAAGAAGATTGGAGTCCAGGTTGATGCTAATGATGCTTTTGTTATTTCGTAAGGTCCCTGCAATAGCATAAGCCACGTGGTCATCGGCACGGCAGTTAGCCAAAGAAAACACTTTGATGTGTGTGTTGTTTTTTAAGGCCTCGGCGAACTGAATAAGTGTTTTGGTTTTTATGACCTCTGAATTGTTCACATTGAGGTCAGTCATGCTCGAATCATTGCAACGAACTCTCTCCAAATCTTCATCAAACATGCTGGCCGACTCATCCTCCTCTTCCTCCTCATTTGTCTTACTTTTTGAAATAGTATCTGAGACACAGTTTCCAATTTTCTCTTGCTTAATGGATTCATGAACTTCATTGTCAATTTCATTTTGTCCCATTACTTCCAACATAGGGCTCTCTTTCACCTTTTCACTTAACCTTCTTATTTGGTTTTCTTCATTGACCTTCTTCTCTTCTTTCGTTTTGTCTTCTAGAACCTGATTTTGCTTTTCCTCTAACCTGGATGTATAACCTTTAGTTTTGATTTCCTCTCTCTTCCTAAACTCTTCCTTTCTATCCCTTTCCTTCTCCTCTTTCTCCTTTATCCTAGAAATCATCTCCTTTGCTCTACTTTCCCCAGATTCCCTTTTCCAACAGTCTTCCTTTCTGTTTTTCTCTTTACTATCCTCCTTCGTCTCCTGAAGCTTGGATATTAATTCTTTGGTTTTGTTGCTACTACTTTCTCTCATCTCTCTTCTATCTTTGAATTTACTCCCATTATTTTGTTCCTTCACTTCTGTTTGCTTCTCACTCTCCTCGTCCTTCCTAGAAAGGGCATATGGGTCAAATTTGTCATCTTTGCTGGCCTCTGTGACTCTGCGGGTCCTGTCCTCCATTCTACCATCACGTTTAGAGAAAGAAGAGGTAAAGGGGGTCCTCTGAAGCCCTCCATCTTTGCTGTCAGACGCGGAGGTATTCTTCTCTTGGCTCAGGCCCATCTTACGCAGGTACTCTTGCTTCCGGCTCTCCTTCTTCGGCTCTCCCTGAGGATTCGACATGTATGAATTATGGACAAGCAAGGTGACATATGCAATGTTTTATATTTTTTTTGTTTTGGGGGAGCTGACTGGAGGAAATGCCAGCAGCTTAGGCCTACATATCAATATTAAAATGTTCAACCGAAGACTGGGATTTGACATAAGGATATACAAAACCTGTAATGCATGAACACTGGATGTTTACACTGGATGTTTCAGTGAAGATATAAACTTGCACAGTGGCTGGGTGTTTGGTTTGTGAGCCACGTTCTTTTGCACTAGAAAGCTCAAGCCTTGAAAGACTTATCCTTAAAAGGCAGTGAGCAAAGGAGCAATCAACCAAGGAACTTCAAACGGGCCAACATTTCAAGAGACTTAAAATCCAAAGATAGATATATCTCCTTTAGATATATCTTAGGAGGTTTTTTTCTCCTGTTTATCATGCCTCAAAAAGTAGACATTTATGACCATCACCGCTTTTACATTTAAAGTCATTTGTAAAAGTTTAAAAAAGATGTAAAAGATGTTAAAAGATGTAAAAATAAGGTGACTTTCGCCAGACTACTAGAATCATAAAATTATATAAATACAGAAAACATCTGTCTATTCAGAACCTGGAAATAATTGGCCAGAAAACCACATTATATTTATTGATTTGTTTTGCATTACTTTCAAGCTCCTACTGCATTAAGCATGTTGGTTCAAACTCAAGCATTCACATTTTCACAGATGAACTTGTACAGTAGTGAATATTTTACCTCAGTTGACAGGTTCCTCTTTAAGCGGGATCTGAAGTCATCGGTCTGGCTGCTTTGTTGTGATTCCCTTTTAGGTGGCGCGGTGGTTGGTTTAAAATCCGTTTGGTCCAAAACGATTATTTCACTCGGATCTGGATCGGGAACGACGGAAACCTCTTTCTGCAGCTCCTCCATTTCTTCGGGCGACAGGTTTGACAGTAAACTGTCGAGGTCCGGGTCTTCGCTCACCTGTCGCCCGGTTTTCGTGAGTCCCCTCACTTTCCTCCGGGACATGGCTGCGTTCAGTTGTGATACAAAGTAATATAGAATTCGCTGAAGATATCACTTTTTTCCCACTTACTTTACCTTTTTTTTTTTTTAAATGTTCATCAACAGTTAAAGTTTAAATGGAGGAGGTTGAAAAGAGTAAAACTGAAGCCTTTCTGGATGTGAAAGAATCGCGTGAGCAGCGCGAGACACGATGGACTGTCAGCGCAAGTTTGTGCTGCTTGGACATTCCTTGAAATCCATCGCGAGCGCATGCCCATATTTAGATGGGGGTACATAGTCCTTTAAAGGCAATTGGGAAGGCTATGGTTTACTAAAACCCAAAAGCATCCCAGAAACAAACTGTTACTTCCTGGTCACTAAGGAAATCAGGATTCCTGGAGTACTGACAACATTTTTCCAGCGATGTTATAGAAAGTTATAGAAATATGTTGGAATAATAGGCTGCTGTGCTATTCGTTTAATGTGGTTCGAATAGTCTGGGCTATTCATAAATTTGAAGTGATAATGTCATCCAACCAAAATAAATAAAAAAATAAATAAAAAGGCCAGACTAAACATTTTTATTGATTTTGGTCTGGCTCAGCCTACTTTTCAATAGCTATAATTAACTGTTTTTTTAACAAAACACTACTGTTATTCTGTGGTATATAAAATATATTTGTTATACTTCAAAATTGTTGTGTGTAAAAATAAGGCAGCATTAAATAATGAAAATAGGCAAATGCTGATTTCAGGAACTGCATCAATGGAGACAGCATGCAAAGTCAATTCTGTTTTTATTGTAAAAAGAGATTATGCAATACTCCTTATACAGTCTGTTCAATTAGACCTTTCTTACAGGATGATTAGTGCCACTACAAACACTAGTAGCCTATTAATTACACCCCCCCCCCCCCCCCCAAGTTGAAAATACCTGTTAATATTCCACATTGTAAAAATTCTTCTTTATAGATCCTTTTCTTATTTTTACTTCACATTCCAAAGTGACAAATACAGGAGCATATCCTGTATATAGCAAAACAACACTGTTAATTATACATTAATTTAAATAACTAACTAGTTATTTAAACAATGCAAAAAGCATCACAACTAATCTTACAAATGTGAGATGATGAGGTAGCAGAAATAATTTAAAAGTAAATGTAACAAATGCAACAGATTATTTTTTTAAGCTGATACTCATTTTAATTAGAATGTACTTTTAATTTACATTCAAATCTATCAATGAAAAGTGTCATTTATGATGAACTTTAATTAAGGAAAATTAATTAAGGTCCACTCTTGTTAATATGAATGGGAAAAAACCCACCTTTATGTGTGATCACATTAGTGAAATTTCAGCAACAATTTGTAAGTAAAAAGGTCTGTTGTTTGTTGTCATTAGTGTAGCAATGTATGAAGTTCCTGAATGCATGAAATCACACTGAAAATTTTGCCATCTCACAATTCCAATTTTATATCTTGCCATTTTTTTTCATATCACTATTCAGATTTCCTTCTCAGAATTTGGAGGGAAAAGTAAAGGAACTTTGTTTAAACATACATCACTGTGAAGATGTAACAAAACAACATAAATGACTGTAGTGTTTTATTATATTTAGTGTTTTATATCTATAAAAATGTTTTATAGATCAAAAAGCTTTTTTAAACAAATAAAAATGCACAGACGGACAGCTAATTGAATTCAAACATTACAGTTATTGTACTGGCCTTTGTAGCATGAGATAGTTAAAGACATGCAAAACTATAACTTTACAGCTGCTCAAGCCAGATCTAAAAACAGTTGATGAACTGCAAATGCACAGATTGATGTTTGGTTGGATGCTATGAAACATGAAATTCATTCTTAATGTAAGTTCTCTCTTATATACATACTGCATGTTAGCTGTCTATAAGACATGAAAAGCATACAGCATGATTTGATGTTAATGATGCAAGTGACATGCTCGGATTAGCGGTCAAATAAATACATTTTGAACATGTCTATTGCAGAATAAAGTGCAAATAATATAAGCTTCTTCTCATTCGGTTGAACAAAGAACGATATCCTGGGTGAATCAGAACTGGCAGCCAGTCTCCACTGCAAGACAGTCATATTTAACAGTCCATTTCGGAGAGATGGACAAAACATAATGGCACATTTAAAGCAGTCTTTTGAGTCTGTGAGTTGCTGGATTAAAGTGGGCACTGATTAGTGACACATGAAAGCTGTACATCAAACAAGAAAACACTCCGATGCGTGAGTCGATTTTGAGGTCAGTTCATGCTTCACTCAATAAATTAATCAAGATATAAATAACATAAATCATTTTTTAAAACGGCTTCTCATTTAAAGGATTCCTCACAAGCATGGGCCCTCCTCATCACCCACTTCATGGGTTATCTTCTCCTCATTGAGGGACTTCAGCTCTTTCAGTGCCCTGGGTACTGGGGAGGGGAATACGGCGGAGGAGCTGAAAACAAAAACAACACAACTTACAGAAAACGGTTATATTGTCTGTGCAACTATATGCAAGTATGGGGTTTTTATTTCCACTATACACTTTAAAAATGAAGCTTCTTATTGGAATTGATGGTCCATGAAGAACCCATAACATCCATGGAGATGTGCCATTATTATTTAAAGTGGAAAAAGTTTCTTCAGATTATTAAAACATTCTTCACAATAAGAAAAATGGTTCTTTTAAGAACTGTTCACTGAAAGCCTCTATGAAAAACCAAAAATAGTTTGTCTATACCACTGATGTGAAACACCCTTTTTGGGACCTTCGTTTGCAGTATGTGATCTCTGACACAGGCTGTTTGAATACCTGCTTGACTGTATCCTGCGTCAGGATGATTAGGAGGATAAGGACCCTGGACCATCATAGGATACTGGAGGGGGACACCTGGATACTGCGGCACCATTGGATATCCAGGATAATCAGGATGTCCAATGGGTTTACCAGAAGCATCGTACATGTGCTCCACAGGATACCTGGCCATTGGAATATGCTGGGCTGAAATTGAGACTCATGTTAGTAGGTGATGATTTTTATTCTTCATAAGAATCAGTTCATGCAAACAAGTATTTTGAAAATTAGCCATGGAATTGCAATAAGAAGCCACGGGTTAAGTATGATAACAAAGAGCAATGCAACTGCAATACCAGAAAGAGAAATAAGAAATCAATCAAATTATTTATATAGTGCTTTTCACAATATGCATTGTTTCAAAGCAGCTTTACAGAAAACCACAATGATAATCCTTAATAACTTCATGCCTTAAATTCACATTTAGCAGACTTGAGCTGGAAGATAATATAGTTACATTTTCCAATTATACAAATAATCAAGCTGTTGTAGTATATATGTGAGTGCTCTCTGTGTATACTGAAAAAAAAAATCGAACTTTACAAATAGAGCTGTGTGATATTATACTTTACGTTTTATATATACAACTTTTAGTATATGTACTATAAAATAGTTTACATTTTTACATGATCCAAACAATCAAGCAGCTGAGTTTTGCGTGATATTATATCCAGCATTATGTGAGTGTACTGTATATCCAGGTAGGATTTGATGTATTTATAGTTGTTGTATATCATGCAAGTAACCCAACAGTAAAAAATAAATAAATAAAAATGCATCAAGATACATGCTAAGTATTACATGTAATACATTCATGTGTCTCGGCAAAAATGTGATATTTACTTTGTTTATTTTTTTTTTAAAGTAATTGTGTTTACCTTCATATGGAGTTCTGCCGCGTTGCTGGCGGCGCTGGTACAGGTAACAACAGGAACACATGAAGCAACAGACCATGGTGGCTATAGCAGCCACAAAGAGCAGGATGGATGAAGCAATGCCAGCTATAGTGGAAGGGCTGAGAGAGGCAGGACAGAAAACTTGTCAGGAAAGACAACACCAATTTTTAATTATCTGACTTCTCTGGGAGAAACTCAGAAAAAAAACTGTGGATAAAAGCATGATGATGCTTAAGATGAATAAATGCAAAATAAAATGCTTGCTGTGAGGTCTAGCAATCAGCACCTTCACCATTAAGATTTTTTTTATAACAGTAGTTTTATTTGGCAGGCAGATGTGAGGTAGGGTGGCCATATGCGCTGTTTGTACGGGACACGTTCTGGCCAGGATTTAATATTTAATATTGCCCAAAACATCCAGAGCAGTTTGACCAATAACATGCAGGTATTGTACATAATCGACCAATTGTGGGGCTCTGTGTGAGGTTTGTTCGTTCGATTGACTTGAAGCGTCGCTGCACACAAATCCCCCCCAAAAAAACAAAGTGCGCCACAATGCTTCAAGTCAAACGAACGAACAAACACGTGAAAGCGATTCGAAAGCATAAGGAGCCGTCTGCTCTGCTTTTTATAGCTTTCATGAATGTTACACAACGATCAACCTGCACAGTGCAAATAGCCAAAACCTGGATATTTTAGGCATTATTAAAATCCTGGCTGGGTCGTGTCCCGTATGAACGGTGCATATGGCCACCCTAATGTGAGGTTGAGGAGCTTCTCTAGGCCACTAAGTGGTCAATAATCTAGAATCCTGAAAAGTGTACCTGAGATGGAACAGCATGCAGCGCTTCTGTCCCGCCTCGGTGATCATCTTGAAGCCATCCAGGCAGCAGTAGCGGCGGTGACAGTTCCCACAGCAGAAGGATATGAGTGGGCAATCAAAGCCATTGTGCCAGGTGCCATTTTTGTCCACATACCACAAGCAGTCCTCATCTGCACTCACTGAAAGAAAGAACAAAGGTAGTGGTTAAATACACACACAGATATATTTCAGCATAAATATAACGCAAAAAATCATCAGTCCTAAAAGTTGACAATGAGAACACAATCAAATCAGATGAAAATAATATATACTTTGTCATTTATTCAGGAAAATTATCCAATACTACATATCTGTGAGAGGCAAAAGTATGTGAATCTCTAGGATTAGCTGTAATTTAAAGGTGAAACTAGAGTCCATCTGTTCAGAGGTGTTTTCATCAGTGAGATGACTATCAAGTGTCAGTGTGTGTCCTGTTTTATCTAAAGAACAGGG
Source organism: Carassius gibelio (assembly GCF_023724105.1). Classification (NCBI taxonomy): domain Eukaryota; kingdom Metazoa; phylum Chordata; class Actinopteri; order Cypriniformes; family Cyprinidae; genus Carassius; species Carassius gibelio. Next base: position 10,945,840 of record NC_068381.1, read on the forward strand.
ATCTATCAAGGTTTGGTTATGTTTGTAGAATTGTATCATGGCACAAACAAATGAGACCTCTGAGGACCTCAGAAAAAGTGTTGAGGTTGCTCATCAGGCTAGAAAAGAAAATGCATTTCAGCATAATAACCTTATCCCATCTGTGAAACATGGTGGTGGTAGTATCATGGTTTGGGCCTGTTTTTCTGCATCTGGTCCAAGACGGGTTGCCATTATTGATGGAAAAAAGATTTCTGAATTATACCAGCAAATTCTGAAGGAAAATGTCAGGACATCTGTCCGAGAACTGAATCTCAAGATAAAGTCAGTCATGCAGCAAGACAACGACCCCAAGCACGCAAGTCATTCTACCAAAGAATGGTTAAAGAAGAACAAAGTTAATGTTTTGGAATTATTGAGTAAATTTATGGACCTTTATCCAATTGAAATGTTGTGGAAGGACCTGAATCAAGCAGTTTATAGGAGGAAACCCACCAACACCACAGAATTGAAGTGGTTCTATAATGAGGAATGGGTTAAAATTTCTACAAACTGTTGTGCAGGACTGATAAGCAGTTACAAGAAACATTATTTGCAGTTATTGTCACAATACATACTTTTGACATAAATATTTTACACTGGCTCATACAAATCAATAAATAAATTAGAAAATATATATTTTTTCTCTCCTCTGTTAGAATGGATTCTCTTTGTCTACCTTCAGGATTGGTGTGAAAATCTAATTATGTTTTGGGTTTATATATATATATATATATATATATATATATATATATATATATATATATATATATATATATATATAAATAGGCTTATCGTTACTTCCGCGTTGAGGAAAAAGGTGGATAATGTTTCAGTTAAGTTACTGGTTCTGCAGTGAAGGACCGGTGTTATACAGAATGCAGAAGAAAAACAACTGCAGCCTCGTGTGAATTTACAAATCTGAGGGGTTTGAGAGCTGTTTGCATATTCGTTTTTTTAACCACGGCAGCTATGTATATATTAATTGCATTAGATAAGCGCTATACGTGGCATTTCAGTTCAATTTCATTTCATCTGCTGATGAAGATATTAAATTATGAACAAACGTGTTTGTAAGTAAATATTTGAGACAATGAGGCCTATGAAGAAACTACATTATCGTCTTACCCTGCCAAGCCGAGAAAATGATACAGAGGACCGTTATAATGACGGCGTAGAAGGACATGCTGTTTCCAGTACACTTTCCGTTACAGCAGACTAAACGGTTACGTTTGCATCCTTTGAAAAATAGAACTTAAATGATACAATCTGCCACGACTCGCAGACAGCGGAGCTCCGAATCAAGCGGCTTCGTGATCCGAGTGGAATGACACGCCGCCCGTGACGCTACACGCCAGGTCTCCAGTACCAGCCTCAGCCTACTCTCTGATCAAATAGGCTACATTAAAAGACGTTCTTTCGCCTGGCTAATGCTTAGATTTCGTACACATTAAAAGTGTAAATGAAGGGAATTATTCAGTAGATTGACCGCAGAAGCGCGAAATTCCACGAGGACAAATGATGCCCGTGGGCTCCTGCTGCGCGCCCCTGCCTCTCTGAATAGTTCACATTTCTGGAGATAAATACACTCATTCACATCACATTATATGTGGAGACTACACTGTATCTTTGTTATGTTAAATTTAATGAAATATATGAGTTCGCAACACACATATATCTAATGATACTTGTTCCATTACCTCTAAGTTTGATAAAAAATAAAATAAAAAAATCCATTTTTTATCTGCTACAAATTGTTTTAAAATTTACAACTTGTTTTAAAAATGTGTAAATTAATGTATTTTGTGCAACAACCGGTGTAGGCTGTACTGGAAAACAATTAAAACTTTTTTATAAATCTGTAAATAATTGTGTAATAAAGTCCATATTTTCCTAAATATTAATTTAGTTCTTAAAAGTATTTTTTTTAAACAAAACTGAGGCCACATTTGTTATGAAAAAAACAATGCTTCGTGACCCAACAACATACATCTTCTGTTATACACAAATACTTTTCCATTTGCGTGTTCATAATCAAATGATTTAAAATTATAATGGCAAAGTACAGTTAACTAACATTTGTAGCTCTCTGCAAAATATATCTTTAAGAGTAAATGAAGATTGTTTACATAAAAAAATAATATTAATCTCCAAAAATTTAATTTTGAAACTAGACACTTAAAATTTAGAACTTAACAGGCCTTTTATTTTTAAATTCTTCTCATAGCTCAATGGAGACAATACTGCCAATAAGACTGTAGGATCACTTTGGTAACACTATATTATTCTTCATGCTCACCCAACAGTGTAGCCATAAAGATCATGCTCATGAGACCACGTAATGACAAACATGGAGAACTTTAATAAGGCCGCCAACAGTTCCAACTTATTTTCAAAGTGTAGATTCATCATCTGTCAGAAGTCTTTTTCCTTCCTCCACAGAAAGATTTTTAACCATCATGAATAAGTAAAGTGAGAAGGTACAAATGGACAGTTGATATTTTTAAATTATTCCTATAATGTTACCAGTCCCTTTGCAAAAAAACATTCATCATTCTAGACAGGTCTATCAAAGCACAGTAGTGTTTTGACATCCGATGCAAATGTACCCACACAGTCCTGTCTGTGTGCCCCTCACACCCTGATCTTATAACATCCCTGGGAATCATTGTCCATCCCTTCCCTTTATAAAACACAGGGAGAGGCACGTAAACCTTTAAGTCCTCTTTTGGGTTGTGGATCAAGAACGTTGTCCGAAAGGCATTCCGAGTCCACTCAAATGTTCCAAGTTTTCAGAAAGGATGACTGAGTGGTAAAGACGAAAACAAAGGACAAGGAGCCGATGTTGGGTATACAGGTCATATACCGATGGACTGCAGGGCTCTTCTCTCTACCTCATTCAAGTGGCTTGAAAACATGCTATAGCAAGGCTGCTGGGCAAACTGGGTAAGGAAATCTGTCAGATACGCCTGTGGAACAAAAACATGGAGACAAGAGCAATGAAGATATGAGGTCTGGTTACAGTAATACTTTAGAGTCGATGCCAAATAACTTGCCTGAAGGTCAATTTGATATATGGGATCCTTTAGAGCATCTGGATCGTCCTCATCATCATCCTCATAATAATCATCATCTATGGGGAAATTACAATCAGTGTTACAGACAATCCATAGAAAAGATTTGTGTACTTCATGGTTTTACTCATGTTTTTGTTCTTTTGCTTTTACTAATAAATCTTAACATGTAAAGAATGGCATATGAATGTCCACCACAAAAGCATTGCAAAAGATGTGAAGCAGTTATTATTGTTAACTAAAACTATTAAAACATTTTTGTTCATTGAAAAAGCTGAAATAAAATAAAACAGACATCAAATTTAATAAAAAAAAGTAGGTAGCAAATAAGTAAACAAATACATTTAACCCCGGATAGTTCATTTAAAAGTAAAAATACAAATATTTAATTTAATGGTATTTATAAAAACATAAAAATGACAAAAGCACATAAAGTACTAAAATTTAAAGTAAATTTAAAAGAACACTAAAAATGTAAGAACCAAATTCTAATTCTAAATATTAATAAATCAAAATGTAATAGTTTACAAACACTAAAATAACAACAACAAAAAATCTTATGATATAGGTTTGATTCCAAGGAAATTATAAAATTTCTCTATGTCTCACAATATTTGCAATATTAATACAAACGTAACCCCGTGTTAGTCATTTGAGACTTCACCGTATTTGTTGGAGGCAATGAGATCAGACAGAAGCTGTCCTGCTAATCCTTCATCTTCCTCCTCCTCATCGTCTTCCTCAGCCAGATCATCCCACATTCCACCAGAGTCTGCAAAGTAAACGTTTTAAACTCAAGACGGCTCCACAATTTAATGTCATCAATCAATACTAATAATCGGGATAAAACCACAGAAGTACCTTGGCTCCAGTCTGCAGGATTTGCTCTATTTGCATTAGCCTCCACCACAGAAGACAGTTCATTGACTATGAGTTTAAAGATCTTTACCAGCAAAGGAATGTTGGTCCAACGCTGTGGGTCTGAGAGAAATAGGTCAGTCAGATATCTGAGACAATAACAATCATTCATTTGGTAGTTTAAGAGATCATTAACTTACTCTTGGCTGATTTGGAACGTGTACAGATTCCCTCGTCTGGATTAAAAATTTCATCTCCTTTGACGACTATATCTTGGAGGCGCTTGTCGTTTGTATTCAGACTGTGCTGGAGAAGTTTACACAAGGCAACAGCACTGTGGACAGAACGATTACAGTGTTATTTCAAACAGAAGCTGTGCCATTCTTCAAGCACACTGTAGACGATTGGAAACCCTCACCTGACTTTGCCTTCATACTGGCCATAGAACAGATGTTGGCGACTCATCCACTCAGCCATGACAAACTCTAGGGCAGGTTTTCCTGTGGGACCTGGAAGACTGCATAGGAATTCCAGCAGGGGCTCCAACTGGGAATGGACCAGGTGGGCAAAAACCATGATCAGGGACTGTAAAAATAAAGAGCAAGAATGTATTTCACACCTCATTTGAGCCAGCAGCTACAGCACAATATACTTATCTGCTGTACAAGAAAATTAATGTTCAACATGAAAAAATAAGTAAACAATTAGTTACTAATTATTAGTTATTATTAGCTTATTAAATGAGAGCTATTTCTGTACCTGTCCTAACATAACTTCACAACATTTAAAGTCAACATATTAACTTTGACAGCCCTGAAAATGAAAATCAGCATTGTGGTATTGCACCTAGACCAAAATTCTGGTATCAATCCAACCCTACCTGCATCACACTGAGGGTCTCGGCCTGCTGCATCTTGCTGAGAATAGCACGGAGTATTTGGTCCAGCTGGTCAGCCAACTGAGTGCCAGCACGGGCAATAAGAGTGGACACCAGACGACCTACAAAAGCAGCGGTGAACTCGGATGTGCGGGGGTCCAGGAGCTGACTGACAACCTGCATGACATACCACAGGCCACTGTGGCCTTGCTCATCTTGCCACTGGGCAATCTGCTCCAGCGCCACAGACACATAGGCCCTCAAGCATTCACCGCCATTCTGGGAAAATCAACAACAATGAGGTTAGATACCAACTGACAGGAGCTCTCTGAAAAGACCTATCGGATTTGTTTCTAGGACAATGATGCTACCTGCATTGTGGTGTTGTCATCTGTGCGGAGAGTGCATTGGGCCACTGCAGGAAAAGCTTGGCACACCAGCATGTCAGTCAGCGGGGGTTTAGTGTTACGAACAACCGTAGTTAGGATATCTATGGATGTCTGTAGGAACCAAAAATACTTATTACTTACAAATTACAGTAAGAAGTAGAACAAATGTAGAACTTTAACTTACAGAACAAAGGCCAGATGGGATTTTATCAGGCGGTGCCTGCATAATGCTAACAAGAGTAGGAATGAGGCGCATTTGCATGGGTCCTTGGCAGGCTTCAATCTGGGCAAGCTCCTTGAAGATGTCCTGCGCTAAAGACGCTACAACAGGATCTAACAGAAAAGGAAAAGCAAACATAAGCCAACAGTAATTTTCCAAATTAGAAATGATACTGGCTGTTGACTATAAAATAATCGTACCATTACTGTACTTAAGGAAGATGGCAATAGTGAGTGGGCAGATCTTGTTCTCAGCACTTGTGGTGAAAGCCGGATCCACGGTGCAAACAATACAGAGGGTTTCCATGACTAAAGTGAGAACTTCAGAGCTGAACTGAGCCGCGAGCTGCACCAGCCCTTCCAAGACACTGGGCAGGAAGGGCTGCAGGACGTGAGTACTCTCCGACAACTTGAGCTGATCACAGTACCTGTGAAACCGATATAAAGAGGGATCACTCTTTTTGTGGAAATCCCGAATATTAAAAAAACCTTGCATTATTTGTTGATTACCAGAGAGTTCAAATTACTAGCAATTATTTGAAATAAATTCTAAATGGCATTACTGTTAGTAAACATTTTTCAAAATTGATTTTTGGCATAAAAGAAAAAAAAACAATCATTTTTACCCATACAATGTTTTTTTGGCTATTGCTACAAATATACCCCAGCGACTTAAGACAGGTTTTGTGGTCCAGGGTCACATATGTACATTTATTTCTCAAGATATTAATTATTTTATTCAACTATTTGAAAATGAAAAATTAAATCAGTCATTATTAATGCTGAAAATTATAATAGTAAAGAACATTTTAAAATATTGGCATGTATCCTTCAAATATGTTTCAATTAAGTATTGCTTTAAAAGGGTCAAATGAAAACTGAACACCTCTGATTGGCCATTGCATTTTTTTTTTTACATGCAAATGTGCTGATTCTGATACCAATTTGCTAATATGTATTGTTCTTTTTTAACACAAGAGACAAGATCATGTTTTTTAACATGTTTTTTGTTCTATTGCAGGCAGTACTATCTGTATGCATTTAAAATTAGATGGCACTTCCCAGAAGGCTCAGTGGTAGAGCATCGTGTAAGCAGCACAGAAGGTTGTGGGTTCGATTCCCAGGGAACATGTTAGGTAAAAAATGTTAGCCTGAATGCATTGTAAGTCGCTATAAAATATAAAAGTGGATAAAAGTGTCTGCTAAATGCATTAAATTACATTAAATTGATTAAATTCTTTGGTTATGCCTAGAAATACTAGTTTAATATGCATTATACAGAGGCAATATGAAAAGAGAAAACAGGTGGGTCCAAATTTATGGCCGTTGAAAGTTTTCTATTACTAACATTTGCTTAGGGCAAGTGGTAAACGGTTGGCTCTTGGCTAAAGGAAACACAATCACATCTTTTAAAATAATAATTTTCCAGGACAACTACAAGATTTTCCAGGACATTCAACATATTCTTTCATTTTAAAAGAATAAAAGGTGTAGAACCAAATAAGATTCCTGAATAAGAGCAGCCCAAGCCATTTCTCATTTGAAAGTGTATTAAATTGATTTCAGGCTTAAATAGTGAAAAAGATATAATAAATAAATAAAAAGTCACTGCAAACAACAACCTTATCGTTTGGCGCAAATGATTAAACACTGCACATGAGAGACTGGAAATGAAAGTCCTACCCCCAGATGGCTCTCACAGCAGAGATCCGGACAGAGGGTGGCTGGCTCTCATGTAGACCACTCACAGTGGCCTGGAGGAACTGCTGAATGAGCTCTGGGGACATTGCTGCAGTGAAGCGACTGGCTGCCCATAAGGCCCGACCCAAGAGGAATGGAGAGGCTGCTAGGAATGAAAAAACATGGGGATCACATCCACAGGTCAACAATCAGGCCATAAACAGACATAAAATCAAAATGAAAGTTTAGGACAAGGTTACCTGGTAAGTTGAGGTCAGCAAGAATGACACTGGCAAGGAATCCATGCATATCGAAATGCACACGACCGTTTTTCACATTCTCAGTGATGATGGTCTTGACGGACCCCAGAGCCAGCATGCAAGCCTCATGCACCTTCCACCTGCATATTCATGGAGATACTGATGTAAGGCAGGGCTCCCAATCATTTTTGTCAGCCGAACCCCTTAGACCTAATATATTTACTAGAAGTACCACCAGACATAAGGGTAATACTTCAATGATTTGACACATTTGCATGTTTATGGTTCTCTGATGTTGGCTAATGATCACATGACATGCAACTGAACAGATAAAAGTAGTATCTCTTTTCTAGTGTTTTATTTAAATTGGGCAAATGTGTAAAAAGTCTACAAGTTTAGTTGTGACAGAGGATGTTTTTCTCTGTTTACCAGTGTTCACTGCCTGTGTTCTTGGCTTGCTCTGCCTCTTGTAGGTGCCGTGTTGCAGCCGCGGCTAAAGCAGCAGCACTCTCGTTCTGAAACTCAGCAGCAACAGCCTGATGGACAAAATAATGCATTAAGCATAAAGGAGGGAAAACATTTAAACACAACACCTACATACAAACTCTCTGTGCTCTCACCAGCAACAAATCCTGAGCAGATATCCGGACTGAATAAGAGAATGTGTCATCATCCTCATCCTCAACAAACTGCTGTGGATTGGCTGTCCATACCTTGATCTGTGAGACGGATGAGAACATGAAGATAAAGGCTATAAAAAAAGACACATGACACACTCACAATGCCCACAAACCTGATCCTCCGTGATCTGCATGTAGAGGATGATGTAATATATGAGTTCTGGTAGGGCTTTCTTCACTGTGCTCTTGAACTTCTTGTTCTCCAGCAGCGTGTGGACAAACTCGAAGATGCTGAAGACGAGGTTCTCAAAGCCAAGGACCTCACCTGTGACGATCAATTAACAGAGCTCAGCGCTAAATGAACTAGTCTGAATAACAATGATCAGTTCTTGCAAAAATCTAGTGCCACATACCATCAGAGTCTATTGGATCGTCTACTTCTTCTGTGTAGTTGACCTCAGTTCTCACATAAGTGCGTGCTTGGTTAAGAAAAATACTTCAATTTTCTTTCTGAAATAACTGCCACCGATAAAAACATCAAAAAGGTCTGAGACATTAAAGAACAATTTACCCGAAAATTTTCAGATTTCCAAGACGGAAAAAGCAATATTATAGATGTTAATGAACTCTTTTATAAAGTTAAAAACATCAGTTTTTAATTGTTTATTACAAACATAAATCTTTTCACTTTCTAAGATGTTAACTGATGGACTGGAGTCTTTTGGATTACTTGTGGATTATTGTGATGGTATTATCAGCGGTTTGAACTCATTCTGAATTCTCATTCTGAATGGATATAAAGAGGCACTTTCTGTCAAGGTGTTCCATACGATTGGTAGAATCTGTTGCATGGAGGACACCATGGGTTTGGGGAAGTTTTTCACAAGAGCCGTCACTGCCTATGAAGAGATAACTATTAATAATTACATTCACATCATGTCATGAGGGTAAAAAGTTTTATTTTCCATGATGCAACAGCTAGTCACCTTTAGCACTTCCATCTTCAGACCACTATCTGAAGTGGGGCCATCTGGAATCTGCAGGGCCTGTATGAAGGCCTCAGTGAACTGCTGCACCACCGGGAAGATCAGAGTGTTGGCAGCACCCTAAAATCAAAAATAATTGTTTAAAATGTCAGTTACCCCTTTAGTTCTAACTGTGAAGTATAAGGTATTATGAAGTCACATGTTCCACTGCAAGTATTAATTTAGTTTAATGTTAACTGAATACAAATTGACATTAAAATGTATACATTACAGTTCACAACTTTGGGTTTGATTTTTTTTGACTCTCTTTATTTTTTTTTAGTCTCTTTACTACCCATTTATTTGGTATAAATACATAATTCTGAGAAATATGAATGCAATTTAAAATAACTGTTTTCTATTTTTATTTATTTTAAAATGCAATTTATTTCTGTGGCACAAAGTTGAATTTCCAGCAGTTATTACGCCAGTTTTAAGTGTCACATGATCCTTCATTTTGTCAGGATTCTTATATAAATAAATAACATTTTAAATGATTTTTAAAAAAATGTTTTATGTGTTTACTGTCTAAAGTGTTACCTGTTTAACTAGAAAGAAAAAATATTTCACTGAGACCTTACCTTTGCTACTTCATCAATCGCACAGATGAGATTAGCACATGTGGTAAAGATCTCAACTGCTCTGGATCGAGTGCGAATACTGTAAACCTGCAACAATAACATACATTACACATGACTGTCTCAAAAACAAGGACTTGACTCTGTTTTTCAGCTGAGTATAATACCTCTGCCATTGTAAAAATCTTGTACATTTGAGGCAAAATGACAGGTGCAACATCCGGCATCTGTACATCAGTCACCTCTCGGGTAAATTCTATGAAATGCATGATAATATTTGGCTCAGTAACATCGCAAAAACATTGTCATTTGTTACAGTATTTGTAACTGTAATGAAGAGCTGTAGATGTTCGGAGTCATTACCTGTGAGGACCCTCATAGCGCCGTGTACAGCGTTAACATCCCCACTGGCCAGCATGTCCATGAGCAGCTTGAAGAGCCCAGGCCAAGCTTCAGGCCAGTCCCAGTGTGCAATAGCTGACACGGCGTAGGCCACGCTGGAGCGCACCTTACTGATGGCCTCCCGCAAACCACTTGGGAGAAGCTCACGGATCGCAGCTTTGGCCTGAACAGAAAGGGATATGGGAAACTAACTAACATAATGCCATATCTCAGATAACATCACATCTAATCATAAATACGCAGTTCTTACCCATTCAGTCGTCTCTGGGGGCCTGTATTTCTCTGACTGGGCACACCAGTGTGTCTCAACATACTGCTTCAGAATGACAGAGGCCAACTACAAGAGACATATAGCAAACAAATTAAGCAAATGTAACAGTAAGAATCAAATACTTGTTTATCTGCTTATTTATGCTGAAAATATCTAGTCTTACTTGGCGAATAGCAAGTGCTCCGCGTGGGTCGACAGTGAGCTCTGCAAGGTGAACGCCAAACTCTATAAAACAGGTGCAAAAAAAAAAAAAAAAAAGTTTACAAATAAATATGGGTGTAGTTTAAGCACAACCAAAAATCTGTCTGATTATCAATAAGCTAACAAGCTAAGACCACAAATGCACTGGAAGCCAAGTCAGATGAGCACGATCAAAAAAATCATGCTTCATTCACAGCACCACCATATCTTTCATCAACCATGGATTTAGCTCAATGAGAGGCTGGTGGCCAACAGACAATGTTACTGCTGACGCTCGACACACAGAAGAACCCTGAGAGAGAGGCCACAGTCAGCGACCTGCTGGGTAAAACTGGCCAACTGATTTTCAAGGGCATTTCTACCTTTATGTGGGCATGTTTTCTTTCTAAATTTAAAAGCATATAATGTACAGTCCGTAACTAAACTACTGTTGAAAGATTTTGGGTCAATAGGATTTATTTTTAAAGAATCTACTACTTTTATTCAGCAAGGATACATTTAATTGATCAAAAGTGACACTAAGAATATATATAATGTTACTGAGGATTTCTGTTTCAAGTAAATGCTGTTCTTTTGAACATCCTATTCATCAAAGTGTTTTCAGTATTGACAATAATACGATTTGTTTTCTTGAGAGACAAATCAGCATTATAATTATTTCTGAAGGATTTAATTGAGCTTTGCCATCACGGGATAGTAAAAATAGAAAACAGTTATCTTAAATTGTAATTGATCTTCAACTACAACAATACCTCTGCTACAATTCTTAAAACTCTAAAAATGAAGAGAGTAGCATACTTTAATATGTCGAAAATTGTATGAAATATATGAAATACTGGGTACAAAAATAGATTTTTGTAGTGAAATCATATAGCTTTCCTACGTTACTGATTCTTAAACTTGCACATTTTATTTTTGGCCAAAGCTTCTGACTCGCATTCAGCCACAGAAACAAAATTCTGCTCTTTTTCTCCCGAGAGATGACGAAAGATCCACAAAACTCTAAGCAATACCTGAACTTAAAAAATACTGGGTGATGTAACGTTAACATTGACCTTGATGATTAAGGATAACGTTCCTCTGAATTAACATTGATAAAGACACTCCGAAACCAAACCTTAAACTATCGCTGAAGAACTTAACATATTCTCACAAAGATGACGCGTATTTATCAACACGGAATTACCATCATGTGAGTGATTTTAAAAGTGAAACTGACTAAATACAGATCGACAGAACCGAACTTCTCAATTATAATCTTTACATTTGACTCCACAACCATTAACTGAAAATGCGGGAACATGTTGGACTCAGATGCACTTGCTTTCGCCTCCCCCCAACTCAAGCCAATTCGTTGACAAATTCACCGTGACTGCATGAGTGATAAACACGGCCGACAAGGATCATAAAATCAGCAACCGTTCACCCGAAATGACAAAGCGAGTTGCCCATGAGTAAAACTCTGCACTTCACATGGCGTCATGCATGTTGTGGCAGCATCTCGCGTCACTTCTTACCCTCCGTCACTTCCAACACTTTAATGCGCTCCTCCGCTGCAGAACGCACTTCTTGCACCGGCGACAGAATGGCGTTTAGCGCGTCTATAAGAGTCTCCTTCAGTCCTTTATCGACCTGGTCGAGGGTCGAAACCGGGCCGGGACCCGACGCGTTCATACCCGCCATATTTTCGCCAGTCCTGCCTAGGCTAACGGAGAGAGGACCGGGGACCCGACGGAAGGATGCACGCACAGCGCGCCAATGCACGTTTAGGGAGGGACTATGAAACGATGAAATGCTGCCATTCGTGAATCATTGGCGCTTTCATGACCATAATGGCTCCATCCACAGGAATGGAGGTTGAACAGCTATACTGAACTGCATTTTTACTTGGTCGCCACATGATGCTCAGATCTACGTGATACTCGTATTGAGTTACATACAAATAAAGACACGAAGGGCTCATGATATCAGAAGTAGATCAGTATTTATAGGTGAGAACAAACCATTTTATTCCACAATTGAATTAGCATCGGAAAGATCGGTTTTGAATTTTAAAGAAAGCCACAGTATACATCACAAAGTATATTTCACACAGCTTTTTCTTCTGCCTGCTACATCTCTTTTGTCTGACAACCTACATTAGGATTCTGTACAAACCCTTCTAATGCGTCAAGCAGATCTCAAGGTACTGAAAATCATGGTAACCAGCTGGGTTAATGCTGGGATAAATAAATAATATTTTATATTATTAGGCACGTGTACCAAAACAGTGGGTTCCAAAAATAATTTTAGACCATTTTGTTTAGTCCAATTAATATTATTTGGTGTAGATAGCCCAGATTTAAAAATTCTAAAGGTGACTGGGGAAAGAAAAAAATAAATAAAACCATAAATATGAAAAGAAAAATACATTTGCGGAAGGTGAAATTCCCCATTGTTTTGCATTTATGGGATGGAAACCCCTGAGGTACATCTATGCATCACGTTCTCTAGAGAAGAAATACAATTTTATAGAAGGAAATCTTCAAAAAAACAAAAACAAAGCAGAAGAATCATAGATTTTCGTTAACAGTCCTATGAAGAAGGCAGTAGCACCAAAGGAGCAGAGGAAGCGGGATTCAGTAAGAGGATGATATCTGGTGCATTCTTGGTGATGTAACTTATGTGCAAAACGAGGAGCTTGTTGACTATCCATCGAAAAACATGCTTTTGGTCCTCATGCCGTCAGATTGTTTATTGCGCAGCTGACGCATATGTAGTCCTCTTTCTCAGCCTGCTCAGCAGACACTCCCACACAAATCTGGTGGAACCACTGGTTACAGCTGCCATCACACTGGACCCAGTTTACCTGTGAGGATGGGAAACGGCATCAATTATTTATGCAGGCAAAGAGAGACTCACAATAACCCAATTGTAGAAGCAAGAATAATGTAGTGGATAAGAAAACAAAGCCTCAAGTATTTCAATTATGCCAGAACTAACCTCATTTCCTTCTGGCTGTTGACACTGCTTAGCAGAGCACACAGACCAATCCTCCTCAGAGTCATCTGAATACGATAGATCAGAAAGGGAGTTGGAGGGGGAGGTGGTTTGTTTCTCCTCTCGTCTCCTTTCTTTCTTCATTTTAGGCTTCTTTTTCTTGGGCTTCTTTATCTTGTCTCTGTGCTGCCCTTCTATATTCTCTTTCTCTAGACGCCGTTTGCTGTTCTTCTCAAGCTTTTCGGGTTCCTTCTTGGTTTCTGACACTCCATCCTAGATTAAACAAACAAATTACATCAAAATCTGTCGAAAGTTCCATTCTAAAACTTATTGAGCCGTCTCGCTGCCTACATAAACAGCGATCTTCTAAGTAGCACCTCAACAGTTACGGAACCTTGTTATTATTTGATTTGGGCTTTCTACAAAAAGGCAAAAGTTCACGTAGATTGCACTCAGGTGGCTTCATTTATAACCGATTTATTGTATGACTTCTGTTGCTACACTAATAGCACAACACCGTAATCATACAGAACATACAAATATCAAAATATATATTTTAATTTGATTTTTAACAACATTCACTACTGAAGAAAAATTTTAGAATAATTTATCTTGCTAATTTGGAAGTATTTTCACATTAAACCGGTTATAAATTGGGGTTTCTTAAACTTGGTTTTGAGAGTTGATAAAAGCTAATAATTAAATTATAAAAATATAACATTAAAATACATAAATGTTTTTAAAATCAAACAACAAGCACGTGAAGCTTATTCCTGTCACCTTTATGAAGAAAAAACAACAACATTCACACTTTGGTAAATCATGACTTGGACATTTTATCTCATAAGTCCTAATTTAGACTTTGTAAAAAGTTAAGATTAACAAAGTCAGAATTACTACAAAATGTAAATTGATTTTTCTTTTTTACCTTTTCTTCCATGTTAGTCATAATTATGATTTACCAAGCATGATGATTTGCCCATGTGGCAGAATTAGGCATTCACAGAAACATGCTTTTTGTTACAACTAACAAAATATTAAATATTTTGTTTGCCAGCATGTCATGTGACCATAAACTAACAAAGAACCATAAATGTGAATGTTACATAATTGATATTAATGATGTCAAATAAAATAAATATTTTTTTCGGTTGACAAATTTTGGGAATCCTTTGTCTAAATCAGAGGAATTTGCAATGCTACAAATCTAATACTATTGGAGGATTAGTAAACAAGTTAGGAATGTTTGCCCACCGGTTCCTTGTTGTGTGGGGGGCTTCTGTGAGGTGGACCTCTGTCTTGAGCAATGTGATACTGGTGATCATGTTCGCTGCTCTGCAGGGAGTGCTGGGATGGTGAAAACCTGCTGAGCAGGCTGCTATAAAGCTGCTGAAGCTCAGGTAAAGTCACCTGCAGGAGAAGACCTTCCACCAACAGCTCCTCCAACTCAGCACCAAGTTCTAGAACACATAATACAATCCAAATCATTTTAATTCAAACATTTACAACCACTCTGTATTAAGATCAGGTGTGGTTTACTTGCCATTGAGAGGAATACAAGGCTGCAGCATGTAGAAAGAACCATTGCTCCCAACAAGTGTCTGAGATGATGCGATTCCAGAGATATGTCTCACCTGCATCATATTAATAGAATGGAATATGAATATAAAAAAAATGAAAAAAAGTAATCTTCATTGATTTTCAAACTAATTAACATGTTAAACTCACTTTTCCATTCGGATGCGGTGTAGGAGGAACCTGTTGCACTTTGTGTTGCCAGCGCACCGTTCTCTCAATCACATATCGCAGAGCATCACCCTCTGGAAGACGAACCCTAATCCGCTGTAAGGAAGCGAGCAGGGGAAGCACCTTATCCAGAGGCGGCTTCTCTGAGCGCTTGCAGAGCGGGCATAACCACGGTAGTCCTGTCTGGATGTCCTTAAACCCTGGCACACAGCCGCTGTGGTAGGCTTCTCGACAGAGTTCACACTGTAGCATAGGGCCTGCTGGGACAGTGTGGCACAAGCACACTGTGGGGGCCAAACAGCTGGGTGAAGACTGAAACTTCGACTCATTTGAGGTCCTCAACATAGACAGGCTCTCCAGCTCTTTCTGATGAACGTCACTGAGTGTGGCCATCTGTTCGGAGAAGAACACACAAGTCAAATACCCAGATGTCCATCACAGATGTGTACAGTGAGGACCCAACAATAAGGACTGCTTATTCTAGAGCACAGCTTGGGGGGGTGGGGGGACTAAACAAAAACAACAGTGTTTCTTCAGAGATTTAAAAATCCCTTTAATTAAAGCTCTATGGCCAAACAAAACAAACACATTCAATTAAAGCAATGTAACAGTTTATTATGCATAATGAACGACTTTTAAATCATAAGCCTGATATACACTGGTCCAGTGACTTTGGTTTTCAAAAAACACAATGGACCAACACCACCAGATGACATTGCACCCTAAATCATTACAGACTGTGGAAACTTAACACTGGACTTCAAGCAACTTGGGCTATGAGCTTCTCCACCCTTCCTTCAGATTCTAGGAACTTGATTTCCAAATGAAATAAAAACTTGCTCTCATCTGAAAAGAGGACTTTGGACCACTGGGCAACAGTCCAGTTCTTTTTCTTAGCCCAGGTAAGACGCCTCTGACATTGTCTGTGGTTCAGGAGTGGCTTAACAAGAGGAATAGGACAACTATAGCCAAATTCCTTGACGTGAATTTCACTCAAATTAATGATTTGAGTTTGCTTGACAATCGTCATAAGGTTGTGGTTCTCTTGGTTGGTTTCTTTTTCTTCCACACTTTTTGCTTCCACTCAACTTTCTGTTAACATGCTTGGATACAGCACTCTGTGAATGTTTGTGGTTTACCCTCCTTGTGAAGGGTGTCAATGATTGCCTTCTGGACAACTGTCAGATCAATCTTCCCATGATTGTGTAGCCTAGTGAACCAAACAGAGACCTTTTTGAAGGCTCAGTAAACCTTAGCAGGTGTTTTGAGTTGATTAGCTGGTTGGCAAGTCACCATATTCTAATTTTTTGTTGAGATAGTTAATTGGTGGGTTTTTGTTAAACCCTCTGGGGTTCTTCATTTATGAGTCACACTCAGGACCTTCGGGTCAAAAATGACCCAGAGGCCGGGATTCAGGTATACTTTTTTTCAGTAAAATCAATCAAATGTATTTTTGTTCAATAATATTTTTTCTTTCTTTTTTGGTGTTTTGAGAGAATTTTATGATAATAATGAATTTTTATGCAATAATTATGATCCATTTTTTCCCATTGAATATAATAGAAAATTTATATATATATGTATTTTTATTTTTATTTTTATTAATGCTGTATTTTATTTTAAAGTACAGCCAAGGCCTATAGAAAACAATTTTTGAAATTAGATTGGTGCCATCTGGTGGACAAATTAAGCATTTTTATCATGCAATAGCACATTTTTACCACTATAGCGAATGTACAGCTCTCTGTAGAAAGGCTTGTGAATTCTAGTGATTTTTGCACATATTTGCCTATTTATTTCAGGTTGTGGATTTTAATATATAATCACAGATTCTCAAAGACTATTTTTGTCAAGTTTTTTTTTTTTTTTTTGTTTGGTTGATTTAAATGGTAATTTCAAGTGCCAGTTTTACTTTATAATACAGTCAAACCTGAACATTGCACTAGAAAGAGAACAAATGGAAAGCATTTTGTTACCCATTGTTTTAATTCTAACTTAATAAAAAAAATTACATTATTTAAAACATAACATATTTTTATTTACCTTTTATTATAAACATTTCCATTAAAATTATTTTTTGCAATTCAATGAACAGTAACTCTTCAAAATTGCCAACAGCAATTATGAACAAAAAACAAAAATAACAGCAAACGTATAATCATTTTCAAACAGTACATGTAAATGGAAAATAGAAAAATAAAAAAAGTGTCACGCTGGGCCTGGGTCGCTCGAATAGGCCTGGAGGTTACTAGGGAAGAATTCCATCCTTTGACCTTACTCTGTTTGTGCGTGTGTGCGTGCGTGCGTGCACACGTGCTTGTGTGTGTGTGTTTGTGTGTGTGTGTGTGTGTGTTCAAGAGAGAGACATGGTGTGTGACTTTTGCATTTTGGATCCAATGTCTCCCCTTTATTTGATTCATTGATTTTATTTCACATATTCTCACATATCTCTGTTACAGTTTCACCAGTCTCATATTTCCCTATGTGTGTGTGTGTGTGTGTGTGAGTGAGTGTGTCTATTTTGCAACCTTGATGGCTTACAGCCTCATGCTTTTATTGCTGTGCACTTTATTTCTTACATTGATGAATAATTTCTTTTATTTCACACATTTCCCAAAATTAGCTTTTGCAATGATACTTTCATTTGTGTGTGTTTTTGTGTGTATAAGTGTGTGTGTGTGTGTGTGTGTGTGAATTTTTTTGTCTGTTTTGCACTCTTGATGTTTTAGAGATTCACCCCTTCACTGTTGTATGCTTTTTTTCTGCATCGTGGCTGATTTGTAGATTGTACACACAAAAAAACTCAGTATTTTCATATTTTTGCAAATTTCCCATTCATTTCCTATGTCGGGTCATTTTTGACCCGAAGACCCTGAGTGTGACTATTTTTTTTACGACCACTTAGACTTTTAAAATCCTGTCCCCAATTTTTTGGGGTGTTCATATACCAAGTACCAAAAAAGTCACCAAGTTTCGGACCATTCCGATGAAGCTACGATTTTTAACATTTTTTTTAAAAAAAATTTCGGGTCATAAATGACCGAAGAACCCCAGATTAAACGTGAGCCAAAATCACCACAATTGAAAGAACCAATCTCTTTAAATAAGACTTTTGTTATACCATTTAAACGGGCCATGAACTGCATTTTTTTATTTATTTATAAATGTTCTCCAAGGTCAATTTATAATGTTAGCAAGATCATATAATGTTATCAAAAACATCATAATTTAAAAATAATAGGCTATTCTCTATCCTGTTTTTGACCCCTCTCTGAAAAACCATGTTTTGATAGGTGTACCGCATTCAAGTTCATGCAATTTTCCTAACGTCACACTGTGTCTACACTGCACACAAGAGGTCCAGTGTGACGCGTCTAAAAGCAATGGAACCCAACAGTTCTTTTTGTATGTTTATACGAAAAATTAAACAAACTTTTGGCAGCTTGGATCCCATCATAATCAGTGATTGCCTACTCTACACTGGCTGCAGCACTGCATAAGAACCGAAAAATCACTGACAGTAAACTGATGCCGAGCAGTACTTCCTACGCAAAGGAGAAATGGAATTCTGACGCAATGTGATGTGATACAACAACGGTCGAGTTAGGTGTTGACAGTCCATGCATTTGCCTTTCTTTAATCGCCCTAACACTGTTTTTCCACAACTTGGCAAAACACGATGTCTTGTAAACCTCGGAGGAATCTCTATAGTTTTGTTGCTTAACAAATCCTGTGTTTGCTTCTCTATTGTATGTACTCACCTCCTACTACATCTGTGAGTCAGTGGGTTGGGCTAAAGAGGCAGAAGTAGGCGATGAAGTGCTTTTTCACTGTACTATAACTACATATTTCATACCAAAATGTGACTTACTGCTGAAGCGGTGTCTGTGCTCATAGAAAGCACCTTTTCCACATCAAAAAGGGAGTCCAGTTTTACTTCAACTTTCTTGCAGGGTACTGAGACATCCTTGCTTTTTTTGGACTTGGACTTCTGCGGTCCAGTCTCACACCTAGGACACAAAACCTTAAAAGACACAAATACAAATCAATACAGAACAATACATTTTACTCAAACAAAGCACATTTATTAACATCCTAAATAAGTATGTACCTCAAGGAGAGAATGGGATGCGTTCCTCAAAAGGAATGTTTTAGCTGCACTCTCCTTCCAGGCCTGTACCTCAGATATTAAGCTTTCCAGTCGAGTTAGTGGTTCCAGCTTTACCGAAATACCTCTGGCTCTTGACACTAGCTCAGACAGGGCAGCAAGACCAGGAACACGGCCTCCAGCCTGTAGCAATAAATGTTTAAATGGACTGAGTGCTACTTGCACAAGGTTCTATGTATCCAATCAGAGTTACAAATAGAGCACTACAGAAATGTGTAAAACACACCTGAAGAGCGTCTGCTTCCATTATCCACTCCCTGGCCCTGCTTACACAGTCTTTAAGTTGAAGACAGCTGGGCAGGTATGCTGGGATGCGGTCCACTTCCTGTATAGCTGCATCAAGAGTCTCAATACTATGATGAGGCCTAAAAAAAAAAAAACAAATGAGAGTTTTTATTATTTTACAGGTATAACAGGTAAAGATTAATATCCTTGGTTAAGAACAACTATCTAAATAGGGAAAATGCTGCTTTCCTTTAAGAATACTACTAATTTATATTAATATAAAAAGAAATTTGGATCCAGTAATGCATTTCAAATATAAATATATATGATATAAATATATATTATATGATCTTTTGAAGCAATAAAGTTTTGGTGTAACAGACTTGTAATGGAGGTACAGAAATCTCTCAAGTTTCAGTAAACATTTCTTTAAAAAATAGTTTTGGAAAGACATGGGGATGAGTAAATTATGACAATTTTCATTTTTGGGTGAATTATCACTTTAAATTGCATTCATATTTAACAATACAAACCTCGCAGTGAGCATGTTATGGGCCTTTTCTTCCCAGTGTTCGCATACAGTGAGCAGCTCCTGCAGGCGGGCCATGGTTCTTTCCACACAGGCGTGTGGTGCCAAGCCCACTCCTTGATCTATGAGCCTCCTCATGCAATCTAGACTGAGGTCAGCCGGCTGATCGCTGGCTTCCTGAACGGCCTCCACCCAGCGGGCCTGCTCCAGCCTCTGCCTCAACACCGCCAGCTGAGGCAACTCGACATCCAGGCTTGCGCCCTCATCTAGGAGCCTCTGAAGAGCAGAGGAACCAGGCATGTCCTCTGCAAGGAGATCCGAGCTCTCCTGCTGGAACTGTTCGACACGGTTCAAAAGAGCCTGACATGGAAGAAGAGGGAGAAAAATGTCAGATCAACACATCTGGGAAAATTACATTAAGCCTGTTGTGAGGTTGGGTACCTTTAAGAAAGGGGTCTGTCGGATGGAACAGGGCAGGTCATACAGCTGGTTGACAAACGACCTCAGTTCCTCCACCGTGAGCTGGTTCTGAGACTTTCCCCCACCGGAGCGATACCTATTAACACAAATACAGATTTGCATAAATTTTAAACTAGCTAAAAATGCAAGAACTTTGGATAGTGCTTCATAACCGAGGAAAGAATAAAATGTACCTTGTCTGTCTCTTGCCATTAAGGAGATGTTGTGCCATTGATGTACACCTATCTGCATTCTGAATGACTTGACGCAGGTGACTTAGCAGGTCAGTCTCTGGATAACTCTTCTTCTCTGCTTCTACTACTAATGAACGAAACTCCTCCAAATCTAATAAGAGAAGAATACCTCATTTTAGATATGTTATAAAAGTGCATTTAACCCTCAGAGACCCATTGTAGAAGAACTGCAACATTTGTACAAAGCAATTAAATAATACCTAACTTTCACTAAATACGTGAAAAAAGAAAAGAAAACAAATACTAAGCTAAGGGCTTATGTGCCTTCAAAGTCTGAACATAAATTAAGTCTAATAAAATGCAACACTAGGCTTTGGGGGTCAATCTTTTTTCTACTGTTCCCACACAAGTGAGCCTATAAAGCCTACTGCTAATGCGGGTTCAGAACTTTCTTAGAACTTTCTATAGACATAGGACTGCACGTTAAAATCACTTGCAATATTTAAAGCAAATTTTCAGTAAAGCCGGTTCTGTAATCAGCGGTAAATCTCAATCACCTGCGCACGTTCAAGTGGAGCAGTATTTACTACACCGAGCCCTTGTTCACGGAAAAGCTGCACAGAACATGAGCAAAATATGATCGCGTTTTATCGTGTGGTAAAATTCTGCAACCTTAAATGACACCCCAATGCAAATTGTCAAAAAAAATTAACCCTGAACTTCCTTAAGGGTGACCAAAGGTTGAAAAATATATATAATACATTATGAATATCAATACTTGGGATTTCTAAGGGTTAAAGACAAACATATTGCAATAACTCACCACTTTTATTATCTTGATCTGCCTTCAAAGTCTTGTCAACTTTAGATGCCCAGTCTTCATAGGACTCAGCACGAGCCGTCAAAGCCTGGAACAATGGCTTCAGTTCAGCAAGTGTGTATTTATAGCTGTGCAAGTAAAAGACAAAGATTATTTTAAGAAAACCTGCTAAATAAATGCACACACTCTTTTGCATTTGATCCATCATCCAGAGTTTTGCCCTATGCTTTGGCAAACACATACTTGAGCGTGTAGCTTCTAGCAGCGCAAGAGCAGAGGTCCTCGATGTGGTGGAGACAGACCAGTTGGTCGGGGCTACAGGGACAGGTGATGGCAGACAGGTAACAGGTGGTCCGGCACTTAGCACACTGCCTTTCCTCATCTGGCAGCAAATCATAGTCAACCTGTTGAGAGTGCCACACGCCCTAGAGAACAGAACAAACACAATGGGATCAATTAGTAATAGACAGACAGACCATGTATACAGACAAAATGAACCGAGATACATATGTGGGTAATGAAGTGCAAGTTACACCAGCTTAAACAATCTCACAACCTTTAAAATGGGCCACCCACCAGTTTATAGGCTTTCTCACGGAGCATCTTCTCTTCCAGAATCATGGCACACATGTCCTTCTGGACAGCAGAGGCCAGTTCTAACTCTAGAGCATTTGCCTTGGTGGCAATATTACAAGTCATCTCATCGTGGGAGAAAACACAGTATCTGTTGAGAGATCTGTAGTGCTCGACACACAGACGACCAAGAGGCATCTGAAACAAGACCGTATTTGAGTTAATTATGATTAGAACTTATTACAATTTTTATGCTTATGTTGCATTAAAGTCACAATGAAAGTAAAACAGCCACAGATCTTTTCTTCTGTATTGTGATGTCTAGCATTATTATTCCATTGGTTGTTCATTTGATTTTCAGATGTGGGTGCTGCACATATATACATGTGGATGGATGAATCATTCACAATAGCATGAATAACATGCATTTACAAATTAAATGGGGTGAATTTTCATTTCATGCTTTTAAGTGTCTTTTACCCAGTCTGCTGTGCAGAAATTGACTGCCTCTGCAAAGTTGAAGCCCTGGTTGAAACCACTGTGATAAGACCTCGGGAAGGTAATGACAAACTCACCAGCACACTGGTTTGTACGGTAAATCTAAAAGGAATTAAAAATTGATTAAATGCACCTAAGATTAATAAACAGGGCTCTGTTTTATGGTATTAATGGTCCTTGTTTAGTCCATTACTCCACTCACTGGTACTCCATGCTCCATGAGCACATTTGGGTTCATGATGGTGACCAGCTGGTGGAGCAAGTCTGGCTGAGACTCAAAGAGCTCAGGGGCCAGGTTCTTCATCACATTCTCCAACTGCTCAGCAGCGTAGCCAGGAGCGCCATACCAAGTCTTTGGCTCTCCCCTGCAAATCAAAACAACTAAAGTGAGTGGAAAAACAACAAGTTCAGAAACTGTTCAAATGAAGCATACACAATCCATTTAATATGCCATGTACATGAAAGTTGATGAAGAGTGGATACACTCACTCCCATCTACCATGTAAAACGGGTTACTTTCGTTCTGGAAAGTGCGAGTGGATTACCAGTGCAGATAGTTGACGGAATAACTCCAATGATCCTCAATGTGCCAGCAGAAGGAGGAGAAGCACATGCCCACATAAAGCCACGGGAGCTTCATCCCACAGATGTCCGCTGTGACATGAGTCAGCACAGATGCATCCAACACTGGCATGTTGTTGAGGTTCCAGCCACTGCTTAGATAACCCTGGGCAAAATGAAATATGACTTCATGAAACATGCATTTGTGAGGCTTCGTTCTGGACTTTCAGCACACAGATGGCAAGAACTAAGCATTTCAGGTCTGTCTTTCAGACTCTGTACCTCCTCCTCTGGTGAGACTTTAAATGTGCCGTTCTTAACAGGGAAGCCGCTTCCGAAATCCTTTGAAGCAATATCAGCCCCATACTCTACAGTAACATCCTCCTCAATGGTGCTAACCAGCCTCCAGAACTCCTTCTCCACCAGCTCTGTGGGAACCATCTGCCAAAAGAGAGGGCCGATCACTTCATATTCTACAAGGTAAGCAACCACATTAGTCTCACAAGAGTCGTTTAACAGACATACGTGAACAGGCATGTTAAAGTAGTCAGACTTGAAAGAGTCAGCCATATCTCCAAAGGTGCGGAGGGTATAGTCTCTGGAGGCCTGCTCGAACCCAAATGCCACCTGTGGCTTACCACACTCCTAAAGGGAGAATAAAGGTCAATCACCACAAACTAAATACAAGTGACTGTTAAGTACAATCCAGTGCTACTAAGCAACATCACATGTACTAACAGACAGTAGATAATAAGTGCAGAGAGCACAAAAAGTAGCAGCTGTAATTTAGTTAATGAAAACAGCTTCTAAGAATATGACTTTGTATTTAAGCAAAGGTAGCATAAGTATCATATGAGGTCACCAAGTAAACATGTGACAAAGACAAAGAAGCCGTCATGATGTCATCAGTTTGCAAAAGTAGACAGTTGGGGGTGGCTCACCTGAGCCAGGCACTTGGGGCACCTCCAATCACCTTTGGGGACGTCATGGAGGGGTGGGATCAGACAGAAGGTGTGATAACTGTCGTCACATCCATCACAAAGCAATAGTCTATCTTCATCACCTCCACCCCCACATACCAAGCAAATATACTGCTCCACCTGTGGGGAAAAAACAAAAACATTGCCATAAAGAAATACAGTGCGTACTTTGTTGTGTAAAAACCAAATGGTCCTCTGACCTCCACCCTCACCTTCGATTTTTCACCTTCAACTTTTTGCTCAACGGGTTCTTCTTTCACATCCACTGAAAGATTCTTTACTGAAAGAAATATCAAATATCAAATAAAATGTTAAGTAATATCATGAAATTTTAGCATTTAAAATAATTTTCTATTTTAAAACTTAATTTATTTCTGTGATAGTAAAGCTGAATTTTCAAAAGCCAGGATTTTTTTATCATCTGACGTTGAAATTTACTGTGATAAATAAGGTAAAAGTCTTTACTGTCACCTTTGATCAATTTAATGCGTCCATGAAGTACTGGGTATTAAGGTAAAAAAAAAAAAATTCAGTATTTTTGGGCTGAATTGCAATATATACGGTACATATTTAATTGGATTTTCTAAACCTGCCTAATGTTGTCCAATGAAACGAAATTACTAAAAGGCAATGAAACCAAATATGTAGGCTATGGGCTATTATGTGCAAAAAATAAATAAATAAAGAAAAAATAAAAAATAAATTCACCTCACATTATAATCTTAGAATAAACTTAGTGCTTTTTAAAAGGAGAAGAAACTAAACTAGGACTAACTAAAAAAAAAAAACTAAAAATAAAAAGAACTAAAAAAGCATTATATTTTGATTCTGGATAAACAGCACAATTGAGCCCCTTTCACACTGCCATTCTGGCAAATACACATATACATATGTTTTCATTGTGAAAGTTGATCTTCCTTCAAAACAGCCGGTAAAAGAGCTGCGCGATAACGCGCGTCATCACTTCGACACGGAATTAGATCTGGCTTTTGTTCACACAGCGCTCGCCCCGGGACGTGGTTGCTTTCACACAGAAGGCGACCCGGCAATGTTCCGGAAATATTGCGGGTCCGACGTGCAGTGTGAAAGGGGCTCAAGTGTCCTCTCTGTCAGCATCACATGTCTCTGCCAGAGCATCTTACGGGGCAAGCCGCTTTAAACAAGATTTTAACTACTGTTTATCTTAACAAGTGATTTAAAAGCCCTTAATATAAAGCATGTCTCATGTTTAGAACGAATCTGCATACACACACACACACACACACACACACACACACACACCTCGTCCAGCCCTAACTTCCATGCAGAATAGAAAGTATTTATTTATAAATAAATAAAAGTTAATTAGATGGATGTTAATACCAAGCCATGATGGACTTCAAACCAATGCAAAGTGATTTTTGTTAGTACATGTAGAAGTAAAAAATATGGATCTGTACCTGGTTCTGGTTTTGCCACATATGAGCCCATTCTCCTCCTCAGGTTGGGTTTTTCACAGACCTCACCCAGTTCTGATTTAAAACAGCGGCCCTATGAAGAAAGGTAATGTCAGCAACTAAGGCATTATCATCTAGTTAGAACAAACTGGTCCAGGTATGAATCCGATTTCTGTATTGGTCCATTACCTTGGTCCGTTTAGCTCTGCGGGCGATAGTGCAGGTTTCTACTGGTTGCACCGACTGACGCTGGGGCAGGTCATGGGGTTTGTACTCCTTGTCTTTGGTGTCATTGGTCAGAGTTGGCTTCTGTGAGTTCTGTTCAAGAAAGCTTTAATGATTAGGTTGGGCGATGTCTACCAAAGATGTCTACAGTGAAACATTGTGTTGGACGATGACATGGGAGGGGGGGGGGGGGGTCTCAACATTGCGATGTCCTTCAGCCATAGGCGATGGACGATGACTTATCAACCCAAACCTATTAATGATGACAATGTGAATGCAATAAACCCATATATTTACAATAAAAAACCCTTATAATAAAATGTTTTATACAAATGCATAGCTGTATTTCAAACACCATTGTGTGTGCACATGTGGCTTCACTCTCATCTAATTAACCAGAGAGCCACACGACAGCAGGGTGGACATTATAAAAGCCAGTAACAGTGAGAGGCAAAGCAGATCACCCCTAGGGTTTTAACCATAGGGCAAAAGCAGCAGGCATGTGGGTCTACAGCTCAAAGCTCATTGAATGAATTCACACCCCTTTATGGATAGGGGGAGGGGACCATGGGTACAGCACTGAAAAACATGCACGTCAGAGAAATCAGTTAACCACTGAACCCACAGAAACACCAAAACACAGATGAACAGCCCTCCAGACACTCTTAAAGAGTAAAAACAAACTACAAATGACACCATCTAAAAACATACACAGGAACACCACCTCAAGTTTGTTTACCGTGAAGACATTTTCATGTAAATAACGGAGCACGCCACCTAATCTGCAAAGAATATACATGTTGAAAATAAACTAGGCCGCTTAACAACAATGCTTCATACACTGGGGCACCCTTTCTGTTCAGATACAGATGAGCTCTTTGCCAAAAAAAAAAAAACATGGACAATGGCTATCATGTGTGCACCAGAACAAAGAACATTTATCCTGATAGGGATGACATGAATGACATGAGGCTGGAAAGGGAAAAGGGGATGTTATACAAGCGCTTTAGCAACCTCACCATAAGATTAGCTCCTGTCTGGAAAAAATGATATGGGTAGAGAATCCTCTCATAGTGAGCACGAAGGTGAGAGCCAACTGCTTTGCCGGGAGCAAAGCCCATCTTCAGTGCAATCTGGGTCCATTTCCGCTCTTTACAGACCACATCAAAGCCTCCATCTTCTTTGACCAGCTAGACAGAGACAAGGGGGTCACCAAAGACATGTTTATTGAAGAAATTAAGCATTATGCTTAAAACTATACACATTGCTGCTAAAGATGACAAACTATATATCTAAACTCCTACCTTGTAAAGCACATATAAGTCCAGAGTTTTGCGCTCAACATGAGGAATTTTCAATGTACAACCCTGCAGTTCCCAGAACTTTGCTATCTGGTCCAGGAAGTTGAGCTTCACTCTGGTCTGGGCCTACAAAACAACACAATCAAACAAAGACCTTGTTCTTTCAATAGCTTTGGGTTTTCAAAAGAGAAAGCTAAGAATTTAATAAATACACACACACACAACTGTTCAAATGTTTAGGGTCAGTTAGATTTATACATTTATTCGGCAAAGATTATTAAACTCCTCAAAAGTGACAGTAAGACATTTATAATGTTACAAAAGATTGTTTTACAAAGGAATGTTCTATTCATCCGATAAAAAAGAAAAAAAGAAAAAAAAAAAAAAAAAAAAAAAAAAAGAGTAGAAAAGAAAAATCACATTTTCCACAAAATAAGCAGCTCAACTGTTTTCAGCATTGATGATGCTTGAACGGCAAATCAGCATATTAAAACCATTTGTGAAAGATCACATGACGCTAAAGACTGAAGTAATGACTGCTGAAAACTTTACATTGTAAAATATTACATTAGAAAACAGCTATTGAAATAACACGTCAACAACATTAGTTTTTACTGTATTTTTCTTCAAAAAATAAAAAAAATGCAGCCTTTGTGAGCATTGGAGATATCTTCAAAATGTGATTTTTTTTTTTTTTATTCTTACAAACATATATATAAACAAACACACGAGATAGTGGCAACAATGAGATCTTATTTTGACTTTTCTTTTTGATTGTGACCTTTTCAGAGTTGACACTAAACCCTGTGATTTTAAGTGTGGCAGACCAAAAAAAAGGGTCACACTGGCTGCAAGTTTAGATTTAATAAGGCCACATCAACTTATCTGCAAATATCAAAATAATCCAGCAGGAGGCCAAAAAAAAAAAGGTCTCACCTCTAACTCATTGAGCCTCTGAATGCGTGGAGTGAAATGCAGTCTGTCCACGTCACAGGCAAATGGTGGCTGCCAACCCTGACATTAACAAAAATAAAAATGTTAGTTAAACTCCTGTCTAATGGAAGAATCATTTTTTCTTATATCTGCATGTTGGTTTTTCCATTATTAATTTATTCTATGACATTGAATATATATGTTCAATACTCAAAACAAGATCAAGACTGTCTTAATTTCAAGAGGTTCTGACTAGTTTTTACACGAAATCACTTTTGTTATGTCACGACAGAGGTATTAATTCCATACAATGTAAATAAAAGTTATAAAAGGGTCCAGAGGTCCACCGGTATGATTCTGGAACTATTAACATTTAATTTAGATATACTTGCTAAAACATTAGTCATGAAAGCATTAATGCAGTATGGAATGGT